>NC_133618.1:506267062-506567062 GCF_048593235.1 Sminthopsis crassicaudata
CATTACAGTTACATTTCTACATAGTTACATACTCTATGTATTCTACATATAAACATTTGTATGTGAATCTAAGGACATGTAGCATTTATAGATTACTTCTAAGGTTTGCTCAGCTCTTTACAGTTGTTACCTAAGCAGATCCTCAAACAGCCTTGGGAGATTATCCTCTTTCACACTTGGGAAACTGAGATAGGGGCTCATTGATTTGGCAAAGGTCACACAGCTGGCCGGTGTCCAAGGCCTTCAACTGGGGTCTTTCTTCCTCCATCCACTGAGCTACCTTGTTTCTCCCAAGAGGAGCGCAGCTTCTTGAGGGCAGAAACTTCTTTTTAACCTTGTTCTTTGTTTGCCTGCTACCTCCCACAGTGCCTGGAATACATAGTGGGCCCCCACTGGACCCTTGCTGGGGAGAGGGAGTGATCTGTAGGTAAATCAAAAGGCAATGAGGTAATTGTGTGTGTGCAGGTGTGTGTCTCTGTGTGTGTATATGAACAAGTGTTTCTCTGTGTGAGTGTGTATGTCAGTGTGTGTGTGTGTCAGTGTCTGTGTGTGAGTGTGTGTGTATTTGTGTGTCTCTGTGTGTGTATATGAACAAGTGTGTCTCTGTGTGTCTGTGTCAGTGTGTATATCAGCGTGTGTGTGTGTGTGTCAGTGTCTGTGTGTCAGTGTGTGTGTGCATGTGTGTGTCTCTGTGTGTGTATATGAACAAGTGTGTCTGTGTGAGTGTGTGTCTGTGTGAGTGTGTGTGTCAGTGTGAGTGTCTGTGTGTCTGTGTGTGTGTCTGTGTGTCAGTATGTGTGTGTGTCAGTGTCTGTGTGTCAGTGTGTGTGAGTGTCAGTGTGTGTGTCAGTGTCTGTGTGTCAGTGTCTGTGTGTCAGTGTCTGTGTGTCAGTGTGTGTGTGAGTGTGTCAGTGTCTGTGAGTGTGTCAGTGTCTGTGAGTGTGTCAGTGTGAGTGTGTCACTGTGTGTGGGTGTGTGAGGGACTCTCCTGGGGAGCTCCGGTGCTGGCTGTCATGCAGTTGCTTCGGGCCCCATCTGGGGTGCCACTTTAGCCTGGGCCTCTCAGAGCTTTCCCAGGGTAGTGATTTGGACTGACCACAGCCCCGAAGGGAGGTTCCCCATTCTCTGAGCCACACAGCTCTCCAGTTTTCGGTGACAAGTGGCTTTTTCGGAACAGCTTCCGGGCAGGGGAGCCCGGAGGGGGAGGGGGAGGCGGCCAGGAAGAAGTGTCTAAAGGATGTAGCACTCTCTGTGAGCACACAGGCAGCTGTATGGGCCCTGCTGCCTCAGGAGCCCCACAAAAGGCATTCTGTGTGCTGGAAGAATCACTCCCTTGTGTGGGCTGAGCAGGGCATGTGGTTCTGAGAAACAGAAATGGCCGGCTCCCGCTACTCCCCCCTGCCCCCTCCGCCTCCCCCGTGCTTCCTGCGGTCCAGTTCTGGGGCTGGAGACCGGGTCCTAGGCCAGCTCAGTTGCAGGGCGATATTAGTCGTTTTCGCTTTCCTCTCCGGGTCTCCATTTCTGAATAGACACGTAGATTCTGAGCACGGAGAGACCTTGGAAACCACGTGATGGAGAGCCCCTACGTTATAGAGGAAGAAATCCTTGGACGCAGAGGCCGGTGGTTCATACAAGTGCGGAGCAGTGGCAGGATTTGAACTTGGGGTGGTGAAAAGTGAGCTACCTTTGGGCGGAGATGGGGGCATGGTCCTCCGGAGGCCGCCTGGGGCCTGGGACTTTGCAGGCCCCTGATCTCTCTGAATCCGCTTCCTCCTGCATCACATTGGCCTCTGGGGACACTGCTCCCTCTTAGTCTTTGATCCTTGGGATCCCATGATTCCGTGGCCAAAACTCTGCCAGAAAGACCCCCGCTGGCTTCCTCTCCGAGGCGCCTCTCCTTGTTGGGGCTGGGGCTCAGTGACTTGCCCAGGGTCCCACGGCCGGGAAGTGTCTGAGGCCAGATCCGAGCTGGGGCCCTCCTGACTCGGGCCGGGCCCCTCCACCGCTGCGCCCCCCAGCTGCCCCTTAGAGTCCACTGTTAAGCAGGGAGAGGCAGCGCTCCTGTTGGCGGGGAGGACAAGGCTGAGGCCCCTGGTTCTGGTCCTGCCCTCACACACAGCCCATCTTAGAGCCCGGGGTCAGGAGGCAGTGATTGTGTTTAAGGGGGAGCTGGAGGGTTCTCGCTGCTCGTTCCTCCCCTAGAACCTGCTCTGCGCCCCTGGCAGGTGGGCCTTCGGGCTCTGTTTAAGGCTCTCCTTCCCCCGGGAGGGAGCTCACTGCCTCTCCCCCTTGGGTGGTTCTCCCTGTTCTTGAGTGCATCTTAGGTTTTCCTTTCATGACTTTCTACTCGTTTCACCCAATGCTTTCCTCTGATTCCAAATAGAAAGGCCTAACTCCTCTCCCAGATGACAGCCCTTCGACCACCCGGAACCCGCTGGTGAGCGCCCCTGGAGGCTCCTCCGTCCCCCCTCTCTGGGGCTGCAGCCCCCCTTCTGGCAGGGACGCCCCGTCTTTCTCCGAGGATCTCCCGTTATCTGCACGTATCTTGTCATTCCGCAGGCAGGTGCGTTGCTCAGAGCGCGGCTCCTGGCTTTTGCCCCTCAGCCCGCCTGGTACCAGGGCAGCGGGTGGCACAGCGCAGAGCGCCTGGCCCGGAGTCAGGAGGCCTGCGTTCAGGTCAGGGGCCAGGTCCTGGCTGGGTGACCCGGAACGGATCACTCGGCCGTGGCGGCCCCGTCTCCCTCTGTAAGATGACCTGGGGCGGGCAGTGGCCAGCCACTGCGGTCCCTCTGCCAGGAGGCAGACATGAGCGAGAACAAGTAAACAGCGGCGACAGTCCCCGGCTCCTGGCGCAGAGCCTGTCACGGAGGAGGGAACCGAGCGATGAAATAAGCTTTCCCGGTGCTTCAGTGGCTTCTCCTTCACCCTGCGCACTTTTACCTTCTCATTGTCCTAAAACACGGCGCCGGGTCACACAGCAAGCTCCGCCGGCGGGAGAGCCGCGGTCCCGGTGTGTGCACAGGGAGTCCGGGATGGAAGGCCCGCCGATTGCCTGGTGCCTCCCGAGTTAGGCCCGGCTTGGGGCCTGCCGCCATCCCAAGTCTTTTAGCACCCAGTTTGGGGCGGGAGGAGGGGGCCTGCTGGCCAGCAGTGGAAGTAAGGGCTGCAGCAATGGCAGGAACCTTCTCTACTTTATCATGGAGACCAGGAAATTCTCTCCCGCGTTTTCAAGAATCCCTCGTGGTTCTACCAATCAAATACGCTGTGGTCAGCAGGTGTTTGAGAGTCTGAGGCGGGGCATTGGAAAAAGGGGAAATTGCCTGCCTTAGGAAACACTAAATAAGCTGCCCCCAGCCCAGAGCCTCCTCAGGCAGCTCGCTCTCCTTCCCCTCGGAGGTTTCTGTTGCGGGCCCGTTGTCTGTGGAGGCTTGCGGAGCAGCCGCTCGCTGCGAGGCATCGGCCCGGGTCTGGAGAGGCCCCCAGAAGCTCTCTGTGCATTGGAGACTGGCGGACCCCGCGCACAGAAGGGCTGGCGGGGCTGTGGTTCAGCAGCAGCCTTGGGTCCCGGGCCTCCCAGCGGCAGTCCCACAGGCACTCCTTCCCAATGAGGCTGCACCTGCTCACCTCTCTCTCCGGAGGGGCCTTGCCCTGGTTCGGGGGGGACCGGAGAAGGCTGGCAGGTGAGCACAAAGTTGGAAACAAGGGAGCTGGGCGCTTGGCGTGGGCCCAGGAGGGTCCCAGAGGTGGATGGGCCAGGCTTGGGGCACAGGGATCATTAAAGGGTGGGACGGGCCTTGAGCTCTTGCCTCTGTGAATTCCATTCCCCTTCTCTTCTGCTTAACTTTCTGTGAGGGCTGTGGGGCAGAGGGACGGGGCACTGTCCCCACTCAAGTATGGCGCGGTTCCATAGCTCGAAAAGTCACACCGGGGGTTTTAGAGCCCAGTTTTATGGAAATGGATCCAGAGAAGCTAAAACCTCTCTAAAGGCAGGGTCATAAAGCTGAGGGAGAGGCAGAGCTCCCCTTCGTCCTTTCCTTTATAGCATAAAGTCAGGCTTGCCATTTACCTTTCCAGTTTTTTGGCAGACAATAATTAGGTTACAACAAGCGACAGGGTATTCGATTCAGCGAGCATTTATTGAACAAATTCTATTCCTAGCTCTGGCATCCTATTTTTCACCGTTTTTCCTTCCTCCCTTAAGCCTCCCTTCTACCCCCTCCAAACTCCTCGGTGCTATTGGATTACTGTGTGAATCTCTCTCATTGAGTTACTTCTCTGGAGTGAGTGAGAAATTTTCATTTCCTGACCCAGGGCAAACTCAAGAGGTGAGCTGTAGAGTCCCAGGACTGAAAATGGGGCCGTGGAGCTTTTTTTGTTTTTTCTTAATATTTTTCTCCCCCCTTCCCCCCCAATTTTTTGACAATCTGTTTTACTGTTCTGAGGAATCTTCTTTGCAAAGGCCGTTTGGGTGCTTGCTGCAAAGCAGCTGCGGAGTGGGTGACCGACCGTACTGTGTGTTTATTTGGTAGGCTTATTTTCTCGGGGTCCTCAGAGAGTTTTATGGGGATGATGACGATTACTGTAATCCTGCTGGTGTGGGTGTAGAGAGAGAGGGCTAGGGAGTGACAATTTTCCTTCCACAGCCAACAGAAGAAAAGCTGATTGTTTTACCAAACTCTAGCCAGATAGGGACAAGATGGTAACCCAATTAAATTCTGCTCAGGTTCTTTCCAACAGGCTTCTTCATTCTGTGTATTTTCAAGATATTTCGCCAGGTACCTTGGGAAACAAAAATAAACAAAAAGATACAGTCCGTGGCTCCCAAGAGTTTAGACTGCTGTGGGTACACACAAGGTAACTGAAGGAGAGAAGAGACTTCTGAGGAGAATAGAAAGGAGGCAGCCCCTGAGCCAGGGCGGGCAGGAAGAAAAGCATTCTGAAAGGCAGAGATGGACAAGTGTGTTTGTCCCCAGGGACAAACACAAGTGCAGGAGATGCCACGCTGAGTTCGGGACATAGCAGGTAGGGCCCGATCCACGCCCCAGCTCCTAGCCTGAGTTTCCAGTCACCCCCGAGTCATTTCTTTGGGACCTGGCTTGTCTTGACACTCCCCTGGCCATTGGACAGATGCCAGTGCTGCTGGCAAGGGAGGTTTTCATCCCTTACTCCATGAGGATCAGCCAGTAACATTATTTGAGAACTGAGTAGATACCAAGAAGTGAGTTAGTCATCACGGGGATGGGACTTAGGAGCGAGTCCTTGTCTTTAAGGGCTTGTGGCCCACTTAGGGGATACAGAAAACATAGGCACGCTTTAGAATGTTTAAGAGTTACCTCCCTCCCCAGAAGTAAGGAGAAAGAGAAACAAGGAGGTGGAAGGAGAGGAGGGAGGATCAGCTCAGATATGAATGCAGGCTTTCCCTATTCCAGGTCTGCTCCTCTATCTACTGGGCCGCTTGGTTGCTCCTTCTCTTGTTCTTAAGACACAATTCAAGCACCGTTCAAGAAATTTCTTCTTCTTTCTGGCATGGTTTCCTCAACTCTTTCCCATATCTTGCATCTCTTGTTTTGACGGTGGGTGGTGGGTCTCTGGGTTGTCAATCTATTTGTTTGCATATTTTAACCACTAGGTAGAGTCTTTGTCAAGATAGCTTTTCAACATTTAGAATTTTGAAACCTGAAAAGCATGTGACGAAGACTTAAGAAAAATCTTAGTATATCTTTTTATTTAGTCACTTTATGTTTATGCTGTGTATTTGTTACGAACTTCTCTGTAAGCTGTTTGAGAGTAGGGACTGTTTTCATTCTTTATTTGTAACCCCAGCATCTAGCAGAGCTTCTGGCACATAGTGGGGCTTCGATAAGTGCTTGTGGATGGACTGGTTGATGTTCGATTTCCTTCTCATTTTAGACATGGGGAAATTGAAGCTGAGAGAAGGGGAAGTGATTTCCCGAGTCATTCTGTTGGTTTATGGCAGAACTGGCTCGGGGATTGAGGCCTCCTGATTGTCCTCTCTCTGGTGTACAACTCTCTGCAGAAAAGTCCTTGTGCCTTGATAAATGTGAAGGAATACCTTCGGACGGTGTGCTGGAAAAAAGCACTGAGCTTGGAGTCAAAGACTCTGGCTTTGAGTACTGGCTTTGTAACTTGGCCCTGGATAAATAAATCTCTTCTCTCCTCTGGTCCTCCATTTCCTCCTATGTAAAATGAAGGCTGATTAGATGACCCAGACGTCACTTTGGGCCATAAATATATATATATATATATATATATATATATATATATATATATATATATATATATATATATATATATATATATATATATATATATATATATATATATATATATATATATATAAATGCTATTGTGCCCTGGACACACTTATTTTGGGTCTTGGCACAAAGGAAAAAATTGGCACCCGAGGTTAGCCCCCTGGTGGAATGAGCATCCATAGTCCATATCAGCAGTGAAGGAATTGGACCCAATCCATTACCCCAACAAGTACTGAGGATTTTTCTAAATGTACATCCAGTGCTATTCAAGTTTCCAAAGGCTAAGTCGAAAAGCTATGTTAAGGACTTGACAAAGACCCTACTTAATGGTGAATAATAGGTCAAATTAAGGAAACAAATAGACCCAGAGAGCCACCACCCACCTTCAGGAGAGGCCCTCATTCCTCAAGCATATTTGTAGAAATATTTTTTAAAAACTAAAAACAGCTCCACGTCACTGGAGGAAGGAACATGTGGGATGCTTCTGGGACTGACTTTGGAATGATTCTTTCTCAGATGCAAATGATCAGAGGATCAGGGCGGGAAGAGACCTCAACCTCCCTTATTTTTATAGAGGAGAAAACTGAGACCCTTTCAAGTTAGGTGACTTGACCGTGACTGCAATAGGCATCGCGGGAGGATTTGACCCTTTGACCTTCTGACTTAGGATTTTTAAAATTGCATTGTTTTTTACATATTATACAATATACAATATACACACACATACACATACACACACACAATATTGGGAGGTGGTTCTCGCCTTTGCCTCTTCCGCTGACCCATAGCTGTAGAGTATTGCCAGGGCTTTATGGAGTCCTATGGAAGGAAAACACTTAAATTTCTGTAGACATCCTTTTTTCATTGCTTGGTCTCGCCCAGGAGCCCTGGGTGTCCAGACCCAGCCATTCATCATTCGCTTCCCACTCGGTCGGCAGGCCACTGGCCCCTGCTGACCCTTGGTGGGAAGGCCGCTTGCTCATCCCCCAGCTCTAGGAACTGAAAGGTAAAACCCGGAGGGTCCCCCGCCTCCCTTCCCCCCACTTTCCCGACCAGGACTCCGTGCCCCACCCTCTGAGCCTCTGTGGATCTCATCCACCCAAACACACCCACAGCCCTCCCCTAGCATTCCCGCCCCAGCTCCCTTCCCGGCTGCACGGAGGTTCAAAAGTTCAAGTTTTTCACATTTCACGGAGGCTATTTCCAGACGTTCCGAAGAGAGGAACAGTCTGCCTGGAGGAGCTGAGCGGGATGGAAAAAAAGCACTTTTTGCCTGATTTCTGCCTCATCCAGAGCTGACTCCAGGAGGGATGGATGGCAGGCTTGGTGATGGAGACCCAGCCCTGGAGCTTGGAGGATTCCCACCAGGGCACCAGAGGAGACTGTTTCCATAGGGACGGTAGTAGGACCAGTTTCCTAGACAAACCTATGGATATAGGGAAGCTTCGGGATCTCCAGGTTTGAAGAGCTTGCACAATGTGAAGGAACGTGGTGATTATTAATAGAACTTGGCTCCCAAGATAAATTTTTTCGTTCTTTTGCTTTGATTTGATGTGTGCCTAAAAATGTCCCTTCCCACTTTTTTAGCTAATTGGGGAATAATAACTGCACTTACTTCACGCAATTGTTGGCTCATCAAACGAGATAATGAATGTAAAGTGTTTTGTAAACCTTAGAGTAATAGATAAATTTAACTCTTCTTAGTTTTCCTATTGGGGAATCCTGTATTATAGTCAAATAAACATTGAATGAAGACTGTATTTCTGTTATCCATCCATGAATCAACTGGAGAATAAGTTCCTTGAGGGCAGGAACCACTTTCTTTATCTTTACCAAAGGTCAGTAAACACATGTTGTTTGGGTGGTTAAAGTAAGCTCCTCTTACCTCACCTCCCTCTCCCCAAGCACTAGATACTCTGCAAGAACTAGTGGGTTTTATCCTAGAGAAAGGCTTGCTAAACCTCAATGGAGTCATTTTTGCTTTACAGAAATTCATTTTATGTTTGCACTACTGTCTTTCTACCCAGGTTACTTTTACCTTCTGAATCCAATTCTTCCTGTGCAACCAGAAATTCAGTTCTATACACACTTAACATGTATGGGATTGCCTGCCATCTAGGGGAGGGGGCGGAGGGAGAGAGGGGAAAATTCAGAAAAGAAGTGAGTACAAGGGATAATGTAAAACAAATTACCCATGCATGTGTACTGTCAAAAAATTATAAAGTTAATACTTTAAAAAAAGAAATTCATTTTATATGCAACTTTAGAGTAAAAAACAACAACAACAACAAAAACACCAGCTGTCATATGAAGTGAGGTTCACTCTTACCCAGGAAGAAAGAAAGGCTCTTCCACTATTCTTCTGTGCTCCTCTAGCAAATACTGAAAACGGCTTCGGTGCCCACCTCTGTGCTAGGTGCACACTTGGGAAACCAGAAGTACCAGCCTCATAGTTTTTGCCTCCGAGAAATCTAAATCTATTAATCTAGCCTAGTCTTACATTTAACTTAATCTAGTTAGAGACTAGCAATGCACTAAAAACATTAAGTGGTAATGAGATATTACAAACCAACAACTAAAAGGTACCACCGGGCTGGGTGTGATCAGTGCCAGAGGTACAGTGCACACCGAGTTCCTGAAGGAAGGGGAAATCATTGAGGCCCGAGGCAGTTCCTGCAAGGCCCTTTCCTTCATGGAGGAGGTGGGATTCCAGTCTGTCTTGGAACATGGAGAAAAAGAAAGAGGGCCTTCAAAGAACTTTTTGTGTTTTTGGAACTGTGCTGGGGCCACAAAGAAAAAGTTCATACTTGGGACCATCTGGCTTCAAATCTGGGTTTCTAACTCTAGGACATCTCTCCAGCTAGGTCTGGGAATTTCCCATAATACATTCACACACACACACACACACACACACACACACACACACACACACACACACACACACTCTCTGTCTCTCTCTGTCTCTCTCTGTCTCTCTCTCTCTCTCTCTCTCTCTCTCTCTCTCTCTCTGTCTCTGTCTCTGTCTCTTTCTGTCTCTGTCTCTCTGTCTCTCTTTGTCTCTGTCTCTCTCTCTCTCTGTCTTTCTGTCTCTCTCTCTCTCTCTCTCTTTCTCTCTCTCTCTCTCTCTCTCTCTCTCTCTCTCTCTCTCTCTCTCTCTCTCTCTCCTTTTTGTCCAGAGGAAGGAGAGGGACCGGGACACATGTCCCTTTTCTTGCTGAATCAGCTTATTGACAGACTCAGCAAAGAAGCTTCTGCTCAAGCTGTCTCAACAGGCCACCCAGTAATCCATCAAGAAGTCAGAAGTGGAAGTGCAGGGCCCAGCCCCCCATTTTATAGATGAGATAAATGGAACCCCAGAGATGTGAGAGGATTTGCCCAAATTTGCCCAGATATTAAATTAGAATTGAACTCAGGCCCTCTGACTCCAGAACCAGAGTGTTACTGCACAGTCCAGTCCTCTTGGGCACTGCTGTGGGAGATTCAGCTGGAAGTAATACTAATGATAATAATAACTAGCTGAAATTTGTACAGCATCTCATGTTGCAACATGTTTTTACATTCATTATCTTGAGTTTGGTTCTCACAGAAGACCTGGGAGGTAGTTAGGAGTATTAGGAGGGATTATTCCCATTTTACAGATGAGGAGACCGAGCTTCCAGGGATGAGGGGGTAGGGATTAGGAACGATTTCACAGATGAGGGGCTTACTATTGGGATTTAAGAAACATCTTTAGGGGTAGCCAGTATATTTAGAGCCATGAAGCTGTCTGGGTGACAGTTTAAGCTCCTGATGCAAACACCCCCAGCTCTGCTCCTTCACTGCAGTGATTGTCTCCTGCGAGGGTGTTCTCCCACTTCTTTTCTGCTATCCGAATTCTGCCCTTCCCATAAGACACATTTTAGTTCCTTTATTTTTCACGGAGCTTCGCCTGGTGCCACCAAGCATCCCTCAGCCCCTGGGCCTTAGTCAAATCAAGTCAAGCCAAGCAGCATTTATGAAGCATTTTCTGTGTGTTTGGAGCTGTGCTGACTGCTGGGGAGGCGAAGGAAAGCAAAACAGCCCCTAACCTCAGAGGAGCTTATAGTCAGATGGGGAAACAACATGCAGACAACTATATATAGACAAGATCTAGAGCAAAAACAACTGGGGGGTGGATTCTCAGTGGGAAGGCACTAAGATTATACCTGGGAAAAACTTTTTTTTGTTTTGGACTTCTGGAATAGTTTTATTTAAATTTTGAATTTAATCAAATTTGCCTTATACAAAATTAAGTATAAGGTAATTTATCGAAAAATTAACATCAATGTTTTCTGTAAGGAGACTCATCTGCTAGAGCAAATAACATTAAAATACATATTATTCAGGAAGTGAGTCATCTTCTCACTCTCCCTCAACAGAATCATCCTCTTCAATCTCTCCAATTCTTTCTCTCTTTTTTGACTGCAGTTTTTGGTCTTTCTGTTTGTGACTTGTAGAAGTGGAACTTGAGCCGAGTCTTGAGAAGCTGGGAAGCCAGGAGGCAGAGATAGGAAGAAGGGAGTTCAGCCATGGGGGGGGGGGGGGGGTTGGTGCACCGGGATATGGAGTGGCAAGGGAAGGAAATGCGCCTCGGTCACTGCGTTTGGAAGGAAGGAAGGGGTAAGGACCCTGGAAAGGTAGAAGGGGGTCAGGTTATGAAGGGCTTCAAAGGCCAAAGAGAGGGTTTTATATCTGGATCCGGAATTGAGGGAGCTTCTTGAACACTGCAGGAACTGCACTTGAGGAAGATTGCTTTAATAGCTGTGTTGAGGATGGACTATAGTGGGGAGAGTTGAGACAGGGAACAACCAGCAGGAGTGAGTGGTGAGGGCCTAGGTGTTGTGGCATCTGAGGAGAGGAGGGGGTGTGTTATAAAGGTCAAACTAATAGAACTTGGTGGTAGAGAGGGAGGAAAAGAAAGGGGAGGAGAGGAGGGGGAGGAGTTGGGATGACGCCCGAGTCAGTCTCCTTGACAGTAAGAGGGAAGTTAGGAGTGGGGAGAGCGTTTATGGAGTTATATTTGGAGACAATTCTAAATTTAAGATGTCCATGTCTGTTAGAGATATGAGATTGAAGGTTAGGGCTAGATAGAGATGACAGCTGAATGTAGGGGAACTGAGGAGATCATCAGGTGAAAATAGTATAGAGGGAGGAGAGAAGAAGGTAGCGGGTAAATCCATGGAGAACACCCAATGGGAATGTTTTAGTGAGCCAGAAAAGGAGATGAGGAAGGAGACAGGAGTCACATGTAGGGAGAGAACTAGGAGAAACAGAGAGCAGTGTCCCAGAAACGTAGAAGGAGAATTAAGGAAACCAGGGGACGCGCAGGGTCAGAGGCTCCAGAGAAGTTTTTACAGAGGAGAATTGGGAAAAGGCCGTTGGGTTTGGCAGTTTGTAAAATGAAGTGTTTGGCCTGGATGGCCTGCCCCAAGGTGCCTGTCAGCTCTCTCTCCGCGAGCCAGTGGACTCCCTACCTACACTACCAGCATTTTTAATGGCTCTCATCATCCCGTTTTCCCCTTCTTCCTTCTCCTACATGTGTCTGCCTCCCCCCCTCGCCCGTGACTTCCACGAGAGCGCAGCCTCTCCCTTTTCTCTGAATCCATGTCACTGCGCTGCCCCAGGGAGGCCTCTGGTGTGGGGTTTCTGTGGGCGTGTGTGCATCCACTCTAGAAAATCAATACGTTTATTTTTGAAAACAGACCTCTGAAGGAGCTGGCTTCGGGACGGGTGGAGAGAAGGGACGCTGATAATTGTGAGCCACGAGTGCGCCGGGTCAAAGGGCATCTGATCTGTGGCCGGAGAGGGCTGTCCCACTCTCCATTTTCTTGTGGAGAAGCTGGAGTCCAACAGGGAGGGCCGAGAAATCCCAACAGCCTCCGCGAGGAGAGGCCGGGGTCCTCTCTGAGTAGGGAGGCGGAGGTCTGGGCTCTTGGCCATTCATTTGGGAGCATTAATAACAAGGACTGAGAAGGGAGCCTGGGAGATTGGGGGGGCTAAGGCGGGCCTGGAAGCAGAAGATTTGGGTCCTTATTTTATCCTGCACTAAGTAGCTGATCTGACCTGAATAGGTCATTCTGTAGGTCATTAAATAGGAATGACCTTGAATAGGTCATTTGCCCTCATCCTGGACCTGTTTCTTCTTCACTGAGGAATGAAATAAAAAATCAGTATTCAGCGCTTGCTATGTGCCAGGCATGGCATTGAGTGCTTTACCGGTCTTACCTGATTTGACCCTCTTAACAACTGTGGGATGTGGGTCCTGTTATTATAATTAGCACCCCATTTTACAGTGGAGTAAACTGAGGCAGTCAGAGCTTAAGTGACTTGTCCACAGTTGTACAGCTAATAAGTATCTGAGGCCAATTTTTTTTAGCTTTTTATTTTTATTTCATTTATTTATTTATCTATCTATTTATTTATTTATTAGAATGGGTTAAGTGACTTGCCCAAGCCAGGAAGTGTTAAGTGTCTGAGACCAGATTTGAACTCAGGTCCTTTAGTTTTTTATTTTTAAAGTATATGCAAATATAGTTTTCAACATTCACTTTTGTAAAATCTTTCAAATTTTTTCTCCCACCCTTCCTCGATCCCTTCTCTTAGACAGCAGGTTAATCCAATATATATTCAGTATGTGCAGTTCTTCTGTACACATGTCCCCAATTATTATGCTGCACAAGAAAAATCAGATCAAAAAGGAAAAAAATGAGAAAGAAAACAAAATGCAAGCAAACAAACAACAAAAAAGAGTGAATGCTCCACACTCAGTCCCACAGCCCTCCCTCTAGGTCAGATGGCTCTCTCCATCACAAACCCATTGGAACTGGCCCAAACCACCTCGCTGTTGAGAAGAGCCTTGTTGAAGCCAAATTTGTATGCAGGTCTTCCTGACTCCAGACCCGCGATCTCTCTGCTGTGCCGCCTAACTGCCTCTGCAGAAATAAGGGAAATAAAAGAGTTGAAGCCGATTATTTCTAATCCAAGATATTTTCCATTTCTGCAATCTGATGATGCTTCTGATGGACCTTCTTTGTTCCAAGGTCCTTTCCAGCTCTGATATTCTGTGTCCTACCTCTCCTTCCAGCTCCAGCATTCTCTGTTCCAACATTCTTTCCTTCTCCAGCATTCTGCGTTCTAAAACCCCTTCTGGCTCTAAAATCCTGCGGTTCGTGTAATTCAATTTTAGGTACATGTAAATGCCAGCTGTTCTCCGTAATTCGGGTTTTTGCCAAGGCTGGCTCCCTTTCTCCCTCCCTGCCTCTCGCACGGGTGACTGTGGACAAGGGCCTGGCGAGATTAATCTTTTATATTGTGGAAACAGAAACTTTCTTGGAGCTGGGCACCCTGTGAAACACCTCCGGGGAAGCCGGGCTTATCAGCCCGGTGTTGGTCAGCTTTCCGGTTTTCTGGCTTCAGCCTTGGAGGCGCGGGCTGGGGGTTAGGGAGCTGTGTGTTCCCTGCTTCGTCTAGGCTTGGGACGAGAAGGTGAGAGATGCTGCTGGTGAGTGTCTCCCCCAGTAACTGCTCTTTGGAGCTGGCGCACAAGGCTAAATGGACTCCAAGTCATGAGCTTTTGAATGTTGAAGTTGTAGTGTGGTGGGTGCAACAGGATAATTGCTGCTATTCTGCCTCTCTCTTTTGGCTAGGGCTAAGGGTTGTTGTTTTATTTGGGGGGGGAGTAGTATTTTTTGTAATAAGCTGATATTATTTATCATGAGATTCTCAGCACTCTGAACACCTCAGGTGGTGAACAGTTTGGGAAGATCAGGAGACATACACAGACAGTTTCCTTACAGTAAGAATGAGTTCTTTCAAGTGCAGGTTCTGGATGGGTTTGTATGTGAAATAGGCAAGTTTTGTTTACTTTGCAAATATACTATACTTCCTGTGATGTCTGGTTGGTGAGTAAAATTTATATTAAATCCATTTATTTATAAACTTTTTGTCTCAGCTTTAGTTTTGCACCCTACTTAATGAGACATAGAGCCTGCTTCAACGCCATGGATGCAGCTTTTGGGAACCACCGGGCTCAGGAGTGGGGCTCGGGCTTTATGCCCTGTGGTTTAGAGGAGAAGTTAAAATAGGTTTGAGTGTTTTTGGGAGCAGTGTGTGACGGTTTTCATTTGCCCTAATGGGTAAAATCCAGAAATTTGAGGAAATAAAAGGAATCCTATAGTCAGTGTCAGAGGTTATTGTCCATTTGTTTCAGCCATGTCTGACTCTTTGTGATCCTATTTGGGGTTTTCTTAGTAAATATTTTGAACTGGTTACTACTTCATTCTCTGGCTCATTTTATAGATGAGGAAACTGAGGCAAACTGAGGATTAAGTGACTTGGCCAGGGTCATATAGCTGGTAGTATCTGAGCCTGGATTTAACTGGGATGTTCCTGATTCCAGACCCTGTGCTCTGTCCACTCTATCACCTAATTGTCAAGAGTCAAAGGACCCTTGCCCCCCAAGGTTTCTCTCTCCCTTGGACCCTTCTGGCAGTTGCCCTCTCTGCTGCTCACTTGTCACTGGTCACACAATGCTTGTCAGGAGTACTTATGATCAATTGACTTGAAATCTGGGAAATGACTTTAGAACGAGCTTGGCCCTTTGTCACCTGGGGGCCCTCACCAGGTCATTGCCCTTTCGGGATGCTCCATTTCCCCACCTATAAAATGGGGATAATAATGCCTGGACCCTCTGTCTTACAGAATTGTTGTGAGACTGCTTCTAAACCATAAAAGACTATAAGCCGTTACTATTTTACTGTATAAACCCATCTGTTTATATACCTGAACATATCAACACCTGCCAGTTCTTAGCTAAGGAATGAACTCTGAGTGGGCACAACAGGGATCACAACGCCTTGCAGGACGTTATTTTCTTCCCAGTGATTAAAGACAAAGCTGAGGGTATGACTGGTAAATGATCCTGTATCAAGATCTTAGTGGCAGTCAGGGAAGAAGTAGGGTGCTCCGTGGGAGAGAGCAGGGCCAAGCTCCCCGCTTCCAGTCCCATGCTGTTTGGAAGGCTTTTGTGCATAAAGCAGACCCTATGTTGGGGCTAATTTTTTCCTGTTCCTGTCTCAGGCAGGCCTTCCTTCCCCAGGCCCCTCTCGAGCTGGAGATTGCTGGGCATGTTTGGAATGATGCTGTGCTTGTGCTAATGACAGCAGCCCCACTGGCCTTGAGGGCAAACGGAGCCAGAGAGACTTTTCTTGCTAGATTGGGATCTCCTTCCCTGAGGCCTGGCTTCCAGGAGCAGAAAGAGACCTGCTCAGGGCCTTGTCAGGGCTCTTTTCCTATAAGAGGTGCACAGGGAACCAGAAATGCAAATAAAAAGCCTTCTCCCCAGGCTTCCTATTTATCTGCAGTTGTCTCTGTGAGTATTTGAGATGAATGAGAGTGCATATGTTAGTAAGAGTGTATCTGTTTTGGGGATGTGGTTGAGGTGGGCAAAGTGTTTGTACTTGTGGGTGCAAAGTAGCTTGGCTGTGATGACTTTTTGCTAGGAGGCGAGTGAGCAGCTAGTTGCCTTCTATGATTTTGTCCTGCATCCAGGACATGAAGGGAGCTGGGGGCGGGGGGTTGAGCCCCCATCAGTGATCTTGAAAGGGCATTCAGGAAACAGAAAACAGCCACAGGACTGGAGAGACTGGAAGGGTTTTGTGTTCATATTCAGAAAAGGAAAAAAAAATAGAGCCTGCAAGCCAGAGATTCCATAAGGGCCCTTGATTTAGATTCTTAGCAGAATCCAAAATGGGTGGTTTATGAGCATTTAGACAAGGAGGCGGTGATTGTGAAGAGCCATCACAGATTCAGGAAGAACCTTCATTCTGGTGGAATTTGCCCGTCTGCTTGGGTGACTTCTTTTTGTCAGGAGTAGATCTGAGAACACCAGGAGACATGGTTTGTTAGATTGAGATCTGGAGATTTTAGAGGTAGGTCACTGACAGTTTTATAGCTGGGGAAACTGAGCCCTAGAGGGGGTATGTAACTTACCTGGGATCATATCATTCAGTATTAGATGGGATTTGAACCTCTTCTTGATTCTAGGATGTTTATTAATCCAACTTGAAAGGCCAGGAACATCCACCTCTGCTACTTTCTCCCTTTCCCTCCCACATCTGTGGGAACAGAAGGGCAAAATTTTCCATCTTACATCCTCCTAATGGGGCAAGATCTGAAGTGGTTGAATTATCTGGTCCTCATGCCAGTGGTGGGTGTACCAGGTTGGATCAATCAAGTCCCAAGATGCTGATGGCCTTGCCTTATGATGTGACCAATGGGGAACGTGTGGCTCTAAATCCCTGTTCTGAAAACTGACTCCTGAGAAACTCTTTGTCCTCAATCCCCTGGTTCCCTTCATGTGGCTGAAGACATTTTTGGGGAATAGCAATTCTACTGAGGTCCATCAGAAATATCAGCAACCCGTCCTGTCCTGGAAGGCCACCCAGAGATAGTTTGAGGTTTTCCAGGCTTAATTTTTCTATACAACATCCTTGAGCTCTGACCATTCTTTGTGGAGTGACTCCCATAGGTTTATTTCCACTCAGGAGATAAGATAGCTGCTGTTTGGTTGCAAAATCATCACTTCAGATTTCAAATGAGATTCCTGGCACTGTTTCCTGCCCCTACAATCAAGCCTGGATAGATTCAGATTGAATTTTCGTTGGATCTTATCTTTTCCCAATAGTTATCCCTTATACATCTCGACTTTCCCCTTATAGTTTCATATATCACAGGTTGGCATAAGAAATTACATGGGAATTTTTTGGAGTTTTGCAGAAGTTGCAGATGATAGGTAAAGGTCAGCAGATGACAGTGTAAATTTAGATACTCAGGAATGTATAATATACATATATATAATATCAATATATTTTTATCTTTTAATACCATAATTATACATAAATTTCTTTTCTCTGGTATGAAGGAAGGACCAAAAATTTATGCAGAATTTCCAGATTGTGGAGGTGCTATGCCCCAAGATTTGGAAGGGATAACCATATACCATGGGGCCACCGGGGATTGTGCTGATCTCAGGTGCTTTGTAAAAACGTGGTGTCTGAAAGGTAGAATCATCATTTTCTAAGGGTCAAGAAGCCATGTAAAATGTCCCTGCAAAAGCACAAATCAGAAAAATCATGAACAAATAAATGAGAGTGGGCTACGCTCAGAAGCCTGGCTTGTAAAGTGGGGGGCACAATGGTTTTTGAACTTGTACTGCAAAACAGCGCAGTTATCCCAAGTTCTTCCCCACGTTGTGAGCCAGTCCTGGCTCTGAGACATTGGGAGAGCCCATGAGTCACTTGGAAAGACATAAATTAGGTCAGTGAGTTATTACTCTGCAGCCAGTAGTCCTTGTCCTTTGCCAAGCAGAGGATGAAACCGCATACTAGTAAAGGCGGAGAGCTTCTATCTCTGGGAGAAACTGAACAAGAAGCACTTGCCCAGGATGTGACTCTAGCAGGTCTCTATGAGCACATTTTGAAGTGGAAAGGCGCCTAGAAATCTTTGCCCGGTATTTTCTTTTTAAAAGGGGAGTTAACTAAGGCCAGAGAGTGCCTTGAATGCCCTTCCCAAAATGGGAACTTTATCACTGTTCTGTTTGCTGTTTTGTCTAGTCTCGTCCTCTCCTATTACCGATAATTCTGGGCCTCAGTTTCACTATCTGTAAAATTAAGAAATTAGCTTAGTTGACCCTGAAGGATTCTGTGGCCTGAGATCCTGTGTCCCTTGTCTCGCAATTACAATAAGCTAAGACTCAGGAGGTAGAGTGACTTGCCCAATGTCTTGGATATCTGATTAATTGTAAAAACTGACCTAGAACCCTCCCCCCAGTCACCTTTTGTGCCTTCCCCATTGTCCAACGCTGCCTGCTTATGGCTCTGCTTCAGTTTCCTTACTAAAAATTGAGATTAAAAGATTCATTCTGATAAAATCTAAAGCTAGTAGAAGATAAAGTGGTCTTTTGTTCTCACCCCCTCATTGTAGAGATGGGGACTCTAAGGCCCAGACAGAAGTCCAAGCTCCCATAGGCAGAAGGGCAGAATCAGAATGGGGGGGGGAAAGAGAAAGACACTTTGAGCTCTTCTGCCCAGATGGCCAGGGAAGGTCTGTCCTAATGTGGGGACTGAGTAAACACAGCAAAGAGCAAAAGAAAGCCTACAAAGAAGCAAAGAAAAGCTGGATGGTTTTAAAACAATGTATAAGATTTATGATATAGTTTCTTGAAATGAAAATTTATTGTTTTATGTTAATTCCTCTCATGTTTGCCTGTTACATGGAGATGTTCTTTTTTTTCTTGATTTGTTTTTAAGTTTAAAAAATTACAAAAAAGAAAGAAAGAAAGAAAGAAAGAAAGAAAGAAAGAAAGAAAGAAAGAAAGAAAGAAAGAAAGAAAGAAAGAAAGAAAAGATAACTAAGCCATTCCCTCTAAAAGAATTGGAACCCAAATCCTCTGACCCCAGATTCAGCATTCTTTGACAATAATCCCTGTCTTAACTGCCTTAGAGGATGGTTTTGAGCATGTAGTGACAGCATGGAAATAGATACCCTTTGAAACACACACACACACACACACACACACACACACACACACACACACACACACAGAGTTCCATTCTGAGGGAAAGGGTTCTTTGGCCAGCCCATGACTGCCCGCCCCTTGCAGCTACACCCCCTGCCCGAGCCTTGGTTTTGTTTTTTTGAGGACCCTTCTCGAGAAATGTTTCTCCTGTAGCTGTTGTGGGCCAGGCCTCACTGGTCTATGCTGGCTCCAGAGTCTTCAGGGCCTTTCCCCGAGTTCTGGTGGCTTTTCCCCGAGCTGCCCGCGGGCATGCAGTGGACAGACAGGACTCAGAGCACACATCCACGAGACATTTCCTTCTTAGATCACTCTTGCTTCTAGATTTATCCCTCTTCCCTTCCCTCCTTCAGAGCCATCCCTTATAATACAGAATACAAAAGGGGAAAACAGGAGCATTTTAGCCAAACTAACCAACGTGACACGGAGTCTGATGCTGTGAGCATTATTCTACAGCCCTAGTTCCTCATCTCTGCCAAGAAGGGAGGAAGGTGCATTTTCCTATCTCTTCTCCACATCCCCTTCTTATTGAGAATATCAGTCACCAAGATCTCCACTTCCTCTGCCACTCCGGGGCCCCTCAGTGTTCCTAGCAACAGCCTCGGTGCGAGCCTTAGTGGCCGGCTTCCTCTGCGCCCGCGCCCTGCCTCGTGCCCGGGCCTGCAGCCCCAGGCATCCATCCCGCTTCTGGGTAACCTCCGGCTCCAGGGGGCAGGGAGGACACGCGGGCTACCTCGGAATGGCTCAATTATCAGTCACTCACCAAGCGGTGGGGGGGTTATTAAGCTCATAGTGCTCCCCTGACAGGGGGTTTGAAGGGGAGTAGAACTCCAATCGCTACCCAAAGGGGCGCATAGTCAGGGCAGGCAGGTAAGACTCACCTGGTTGGACTGAGCACTGGCTTAGGCCAGGCCCCTCCCGGAGCACAGTCTCACTTCATGTTTTACCCTTTAGGGGTTTGTTCAGATGATACTTCCTCTGTGAAAACTTGGATGGGCCTTGTTAGCCATTAGGGTCCTTTCCCTCCTCAGAACTTTGGATTGCTTCTTTGCCTTACCACGCTCCACCTGCTATCATATTTACTTCCATGAGCTCCATGAAATTAGGGGCCCTGGATTCTTTTTCATCCTAGTTCTAGAAGAGTGGCAGGTGCACAATAAATATCTGTGGGTATGTGTGGATATAGCTATACACACGTGTGTGTACATGTGTGTATGTAAATATTCTTGTACATGTGCATATAACTAAAGACATGTATGTTTGTATGCACTTATGTAGTTCAGTCGTTTAAATCATGTCCGACTCTTTGGGAATCCTGTTTGAGGTTTTCCTACCAAAGATACTGGAGAGGTTTGCCATTTCCTTTTCTACCTTATTTTACAGATAGGGAAACTGAGGCAATAGTTCTAAATGACTTGTCCAAATCACACAGCAAGTAAGTGTCTGAGGTCAGATGGAACTCAGGATGATGAGTCTTCCTGACTCCACATCTGACATTCTAGCTGCTACATAGCCGCCCATGTATACACACAAATTTTGTGTCGGGTTTGTGCTAAGTTGAGCAGTTGAGAGAAGGTGCTGAGGGGGCTCAGAGAGGAGGGAAGAGGGCCCTCTGAGCCGTGCAGCCCAGATGGTCGGGGAAGGTGGTAGGGCTGAAGTCTGCCCTAACTTAGAGAATTGAGTAAACAAAGGCCTCGAGGTGAGAATGGGCTGGGATTGGGGGTGGGTGGTGAGAAGTGAGGTCTGCCTGCAGGTGAGGGTGTGCATTTGTAATGGATGCATCATCAAACACTTCTATTATTTATTGTAAAGTTTTAAATTTATTGCCTTCAAGTGTAAAACCTCTTCGTGGGGCAGCCAGGCAGAGTCTTTACCCTTGGGGAGCTTGGGATCTTGGACAAGTGGAGCTTTCTTAGCCGCTATACCAGTTCTTGTGAAAGCCAATTACCGGCGCCGGCATTACTGTCACTACAGCTAGAGTTTATCGTACGCCTACCGGGTGCCCGGGCCAGGACACGGCTGAGTGTTCAGCAAGCGCCCGGTTTCAGTGAACCCTGGATGGGGAGCTGTACCTCAGCTGGGCCCCTTGCTTCTCCCAAAGCCCAGACTCTTTCTGCCATGCCCAGCTCAGTTGGGGTCCCACCCAGCAAGCACCAAGTCACCTTCGTTGCTATGCAATAGGGTGGGGGAAAAGGGCAAGGGAGGACCTGAATAAACCATCCAATCCAGTTGCCTTATTTTATACTTGGCCTCTAATCAGTCAGTCAATCAATCATTCAATAGATCAGCCAAACAAGCATTTATTAAGGGTCTCCTCCATACAGGATGTCTCAGAAATCTTTGAATGGTTTGAAGCTATTGAAGTTTGAAATGTGCACTGGCACTTTTTGGGGAAACAGTCCCTGCCCTCAAGGGGAGACCGTATGTACACTTAAAAGTATGTGCAGTACATGCACATACACAAACCCGTCCACATGTATGTGTAAGTATGCAGGCACACCCAATCGGACTTAGAGCTAGAAGGGGAACTTAAGACACCATTTAGTCTAACAGGACTAGGAGGAAACACTTGCCTAAGGAAACCTGGGCAGTAAGTGGCGGGACAGATTTGAACCCATGGCCACTGATTGCTTCCCTTCCTCATTCCCTGACCGTCCCCTCCCTGGCCCCGCACCACGGGGGGCCTCGGGGCTCCCATGGAAGTTCCACATTACGTCCTGCTGAGCGTCCCCGGGGAACCCCATACATCACTCAAGCAGCGGGGCATCTCTTCTCGCCTCCCCCGGCCCAGGCAGCCCATCAGTTAGGAGCTGTGCTGAGCAGTGCATGTGCGCTGTGACATGGGGCACCTCGGGACTGGAGGGCTGAAATCAGAGCCTGCAATTTCTCAGGGCTGTTGTGACATCTTTGTACAAGCGTGTGATTGAGCCACAGTGCTTCCTCAGCAGAATCCTCCCTGCCCGGTCCTCCTCCTCAGGCAGCCGACTCCCAGCCCCCCTCGGTGCCCCTTCCCCGCTGCCCCTCCCTGGCAGTTTCTCTGTGCTCCCCCTCCCCTTCTCATATTTCCCTTCTTACTCATACTTCCTGTTCCTTCCCCCTCTCTGTCCCAGCCCCAGCCCCCTTTCCTGATGACATCAGAGGGGGAATGCTCCCTCTGGAGC
Organism: Sminthopsis crassicaudata; assembly: GCF_048593235.1. Taxonomy (NCBI): domain Eukaryota; kingdom Metazoa; phylum Chordata; class Mammalia; order Dasyuromorphia; family Dasyuridae; genus Sminthopsis; species Sminthopsis crassicaudata. Next base: position 506,289,091 of record NC_133618.1, read on the forward strand.
CCCAGAAAAAAATTCTTCTGGAATCCTTGACTCCCTGTGTGAGGCTCCTGCTGTTCTGGGCCTCAGTTTCCTGTCTTGCAAAAATGAAGGAATTGGGCCAGACGATTGCCACTAAATCCTCGGTTGTGGGAGCCCAATTAATGAATAATCTGTGTCTCCTGGGAGAGAAATCCTTCACAGTTTCTAGTTTCCTGGTAATGTGGAGTTGTGAGAGAGATGATTTGTTTCATGGTGGGGAGGTTATATGATTTGCCAAAGGGCACACAGATAATAGGGAGCAGGGCCAGGGTTTTGCCTACATTTACTGACTACAGATGTATTTTCTCTGGGTTCCTCTGGGGACTTTGTGTGTACTCACTCCTTCTTCTTCCCTTTATCTGTTTGCTTCAGTTTCCTCATCTATACAATGGGAACAATAATAGAACCTTCCTCCAAAGATCATTGTGAAGATCAAATGAGATAATAATTGTAAAATGCTTTGCATAATTCCTGGGTTATAAGTAAGAGCTATATAAATATTAGCTATTATCATAATTACATTTATCTGGCCCATTAGTAACTCTGCAGAGGTAAAGGGGGCTTATAGCACATTACCATTACTTCCCTTTGGGAGAGATTCAGGACTTGTTCTTTTTCTAATTATTGGGCCACTCAATTTTTTCTCATTCCCATGGCTATATTCTTGATTCAGTACTTGAGGCCAAGTAGAAATGCCCGTGACCTTAATTTTAAAATGTAATATTATCTATGGGTTATTGCATTTCTATTTATTTTGTCAACTGCTTCCCAATTACAATTTAATCTGATTTGGCCATATTGGGAAGGGCTGTGTGAGGGACATTCTGGAGACCGCTGAGATTTGGGGAGTGAAGGGTAGAGGAAGGTAAGTGGGCAGTGTTACAGTGGAACCAGCTTCTAATCCAGGCTGTAATTTCAACCCCTGTCACTGAACTGGTAAACTGAAACTCAGCTAGGAGTCAGCAGGTCATTTTCACGAGGGCAAGAGCAAGGGCAAAGGAGCCTGACTGGTCAGAGGAAGACGGATCCTGGCTTCTTACTTCGGCAAGATAGCGCCTAGATCCTCCTCCTAAGACACATTTCTTCCCCAGTCAGGTACCTGCCTGATCTGAAGGTGACCGCGCTTTAGAAGTAGCTTTTCCTCCTGGCCACGCAGTATAGAACTTCGTCCAGCCTCCTGGAGGAAAACTGGCCCGTCCGAACCGCAGGCCGAGCAGAGGGTGTGCAGAGTACCCGTTTTACTTTTTGTGATTTATTGCTGTCTTAGTAAGTCAGTAGGTGTTTCTTTGGCTACTGCTTGGATGACCCTTTGCCAGATGTTGTAGAGGGAATTCCTAACTGGGTGGAAGTTTGTAGACTGGATTACAATGTCTTAGAAGGATTTGAAAGTTGAAAAGGCTCCTTGAGATCAATTAGATTCCTTCCATTTTCTGGATGACAAACTTGTGACTCACAAAGAGGAGGTGGTATGGGAGGATGACACAAAGTTTAGAGGAATAGCTAATATGCTGGGTAGCAGAGATAGGGTTTTGGGATATCTGTGAGGTTTAGATCACTGGCTAAATCAAATAAGATGAAATTGAATAGGAATTAATGTCAAATGGGTGAAAAAATCAGCTTTGCCATTATGAGATGAGTGAAGAGCAATGGTTAAGAACTCATCTGAAAAAGATCAGGGGGTTTTAGTGGATAGCAAGCCAGTATTATACCAGCATTGTGGTATAGCTGCCAAGAAAGTTATTATCTTAGGCTTTGTTAAGAGAAGCACAGCCTCTAGTCAGGCAGCTGGGTTGTTCATTGGATAGAGCGCCAGGCCTGGAGTCAGAAATACCTGTGTTCAGATATGAACTCAGACCATTATTAGCTGTGACCTGGGCAAATCGTTCCCACCTGCCTCCGTTTCCTCATCTGTAAAATGAGGATAGTAATATCTACCTCCCCGGATTGATGATCAAATGAGATGATAACTGTAAAGCACCTAGCACAGTGCTCGGCACCTCGTAAGCACCATATAAATGTTATTATTATTAATTCCCACCACACTGTGCTTGGATTGGGCTACTTCTGAAAGGTTGTGCTGAGTTCATGGACTGAATACTTGGATGGCTGTAGATAGGCTGCAGACTGTTCTGGGAAGGATGATCAGGATGGGTCTCTAAGAGGAACTGAAGTCACTGGTGCATTTTTAACCCATACAAGAGAAGATACTGAGGTGGGACATGACAGCTGTCTTCAGGTATTTGAAGGCTGTGAAGTTGGAAGGAGATTAGGTTTCTTCTGTTAAGCCCCAGAATTTCAGAGAGGCTAATTTTGGTTTGATAAGGAAAAGCCAACTTTTAAACCAGTGGAAATCGTAGAAAGCAGAGCGGGCTGCCTCGGGAGATAGTGGAGGGTCTCTCCTCAGGAAATAGTGGGAGGTCTTCAAGCAAAAGCTGAAGGCCACTTGTTGAACTTGTTTAATTACCATGCTGGAGATGTAGAGGCAAAAATGAAACAGTGCTCTCCCTTGCATTAAGGGGAACACATATACACAGGTGGATGCAAAATATATAGCAGGTAATTGTAATGTGTAAATGTGACAGGCGAGTGTGAGTGTGGGTACATGAACAACTGGGAAACCAGAAATGGCCGCCTGTGGGAAATAGCCATTGTGCTGAGCCCCAAATAGAGTTGGACGTGTGGAGGAACAACATTTGAGGGATGTCTCATGCAAAATGCCCAGACATGGGAGACAGAACGTCTTACATGGGAACTAGTGAGTGTGCCAGCTTGGCTGGGATGCCTGGGGAAGGGAGTACTTGGCCTCAGAAAGCAGCTTGGAGCCAGCTTGAATTTGAATTTTATACTAGAGGCGTTGGGGAACTATTTGTAGAGGGCATTACTGCAGGGTTGGAACTAAACAGTCATCAAGATCATTGTGAACAACTCTAAAAATTCCTGATTTAGAGTCAGAATACAGAATCCAATCTTGGTTTGGATAACACCTGTGTGGCTGCAAACACGTTACCTGACCCTCAGTCTCCTTATTTGTAAGATGAGAATGTTATACTACTTGGGCTCTGAAAGGCGCCCCTCGATCTAGAGCTGGAGGGGGCCTGTGAGGCCTTTCATTCCTTGGTTCTTCTCCCCGTGTGTTTTAAGATGGAGAAGCTGAGACTAGGGAGGTTTGGTGGCTTGGTCACTGAGAATGACTGGCTGGACTGGGATTTGAATCCCAGGCTTCTGCCTTCCCATTCTGTTACCATCCTGCTCCTCCAGCCCTCTCCCTTCTGCGTTTGGTGGTGTGGGGAATGGCCCGCAGGGTCTTCTGAGAGGAGTGGGATCTGCGTTGAGTCTTGACAGGCAGCTGTTCTTGGGGTGACAAGGCCGAGAGGGAGGAACAGGTGTGGAGGTGTGGAAGACTGTAAGCTTCTGGAGGGCAGGGCTTTCACTTGGCTGCCGGAGTGCCCAGTGCCCAACAGTGCTGCCTCATACGAACAGGTGCTTAACAACAATAATAAATAATGTAATAATAGGTGCTTACTGACAGATTGAAACTAGCCCTGCTCTCAGATGTGAATCTCTTAAGTCCATTTCCCTATAGGAATTTAAAAAAAATGTAGACAGTTATATTCTTTGGGGACTTTCCACAGTCTCACCCTCCGAGTCAGTCTTTTTCTGATTCTCTGGGCAGATTCAGGCAGACTCCTTGGCTTCCCTGCTGGGTTTCCAGTGAACCCTGCTGGGCCACAGCCCTGTACCACAGCAGCCACTTCTGTCTCCTGCCAAGCGAGGGAAGCGTCCCATCCGGAAGAAGTGGGTGGGTGGGATGGGGGGGTAAAACCAACTGGGGATGCCTCAGGGATACTCCTGCACTGCCCAGCGGGACGGTTTCACTTCCCAGAGGTGTCGATGAGAGAGGGCAGCTTCTCATCGGGTTTTTCCCTCTGCACCAGGCCAGATCGTGCCCAGCAAATGACTGAAATCATCCGGCCCAAAGTCGTCCCGCGGGCTTTCGGCAGGGTAGGGGGCTAGGGCGAGTGTGGGACAGCAGCCAGGAGGCAGGGCTTTGAATCCTGGCTCAGGTGCCCCCTCGTGTTGTGACCTTGGCCAAGCCACTCAGCCTTAGTTTCCTCATCTGTGACATGGGGAGAACAATACCTCACAGGCATGTTGTGAGGAAAATGCTTCGTAAACGTTAAAATGCTACGGAAAAGGAAGTTGGGGCCATTATTAGCATCCCTCTCCAGAAATAAGGGAAACAGCCCGCTACCTTCTACATGAAACCTTTTCAAATCACAGCATTGGGAATATTTTCCATCCCATCTTTTTCCTTCATTCCCTTCCCTTCCCAAACAGGGTTCCCTTCCAATCTGGTTTCCTCCTTGATCCCCCCTTGCAGTCTCCTCTTGCTGTGAGCTCCTGTCCTTTGCCCTGTACTCTTATCCAGCTATTTTGTGTGTGAGAATCCTGACTCTTCAACAAGACTGTGGCCTTTATAGAAAGAAGATCGTTCCTTCTCTGTCTTGTCTCCCTTCCAGGGTTTCATCACTTAGTTGGTGCTCAAAGCATATTTTTTGAATTGAATTGAAAGCAAAATAATAGAAGATTAAAACTCAGTTTCTAGTACCCATATAACCTGGACTGACCAGGCCCTTACCCTTTCTGGGCTTAAGTTCCTATTTGACTAGGGTTACTTCTAAAGTTTTTTTTTTCTTTTTTTTCTAATTCTGAATATCTTAGAAGAGTCTATGAATTGAGACAATCTTGTAATGGAATATTTCTGTCCTATGGCAGATAGAGCTAGAATGGAATATACACCCAGAGATAGCAGGCACGACCAGGCCCTTGTGGGTTAGTCTGGTGAATGACTGCACATTGCTTCTGACTAGGAGACTAAGCTCAGTTTGGCTCTAAGGTGGGAGGCCGTTGATGCAGAGGGCCAAGGTGTGATGAGACCTGTATAAACCAAGTGGTTCAGTGGTTATCACCCTAGCAGAGGTGGTAGGCTCCCTGTATCAGGTAATGAAGATACAGAGGGGGATCTGCTCTGCCTTGCCAACCAAGATGGGCAGATAGGAGCTCAGACTGGCATTTCCTGCCCTCTCATCTTCCCCTCACCACCACCATCACCTTCCCTTTGAGATAAGTGGGAGGGGAGGACAGATTGATACGGAAGAGAGTTGGTGGGGGCTCCCCCTTCCCAGCTTTAGCCCCAGCTCAATAAAACTGTCCCCTCATTTCCTGTCATAGGGCTCAAAGGGTTAATACAGGGTGTGGTGAGACTTGGAGGAAACCACATAGCCTCTCAATGGGGGCTGAGCAAGGAGGATGGGACATTGGGGAAGTCCATGTCTGCTCCTGGCCTATCTGCCACCAATTTGTGTAGCTCTGATTTCTCAGGGACAGTAGACATTTATAGAAGGGACAGAATAAAATGATTTAGGAAACTTTGGTGTTAGTCTTGTCCCACACAGATAGCAGCTCTACATTGCTAGCATTGTTTGCATTTTAATGGAGAATTCTTAGAGACTGAAAAAAATTTCAAGGCCCAAAGGAATAATTGGGCCAGATGATTGGTAGAGAGATTGAGAAGATCCTATGATGTGCCATAAGATCATTTGTGAAGACTTACAGAATTATCCCCAGCTTGGGGTTAGGTTGTTCCTCTTCAGGATGCTTGCTACGTGGGTAGATGTTACTATAGGCCCGGAACTCAAAGAAGACATAAAACTGGGTTTGAGTAGTTAAAATTCTGGGTGACAATGTCAGAATCCCAAAAGATCTTTACAGGCTAGAGAACTGGGCTGCCTCTAGTAATAATACTATATGGATAAATGTAAAGTCTTATACATGGGTTCAAAAAGTCAGCGTCACAAGCAGAGGGTGGAGTAGTTATGGTTTATTTGAAAAAAAATTGAGGAGGGTTTTGGTGTAATGATCTGTAATCTGTAAGATTCTGAAGTGTATTGTGGGAGGGAAGTTGGGGCTGTGATAAGAGTCTTATCTCATAATAATAAATAATTTATACATAATTATATATAGTTTATAATACATAAGAAAAAGGGGTTAGTCCTCCTGTATTTTGTCCTAGTCAAGCTTCTTCTGGAATATATGCTACAGAGTGTCCAGAGGAAGGCAGCCAGGTTAGGGAAAGGTCTTAAAGCCATGTTGTATGATATTGGTTGAAGGAACTGAGGCATTTAGCTTGAAGAGAAGACTGAGAACATAAAAATCCTCAAGTTTTTGAAGGGCGTTCATGTAAAGATTCAGATTTATTGTGTTTGTCCCTAAAAGACAAATTCAATATAGTGCTCTGGATTCTTTGAAACTCTGGTTAGCTGATCCCCAAATGCCTCAACTAAGAAACTGTGGGTATACGTGAGCCCCAGGGGCCAAGAGGCAGAAGATAGTCAGATGGCAGCACTGTTAATTTCTTAGACATGAGTGCCAGATCTTGCCTTCTTTGAGCTATCCAAATCTCCCAAGTGATGATAACTTCTTGGCCATCTCCCATCCCTCACAGAATTTAGAGGAACCTCAGGCTGTCATCTAACACGTACCTGAAAAGAGTACAATGCTCCAAATGCTGCAGTGTGGTTTTTAAGTCACTAAAGCTTCAGAATGCACTAAAACTTTTAGGACACCCTATACATTTAGCAAGTGGTCACCCAGTGTCTGCCTGAAGACCTTCAGTAAGGGAGGAAGAATCCACCAGGCCCTGAGACATCCCATTCCACTTTTGGAGAGCCCTAATGCTTAGTTTTTCCTAACCAGAGTTTCAGAGAATCCAGAGCACTATATTGATAAGTATATGTGTGTATGTATGTGCATGTTTATATAAACATATAGGAGTGGGTGCATGCATGTACATAAATTCGAATAACCCCTTATCATTGCATTGCTACCAGAGGGGTGGGAACTGATAAACCGCCTTAAAAAACCACAGCCAGCGTGCACGTGGAGGAAACACACTGAGGTTTTTCCTTTTAATTGGAGGACTTCCTTCCTCTTCCCCACCCCAGTCCCTTTCCTGGCCAGAAAGTACCTCTCTCCAGACTTGCTCTAGAATAAGCTGCCAGACTGTCGCCTCGCAGTACTTCAGAACGTGTCTGTTATGGAAGTTGTGTGTAAACAGGATGAGCCTAGTGGGCGTTGGGGCCAAGGGTGTGGGAAGGGGGGGTGGTACAGGGACTGGGGATGCCAGGGCCCGAGCTGCGGAGCCGCCGGAACGTGGGCAAGCTCTCGTGAGGGGAGCCAAGGGATCTCTGGCCAGCCCCCACGGTTGGGGGCCTGTGGCTTCTTGTTCTTTCCCCCTCCTGTTTCTGCCTAATGTGAGTGTGTGGCCAGAGGCAGAGCTACTGTTGCTCTAGACCCCAGAATCAGAGCCTCCTGAGGGGTGGGAGTGGTGCGAAGGGTACACATGGGGAGCAGTTATGGCTCCAGCCTTTGCCTGCCCTCCCTGGGTCCTGCAGGCCCTAGGAAGGATGCTCCTTGACTGTTCATTGGATGCATCTGCCCGCTCTGGGGGAACGGAGCTTTTCTCCTCCTCAGGAGTCTTTTGGAAGTTGGAGATAAAACTGTGATCTGAATGGGTTTAGGATTGCACTTGTACCAGAAAGAGTGCAGCTAGACCAGGTCTAGGACTATCATTAAGTTGGACCCTTTTCTCTGGGTCTCAGAGCTGCATCTCTGCAGTTAGGGCTGGATGTCTAAGGTACAAGGGTTGGGGTCTGCCATCCCCTAGTTTTACAAATGAGGAAACTGAGGTCCAGGGGATTTAAGGGATTTTTCTCAGGCTAGTAAGCGTCACATGCAGGGTTCGAATCACGGTTCTTCAACTTGAGATCCTGTACCAAGAAAATTCTGTGATCCTCTCACAGTCCTCTCTTCCTCTCACTTTTTCTCCTCTCCCATTTTCCCTGTCCCCTCGCTCCCCCACTGTCTCTCCCTCCTCTAACATCTTCCACTAGTTCCCTCCTCCCCAAGTTGTTTTTGTTGCTTATCTGCTCGTTTTCCAAGTTTTCTGTCATGTCCCATTTCTCAGCAGACGGGGCGTAGCCAGGACAGGCATTGGTTGGGGACAAGGATGACTGGCATTAGGAAGTGGGTTCCATCTCAAACCCTGGTTCACCTTCCCCAACTTGGGATACGGGGCCATGGAGAGTTGGGCCAGCTTCTTCCTTCCGGACCAGTCATATGTTGGGCTTTTGCCCTACCTTCTCCTCTCCTTCCTGCCGATTGGGGAGGGGGATGGCGGTGGTAAGGAACCAAACAGACCAGCCCAGAAGGAGTGGAAGCTCTCTTTTCTGCTCTGGGCCCAATCAGGACCTCTTCAGTCCTGAAAATAAAGTGCAGAAGGAGTGATTCAGTTTTTCCCCCTGCTGAGGTACAAATTTACTAGTTGGCATTTTATTACTTAAAAAGCCTCCTTCCTCCCCCAGCCCCTCCAGAAAATAACACCCCCTCAAGATTCTGGCCGGGCTGACCCGGAGAAACAGCTGAAAGCCCTCCTGAGGGGCTACTGCAGCAGCTGTTATTACTGCTGTGTAAAGTACCTTCGAAGCTGCCTTGAAGGTAACGGGGATAGGATCAGGAGGCAGTGCCAGGAATGATTCCCCATCCTCCCTTCACTCTTTTGGAGCCTATTTATATTTCTCTCCCTGAATTATCCCCCGCCTTCATTCCCCAGCTAGACTCCACTCAGTTCCCTAAGGGAAGAGGAAGAGGAGGTGGAGAATGGGAGGAGATGGAGGGAGGAGGGACTTCTTCCCTTCAGAGAGCTGTTCTTAGCCAACTCCCAGAGGTGTGAGTACAGTCCCAGTTCCGTTCCCAGTGGTACAATGGAAGCGACCAAGAATGCGGATGGTGACAGGGGAATGGACCCATTCACTGAACTCAGGACGTCCTCTTCTTTTCACTGACCCCTTTGTGTTAAGGGCCTGGATGTTGACCCATGGCTGAGCAGGCCCAGAATCACAGAGTGGTAGAACCGGAAGGGTAATAGGGATTGCCGAGATTCATTTTACAGAAGAGGAAATTGAAGCTCAAATGATTTATCCGGGGATTGGGAAGAAAAAAGGCCCTGTTCTATTCATGTACCCAGTTCCGAATTGAGTGATCTTACTTCGGAGTAGAAATCTCGCTGAGTGGGTCTGCAAAGTTGTTGTTTAATTCTTTTTGACTGCATGACTTTCGGGGTTTTCTTGGAAGAGAGAACTAGAGTGGTTTGTCATCTTTTTTCCTCCAGATTATTTTACAGATGAGGAAACTGAGGAATGTGTCCAGGGTCACACAGCTAGTATCTGAGGCCTGATTTGAACTCAGGTAGATAACTTTCCTTGACTCCAGGTCTAGCGCTTTCTCTGCTGCACCACTTAGCTGACCATCATTAGAGCACTCATGTCCTGGGCCTCTAGGTCCTCTTTAATATAGTTTATACACAAATATACATGTACATATCTATTCAAACATAAACACACATAAATTCTTCCTCCCCTTTTGTGTCTTCTCTTAACATTCTATACAAAACTAACTTATAAAAAAGCAATCTGTGATTTCCCCATTGCTTGAATTGTAAAATCAGGCATACCTCTATAGAAAATATCCTCTTAAGTACATTGGAAAAATTGGGGAGGGAGGCAGTAAGGTGGTAAGATGGTAGCCATTCATTCATGTGCTATGTTGAGCATTGTATCACACTACTTGTCTATCGGTGGTTATATTACTTTGTAACACAAGCCCATTTCTTTCTTCTTTTAGACTTTCGTAAATCCATCCCTCACTCTTTAACATGAGCATTTCCTGCATTCGTGGAGTTTCCACACTCGCAGGTCCTGAAATGTGGTTGACCACTTTTTTTTTTTTTTTTAACACAATAATAGCTAATGAAACTGGATTGTCATTTTGTGTTTTATTAGTAGGTGCCTCCATCACATGAAACACAAATTCAAGGTTTTCGCGAAATTCAGCTTCCATAAAATGGGCTGGCTTCCCTCTTTCTTTTTTTGTTACTATGTATGAGAATTCAGAGTTGGAAATTTATTTAGAATATGGTATTTATGCCTTTTGCATATAGCAGCTACTCTCACTAGTTTGCAGTGATGATTTGGAAGAGAAAGTGGGAGTGAGGGGAGAGAGAATTTGTGAAGTGCCGATAATCAGCTGACCTTATTTTAGCCAAGATTGGAGTCAGTTTTGGACCATTCAAAAATTATTTGCATAGTGAAGTGTCTTTTATTTGCCTCTTTCCCTGCCCAGCTCTGTCCTGTCCAGTCTTTTTCCTTAGAAGTGGGAGAACTGGAGTTAATGAGAAAAGGAGGAATTGTGGAGAAAATCAAGGGAGGAAAATGAGGATTGAATGATGTATATATCTGGCCATCAGCCTTTGGATAATAATTATATAATGCGAATCCCTTGTCTTCATGTAGGCAGCTAAAGTTTTTAGGGACCTGACTTTTTATGTCAGATTTTGATAGATTTTGCCTAACACAGTTATCCCCAGCACCCCCATTTCCTGCTCCCAGAGAATCATTCCATGTAACAAATAATATATTTTTAGAGAAGAAAAAAATCAGCATTACAAATCAATATATTGAAAAAGTCTGAAAACTTGTGCAGTATATAACACACCTCCCACCTCCCAGAAGGGATGAGTCAGTGATGCACTCTTCCAATCAAGTCCCAATTGATCTTAATAATTTTGTTAGGTTTACTTTTTTTTTTCTTGATGTGTGGTTGTTTTTCCATTTGCATTATTGTGGTTATTGTATCCATTGTTTTCTTGATTTTATTTACTTTACTGTTTCAGTTCATATAGTTCTTTGCATGTTTCTCTATATTCATCACCCACAATATTTCTTATGATTAATTTCATTCCATCCATGTTATCACAGTTTGTTTAGACATTCTCCAATTGATGCTCCAATTCTTGCTGTAACAAAAAGTGCTCCTATAAATATTTTGTTGTTTATGGGGACTTTCTTTTTATTGATTGCTTCCTTTAAGGGGATGGACGTTAAGCCATTTTATTTGCATAATTCCAAATTGTTTTCTAAAATGGTTGTGTTGTTTCACAGCTTCACCAATATTGATTATTGTGCTTCTTATTCTTATGGATCTGGTCCAACCTTGATTATTGCTAATTTTTTTTTGTTATCTTTGTCAATTTGCAAGGTATGAAGTGAAATAGAATTGTTTTGATTTCTATTTCCCCTATTTTATTGTGTTTTGTAGCATTCTTTCACATAATTTGAATACTTTGCAATTCCTTTGATGACTGTTTTTTTTTGTTGTTGTTGTTCATTATGGGGAATTATTATTAGTCTTGTGTATATATATTTGTTTATATATACATGTGTATGTCACATATGTACACATATACATAGATGTATACCACATCTTTTTCCTTTTTTAATAATAACTTTTTATTTTCAAAATACATGCAAAGATAGTTTTAAACTTTCACTTTTCCAAAGCCTTGTGTTCCAAATTTTTTTCCCTCCTTTCCCCCAGTTTCCTCCCCTAGGTAACAAGTAATCCATTATATATTAAACATTTGCAGTTCTTCTATACATTTGTCTATAATTATCATGCTACACAAGAAAAATCAAATTAAAAAAGAAAAAAAATTAAAAAGGCAAGCAAACAATAGCAAAGGTGAAAATACTACATTATGATCCGTATTTAGTCCCCATAGTACTCTCTCTTGGATACAGCTCTTTCCATCACAAGTCTATTAGAATTGGCCTGCATCATCTCATTGTTGAAGATTTCCACTTCCATCAGAATACATCCTCATACAGTATCATTGTTGAAGTGTATAATGATCTCCCGGTTCTGCTCACTTCACTCAGCATCAGTTGATGTAAGTCTCTCCAGGCCTCTCTGAAATCATCCTGCTGGTCATTTCTTACAGAACAATAATATTCCATAACCTTCATATTCCATAACTTATTCAGCCATTCTCCAACTAATGGGCATCCACTCAGTTTCCAGTTCCTTGACACTACAAAAAGGGCTGCTACAAACATTTTTTTTTGCACATGTACCACATCCTTTTCAGAGAAATTTGATACAAAATGTTTTTTCCCATATGACTGCTTTACTTCTTATCCTAGTGCACTAATTTTCACCATGGAGAAAGCTTTTCAGTTTCAAGTAATTAATATTCTCTCTTTTATTTTTTAGAATTACCTCTATCTCTTGTTTGGGTATGTATGTTTCTTCCCCCTTTAGGTGTGAGAGGTATATTTTATCCATATTTCTTTTCATTATTTTCCTGGATATTCTAGATAGTTTGGTTTTCCAAGTTTTGTTATTATTTCATTAATTTCTATAAATATTCTCTTGGTAATACCCTGGTAAAGAATTATTTTGGTACCATTATATTTATTATATTGCCCTGAACACTGAATATTCCTCTAGCTACTTAAGTTATTCTTTATTTCTTGAAGGAATAATCTATTTAAGTCTTTTGTGTGCTTTTGTAGATTAGTCCCCAGGTATACTATGTATTTTGTAGTAATTTGGAATGGGGTTTCCCTTTCTATTATTATATTATTATTATTATTATTATTATTATTATTATCATTATTATTATTTGTTTTTGTCGTTATTATATAGAAATTTTTTTAAGGATTTATTTTATATCTTGCAACTTGCTCAAAGAATTAATTATTTCATTACCTTTGCTGATTCTTTGGAATTTTCCAAGTATATTATCATATTGTCAGCACTTGAGGGATAGTTTTATCTCCTCTTTACCTGATTTCTTTCTCTTGAGTTTTTGCTGTTGTTAGTATTTTTAAAACTAAATGAAATTATATGAGAGAGAGAGTGGGCATCCTTGCTTCATTTTCATATCTTTTTGGAAAAGATTCTAGTGTATCCTCATTGCATATGATGCTTACTTTTGATTTTAGATAGATGCTTTTTATGATATAAAAACAAAGGTCTTTCTGTGCCTGTAATTTGTAGAGTTTTGTTTTTTTTTTTTTTTTTAGCATAAAAGATTGTTGTATTTTATCAAAGGCTTTTTCTACATCTAATGAGATGTTCATGTGACTTTGGATGTTTTGATTTTTAAAAAGGATTAATTATTTTGATTGTTTTCTTAATGCTGAACCATCCTTAAACTTTTGGTATAAACCTGCTTTGTCATAATAAATGGCTTATTGTATAGATTCTCTATAATCTGTTTGGCAGGATTTTATATCCAATTTCTGAGTCAGTGTTCATGAATTATATTAATCTATATCTATGAAATATGAGACTAACTTCTTTAAAAGATTGTTAACATTATTCTATAAATCCATTAGGACTAATCGTTTTTTCCTTTGGTAGTACTTTACAGCTAGATTTAGCTCCTTTTCTGAAATAGGGTTATTTAGGATCTCTTTCTGATATTCTCACAGGTTGGATATTTTATATTTTGAAGATATTTCTCTATTTCTTTTATGTTCTTGATCTTGTTATACCTGTATATAATATCTTCTGATTATTCTTTTTATTTCTTCTGTCTTTGTTGTGATTTTGCTGTACTCATCGGCTGTTTTGCTGAATTCTTTTAAATTAGATTAACCAAGAGTTTGTGAATTTTATTAATTGTTTCAAAGGATCAGTTTTAGTTTTTCCTCTATGTATTTATTCCCTCTCTATTTTTAAAAACATTTTCTCTTTTGTGTTTATTTTAGATTTATTTGTTGACTTTCTAATTTTTAAAAATGCATTTCAAGTGGAGCTTCAGAAATTTATTAGTTCATTAATCCCCTTTTCTTATATTTTTTTTAATCTTTGTTTGTAAAGATGTAATTTTTTTTTTTACCCAAAGACAGCTTTAGCTGAAACCTAGAAATTCTAGTATGTTTATTCATCATTGCCATTTTCTGTAACATAACAATTTGTTTTCTATGTCTTGTTCTTTGGCCTACTCATTATTTAACATTTCATTTCCAAGTTTCCATTTTGATCTGTATCTTTTGTTTGTGGTCCCTAAACCAATGACAATTTTTATTGCATTATGTTATGTAAAGGATAAATAAGCTATTCCCGCATTATATTTATTTGCAATATCTCTATGCCTTAGGTACATGTGGTAAATTATGTATATTCTTTTTGTTATCCCATTTAGAAGACACTTAAGAGACAATCTCAACTCTAATTTCTTCAGCAATTTGTTCAATTCCATATTTTCCCTTTTGTTTATATTTTTGTAATACTTGTCCAAAACTCAGAAAGGATTATTGAAGTATTCTGTCACTATAGTATTTCTCTCTGTGTCTCTCTCAGCTCAGGTGTTTCCTTTGTCAGTTTATATGCTAAGATTTTTAGAGGTATGGGCTTATTACTCACTGGTTTGTTAATCATGGGTTGTAGTGCTTATATTGATTTGTTGTCTATGGTTTCTTTCAGAATTTTTTTGCTTATCTTTGATTTTTGCACTTTTTTTTTTTTTTTTTTTTTTTTTTTTTTTGCTTTTTCAGATAATATGATAACAATTTGTGGTTTTTTGAATTTATTTGATATGTAGTAAATTTTTCTCCATTTCCTCAGGTTTATTTTATATTTTTATTTTTAAAAATGTGCTTCTTGTAAGTAACAGATTGTAGACTTTTGTTATACAATCTGTCATTCTATTTTGTTTTATTGGATTGTTAATCCATTCACACTTAAAGTTATGGGAATTGTTTATATTTTCTTCCATCTGTCTGAAATATTATGATATTTTTCGAGATAAGTTTTCCCCTCTCTTCTGCAGTAAACAGAATATTCTCTTCTTTAGTTACTTTACTTTTAATCCTTTTTTAAGCAGCCCTGTGCCCACTGGCTCTCTTCTCCTCACCCCTAATCTCCTCTCCTCTGTTACCTGTTCCCTTTTGGAGTTGCGTTTATTAGCTAATTTCTCTTTCCTGCTTTTTCTTGGATCTGGAGGACATAGTTCCTTCTGTTGTGAATAGTTTTCCTGTTGATTTATCTGCTTACACCCAGAATCTTTGGGTTGTTTTTCCTGGGATCTGGGATGATTTTGGTTCGTTTTCCCCTCTCCATGTTCTTATTGTCCCTTCGGAGGGCATTCTGGACATTGGGTTCTGGGTCTTCCACACTGCCATGGTTCTCTGGCCCAGCTTTCTCTCCTACGGGGCTTTTTTAGGTCATACCTGGCCACAGGTGACCGCCACGCGTTTCCCCTCGTTCCTACAGGAGTGCTGCAGAGTCTCCTCCCGGCCCGGTTCCCCACGGACACACCGCACGGTGTTCTGCCCCCCATTCCCTGGCCTGGCCCAGAGGTTCAGAGGCTGCCCTCTGAGGCGTGGACCCCAATGTAACCGATTCAGAGCTCTGCCTTGCTGTTGCCGGGGCGTTGCCATAATTTCCACAGATCAAACACTCGAAGGAGGGAAGGGGCTGCGGTGTGGGGATGGGTTTGTTGGGAACCTGTGTCAGGTTCTTCGTCTGCATTCAGAGGGGTGCAGAGCACAAGGCCCAGAGGGCACCAGTTCATGGATTTCGGGGATTCCGTTTTCTGTGTGTCGTGGAGACGGCTGCAGCCGCTTTATCTTGTTTTGTCTTGGGGAAGTTGGGGATCAGAGAAAACGTGTGGCCCACCATCCTGCTTCTCACACGCCCAGTGGCCTTCTGACTGGGCTGTGGGTAATTTGTTTATCCCCTAATGGGCCGGCATCCTGGTAAAGGCGCAGGGTGGAGAGTCATAATTAGTGTTTGCTGAATGCTTTGAAATCCCCAAGATGAAAGGCCGCACTCCCACACCTGAGCCCCTGCTCTGCAGTGCCCTTCATCCCACTGGCCGCTCACAAGCCTGGCATTACCCCCTTGCCACCTGAGCGCGACTCCCACGCCCTGTTCCCTGCCCCTGCGTCCCACATCTGAAAGAAGGGCTCTCTGCACCCAGAACCTGACTTGCTTTGACATCACACATGGCCCACCTGCCACAAACCCTCTCATGGATTGTCTTAGGTTTAGTGTAACTCTTCCCCGCACCCCTTCCCTCCCTATCAGTCTTCTCTGGGGATGATTTTAAACGTACCCATGCATCATGAGTAATGTGCACTGTTTCCTCCTCTGCCCCCCCGAAAACCCGCAAACCAGCAGCCTTTGCTTAGGCCCTAACAGAACGGAACTCCCTGTTCTTAGTTTCCAGGTGCGTTTCTGTGTGACCTGGAATGAGACTTAGAACCTTCCTTAACTTTCCTCCCGAGGGAATGGAGGAAAAAGGAATATTGGCTCCCTTGACTCTGAGGGAGCCACCATGGGAAGAATAGACAGATTTCTTCTTCAGCCCCTGGAGAGCCTGGAGTTAGAGAGACGGGATGCTTCCAGACAATAACTGTGGGCTGTTGGGTCTGGGAGGCCCTAAGTAGGCAGCTGTGGGTAGGCTGCTAGTCCCAACCTTGGGGCTCCTTCATCCCAGTCCAGGGGAGTCAGACGATGGAGGGCCCTGGTGTCTTGGAAGCTTCAGAGGAAGCCTTGAAAATGAATGTTTTTTGGTAACCATTGTTTTTCTCTTGTTTTTGTCTTGCAGATTTTTCCACCCAGGTCAATTCCACATCCCTGAATTCCCCCACTGGCAGAGGGTCCATGGCTGCCCCCTCCCTGCACCCGTCCATCGGCCCCGGCCTTGGCTCATCCCTTGGATCATCTAGCCAGTTGCACTCCCCCATCAGCACCCTGAGCTCCCCCATTAATGGCATGGGCCCTCCCTTCTCTGTCATCAGCTCCCCCATGGGGCCTCACTCAATGTCTGTTCCCACGACCCCCACGCTTGGGTTTGGGACAGGCAGCCCCCAGGTGAGTAGCCAAAAAGATAGCCGCTGTTGGCTGGGATTATGGGCACTGGGTCTTTCTAAATGGTGAATTTAGCACTAAGGATGATGAAGGTATCGTGCTCCTTGACCCATCTGCCACCGGACTGCATCTCCAGTAATGAGTTGTATTGAACCAACCCTCTTTTTAAAAAGGTCCCATTTTTGTGGTCACAATATACCGATGCTTCCATGTGGTCAGGGACTGGTCTGCAGCTTGGGTTAGGATTCATTCTGGGGGTCAGGGAGGTTAGGGATCCTTCTGAGAATGGGGCCAGCGCACGACTGGAGGATTGGATCAGTCCGTGGCCAGGGTTGGGAGTTAAGCTGAGAAATGGAGGCAGGCTAATTGCCTCATTTGAGGGAATCAGATCTGTAAGTTCAACCTCCTGGGTCCCATGTTCTAACCAGAGGGCCTGGCCCTCCTCCGTAGCTTTATTGCTATGATCATGCCCTCATTAAATGGTACTAATTATAAGACTTTTGCCTGCATGGCATGTTGGGCCAGGGTCGGTTCCAAGCAGATTCCAGGCCCTGCTTTCAAGGAGTTTACTGTCTCATGGGATTGACCAATAAGGCCAGCCATTCCATTTTACAGATCAGGAAACTGAGGCCCAGAGCTATCACATGATTTGTCCAAGGTCATAGGCATGAGAGGAGTGGGAGCCAGAGTGCAAACTGAGAGCTTCCTATTTGTGACTCTCGCCGCATTTCACTGCCCACTCCCTCTCTCACTGTGGGGCTGACTACAGAAGTCTCAGGAGCAGAGGAAGGGGGGGCTGTAACTCTGGGGTGATGGGAGAGCTTGCTCAGCAATTACCAAGGAATAATGATGATTTGTAGCTCATTTCAGGGTCGATAACATTATCGGGATTTGGCAAACATCTGGCAGGGTGTTTCCTAATGGGCAGAGGGCTTAGCATTCTGTCATTTTGGGACCTCTCCCACCCCCTGCCCCATTCCTCAGTGCTTCCATCAGCACTAATAGGAGACGGGGACACCCCTCAGAGGAGGATTAGGGACAGTTAGCAGAACCCGTAGGAAAAGTCAGCCAAGATCCAGACTAGAACTAGGGACTCCTAAAAGGAACTGCAAGTCCTATTTACTCTAGGCAGTACAGTGTTGAAACTGGAAGTGTGAGCGGATTCCAAAATCTGAAATCTGTCCCATTGAATAAATCCTCAGTTCAGTTCCAGCTTTCCCCACTGTTGTGCAGGATGAGTGAGGAGAGTCACCCCCTTTCTCTGTACCTCAGTGTCAGTCCCACTGGCATGAGGGGGCAGACAAGGTTTCCAAGGTCTTTTCTGCTTTTGAAGTTCCATGAGTCCAATTAATAAGTCATACATCCAATGGCAAGAAGCTTTTCTCCAGGAAATCTTATAGGTACTATTGCTCATGAACTTTCCCAGGGCGACAGGACCCTGACTTCTAGAAAACCAGGATTTTAGCATTTTGAACAGGGGTTCTTTTTTTTTTTTAATTTAATTTTTTTGTTTTTGTTTTTTGAACAGGGGTTTTTAACTTGGGGTCCTTGCACATATATATGACTATGTTTTATAAATATTTTGATGGCTGCATTTCAATATGGAGTGTCCCAGAAATCTTAGTGCAGCTTTGATTTCTTAGAATAATAAGTAGATTTGAAGATTCACATTCCATGCAGCCTCCTTGTGAAAGCTTTAATAGCTTAACGTGGCACTAAGACTTATGGGATACCCTCTGTTAATTAGTTTCCTTTGAAGTCCTGTGGATTTTGTGGATTTAAAAACTTTCTGAAGGGGGGACCCAAAGGCTTTTCATTAGATTGCCAAATGAGTAGAACTCCTGAACCCTCTTAAGTTCCTAAGAGATTATCTAATCTAAGCCACTAAATTTATGGTTATGGAATTGAGAACAGGAGAGATCGAAGGATTTGCCCAGAGACACATAACTAGCCTAATGCCTGGTCCGTGTTGTTGTTTTGTTGTTCAGTTGTTTTACTTACTATCTCTGGCTCTTTGTGACCCTATTTGGGATTTTCTCGGCAGACATACAGAATGGTTTGCCATTTCTTTCTCCAGCTCATTTTACAGATAAGGAAACCGAGGCAAACTTGTCCAGAGTCACACAGCTAGTAAATGTTTGAGGATGGGTTCAAACTCAGAGGCTTCCTCCACTTTGCATCCTATTGCTCCTAGGTCCCGTGGTTGGTCCCTACTGCTCCTAGGATAGTGAGGATTTGAAACTTAGAATGCTTGACTCCCAAATCCATATTCTTTCTGCCACACCACACAGCGCCCAGGAATAGACTACAGGATTTGAATTAGGAGAAGTTCATCTGTATCCCACCTACCCCCTCCCTTCAGCCAGTGTGAGCTTTGGGAGGGTGGGAAACACGGACCCCACAGAGAGGTCAGCAGCTGTTCGGCAATATGCTGATTCATCTCCTTCTTGGCCCCCTTCCTCCGAATCCCCTCCTGTTCCCAGCCCAGAAGAAAATACCCTTGCTTGGCTGGCTTTGAAGGGCCGGCCCTTTATCGGCGGGCTCCTCCCTGGCTGGGGTCCTTGGCTTCCCAGTGAGCGAAGGCTGGGCCTGGCTCCCATTGTCTCGCTGCCAGGTGGCGGTCAGCCTTGCTTTCCTAGCCTCTTCCCCCTCTTTCCTTCCCCAGGCTGCCCCTCAGCAGCGGGGGCTGGGAGGGAGAGGTGCTGATTGGAGATTATGCAAACCTACCGCCATCCCAGGCCTGAACTCATTAAAAATAGCCGCTCCTGGCTGCCTGGCTGTCCTGCCCTGCCACCTGTTCTCCACGGGCTGAGCGCTGCCCACTTAGCAGAAGGGCAGATTAAGGAATTTGCCACCAGGATTTTATTTATTGGTTCCTTGGGATCTGTTGGAGTCAAGACACCTGCTGGCTCTCTCCTCTGATTCATTGCTTCTTTACTTTGGCCCCGTGACCAGGATGGCTGAGAGAATCATGCCCTCAGTGGGGTGAGGGCTGGGAGGAGTCCCTAGCAGGGCAATTGAGTGTTTGCCTGAATAAACAAGCCTGTTTGACAGTTTACTCCACTTTTATTCCTACTCACGTGTGTTTATGTTTACATAAATATGTCTATGTAAACATATACTGTTTGTTTTTCTTGTGTTTGACTCTTCTTGACCCCATTTAGTGTTTTCTTGCCAAAAATACTGGAGGGATTTGCCATCTTCTCCTCCAGTTCATTTTACAGGTGTGGAAACTGAGGCAGACAGTTATATGGCTAATTGAGTTGGGTTTGACCTATTAAGAATTTTTATGGACAATATATTAATTTCATAAAGGGAAAAATAAAATGATCCCTGCCTTCCAGAAGCTGATATATATGTATAAAAGCTTACATTTGGCGTTCTGTGGGCACTCTTCTTAGCAGTTTAGCTTTCCTGGCTGTTGCTGATGAACAGGGGGAATTAGTCCCCCTTTCATCCTGAAGGCTCCTTACCTTTACTCTGGTATTCTTTTCTAGGCATCAAAGTAGATTTCAGGCCATGTATAAGGAAGAACTTTCTAAGCACAAAAATTGATCAATAATGGAGTGGTAGTGAGGTCCCTGTCACTAGAAGTAGCCAAGCACAGCTTACCCACTGGAGATGCTTCAGAGGGGATGACGATGTGGGGTTAGATCAGAAGGCCTCTGACATCATTTCAAAGCCTAGAAGGAGTAAAAAGGACTTCAGCCTTGGAGACCTGGGGTGGACGATGGGCTTTGAAGAAAGTGTCATCTAGAAGCCCGAGGCCTATGTGATTATGATGATCTTGTTCCTGCTCCTGCCAGCGTTTGCTCCATTCCATGAGTGTGGGTTGCCGGAGTCCGCGGCCCGGCTCTGGGGGGCCTGGGATGGCTCAGGGACCAACCTTGCTCGCCCAGTGACTTTCAGTTTAGTTCATAAAGTCCTACTAAGTGTAGACATGGTTCTAGGGGTAGGAAAGACTGTGCTCAAGGAGCTTGAGTTCCATAGGTTATCAGGTGGGCAGACCCTCTGGTTGGCTCTCCACCTCTTCACCCAGCAAGCTCTGTTTCTCCTGCTCTCCTAAGCTTCAGGACTGATCCACAGAACGGCCGGGAGCAAGACCTGCATGGTCAAGTCCGGCCGGGGTGATCTTTCCCGAGCTGGCTCAGCCCTTCCTTTGGCCCCAGGAACCAGACAGCATTCCTCCTGCTTAGTCATCCTCCCTGGGCCTGCTTTCAGACTGATTAAGGAGACCCCTCCCTCTTGGCTGGGCCAGGGGAGAGGGCAGGAGCCTGAGACTAAGAGAAGTGCCCTTGTGTCTCACTTTGTCATCTTCCTCCATGGGCCCATCCTTTTCGGGGCAGGCCACGGCCGGAGGGAAAGGGGCCAGTCCAAACACCACTGAAATCTCCTCTTCTCCCTCCCCCCTTGCATCAGTCCTGTCCCTTGTGAACCAAGCCAAGCTTCAAGGTTCCTGTCAGGTTTCCCCCTAGAAACGGGGCTCTCCCCTGGTGTGGAGATGGGTGGAGGGAGGGAGGGATTCTTGCTGAGCCATCACCACAAGCCCAGAGTTGTCCAAACCTGTGGGATTCACTGACTTTGGCTGTTCTCTGGAGGCCTGGAATATTCCTCCCTCTTGCTGATAGTATTGTCATGTGTCAGCCGAGGATGGGACCGTAGAAATCCTTTCGTCTTGCTGCTTCATTATTTACCGAAAGGAAAACTGAGGAGAAGAAGAGGGGCGTGTCCCCAGTCACTTAGCAAGTTCCTGACCCAGCCCTGAGGAGATCTCCCACATGCCCTGACTCCCATCTCTCTCCTAGTCTGCTCCTTTCCCCTGTCTCTGGATGGAAGTGAATCCACAGTGACCTAGTCTATAATTTCTCCTGGTGGTTAGTCGTTTATAATTCTTGGTCTCGTGCTTTTGTGTCAATTCAGTATATATTTTATCATTTTCTTCCCGCACTCAACACTTTCTCTTCTTATCTTAGATGGCTAAATTGATTTTGATTAAGCAGAAACTTTTAAAAATAGAAATTTTCCATTTTAGGGTTTCTTAATATGTAATGCTTGTTTTTCTTAACCTAGAAATTTAAATTTCTTTGATAACTGATTTTAATAATTGATTTTTATTACAACTCTGTGCATTTATTTTGTACATTTAAAGACATTATACTATGAAGGGAATCATAAGCAGCACCAGATGGCCAGAGGTGTCCACAGCACAAAAAAGGTGAAAACCCTGGCGTGTTTTGTCTTTTATGATTGTCCTCCCTTCCTTTTTCAGTAGCTAGTGCAAGATGCCGTGTGGGACTGAGGACACAGAAGCCCAGAACAAGAGATTTGTGTTGGCCAAGTGAATGTGATCAAAATTGTGTGACGTAGAGCACTAGAGAAAGGCAGAGAGGAAGGCAGAAGAGAGACCGACAGACAGGGTAGGGAGAGGGAAGGAGACAGAGACAGAGAGACAGAGAAGCGGGCAGCAGAGGGAAGCTAGAGAATTAGGGATAGGGTGGGGTTTGGATTAGTCAAGGGTTTAATTACTAGTCCTGGTTATTTCAGGAAGTCACACGGACTTCAGGCGGGGGAACTGAAATCAATGCCCAGGGATATGAAAGGGGAAACTGAATCCGACCACCCTCCCTCCCTAAGCTACCCTACAAATCCATCTTCAGGCTGTGGTGGCGGTGGTGGGATGGGGCCTTGCCCATGCCTCTCTCTGGGCTGGTGTAACTTGTCTTCCCGACAGAGGCTGGGAAGACATGCAGCCTTAATGGACTTGGCCATCTGTCCCCTGTCTGAGAGCATTAGGGGCAGCCCTGGCAGGGAGGTCGGAAGGAGAGAGGACGGAGCCTTCAAAGGGGGGCTGCTGCCCAGGGGGCCCAAGAGAGGGGCAAGAGAAACCATTTGTTTCACACTTAAGGAAAACTAAGGAGGCCTTCTCTGAAGTCTTTGCTCAAAATTACATTAGTCATCAGGGACAGAAAATAAAATTTAATTTCTGATTTTTAAGCCAGTGCTTGTGAGAAGAGAATCCTTTCACAGACTCTTTAATAATAATAATAATCACAATGGAAGGAGCTGCAGCAGCTGTGGTAGTGGTGGTGGTTGTAGTGTTTATTTAATGCTTTAAGATTTTCCTGCCCCCCCCTGATCCTCCCAAGAACCCTGGAAGGTCGGGTTGCCTCTGATGGCTTGGGTCCTGCTGTGCATTACGGTCACTGTGCTTGTGTCCCTTCCTTAGAGGGAAGCACTAGGAGAGCCGCGTTCTCCGAGGTTTAGCTTGTTTTCAGGAACATAAGCTCAGGTCTAAGTGTTGATTGATTGGAGGACGGGTTGATAGAGAACCATTCGATCCAGTGCAAGTCTTTGTGCCAGGCACAGTGCTGAATGCCTGGGATACTGGAGCAGAAGGGGAGTGCTCCGAGCCTTCCAGGAGCTTCTCCAGAAAACGTGTGCTGTTTGTATGTAATGTATGTAGAACGCAGGGAGCTTTGGGGAGGGAGCACTGCAGCCGCTGGGGGGATCAGGAGACCTTCACGGAGAAGATGGGCCTTGGCTCCTGGGAAGGAAGGATTACAAGAGGTGGGGATAAGGAGGCAGGAGAGTGAGTGCAGGGTGCAGAGACCCTCCGTACTCCCCCTCTGGCCTGCGCCTGCCCCTGCCCGCGCTCCCTGCTCTCACCCATAGAAGATCAGGTTGATTAGAGGAAGGCGGGGGCCCCTTCAGCTTTGGTGCTGCAAGCTTCTGTGCAATGAGGAGCTTTCCTTTGAGAAGGGAGAGCCTCGGAGACCCCGACGTAGGCCTTTCCTCCCTGCACCTGGCCGGCCCTCTCTGGGAGGAGAGTCAGGTGGGAGAAGGGCAGATGCTGAAGCAGCAGGATGGTGCTGGCCAAGGTGCTCGGTCACCTGGTAGGGACCACTTGTGGTCCGCCATGCCTCGTTAGCTGTGGAAGCCCTGCTGAGGCAGAGGGAGGCCAGGGGATTGGGGGATGGGGGGCTGCAGACCTCCCCCCCACCCTGGACTAGGCCGCTCTCCTGCAGCTGTTTCCAAAGGCTTCCTGGAAGGGGCTGGGTGAGGTGGGAAGAATGGGGCAAAATGCTGCCCCCATTGTGTGGGAGCAGGTCCTGGAAGCGAGCGGGGCTCAGAAAAATCGGACAGAGGGAAAGGAGCACCAAGAGGGAGGCTCACTGGCCTCAGAGAGACACCGAGGCAGTATTCTCCAACCCTATGAGTGAGAGAGCTCTGGGCTGGGTATTATAGAATTGTGGAATTTAAAGTGGAAGGGACCCTTGCCCCAAGGCAAAGAGGAAGAAGGATCATATAATTAGAGGTGGAAAACGGGTCTCTTGTGCTGTGGTTAGGGGTTATATCAATTTCTCAGAGTCATCCTCTAGCTGAAGTTTGACCCCCACTTCTGTGACTAGTGCATGGAAGAAGAACCGGATTTAGAACCAGAGGACTTCAGGTTCTGCAACTTACTCTTTGTGTGATCTTGGGCAAGTCGTTTGATCCTTCTAGAGGGGCCTCGATTTACTTGGCTCCAAAATAGAATAATGAGTAGGAGCTGGATCCTGTGGGTGTCTGGAAACAGGAGAGCCTGGCTGTATCTGTCACCTGCTGCTCTTCTTTTGGGGAAGAGGGGTTGCCCCTCCCTGTTCTGGTTCTCCCCTGAGGTTCCCCGAGGCCCAGTGCGGCCCGAGGTTAATTCTCCCAGTGCCTGGAGAAATCAGGGCCTGGTCCCTGCGTTAGGAGGGAGCCCTCCCAGCTCCCGGCTCCCGGCCCAGCAGAGCCAGGCGTTTTCAGTCCAGGGCAAGGCTTGGCCCCTCTGTTTCCCAGAGCAGTTAGGCCGGGTGAGGAACTAGGGCACATTGTGGGGACAAGGAAGCAGGGTGGGTGGCCCCACTCCAGCACACTGTCCCATTGAAGTTTCGGGGTAGCCACAGAAAGAGGAAACAGCGGGGAGTTCTTCTCCTTGCTCCGCCGAGCTGACTCAGTACCTTCTCTTTGGCTTTTGCTGAGTTGGGCTCCATGGGACAGCGTCAGGGAGGCTGGGGCAAAGTGGCTGGAAGGGTGAGGGGGTCAAATTTGCAGTGAGTGGTCCTGATGGAGACTTCCCAAAGCCTTCTCAAAAGCAGAGTGCAGAGAAGATCCACGTCTTAGTGTTGGGACCTCTTTATACTCTTAAAAAATATTCAGGATCGGTTCTCTCTCTATCACACAGATGTGTAGTTGGAAAGGACAAAGCATCTGAATAGAAAATCACAAAAATGGCGTTGACCTTGCAGACCCCCTGACAAAGGCCCAGGGTACCCCCCGGGTTCGAGGATCATGCTTTGAGAAGTGCTGAGGTGGGAGGTAGCCCCTGAAGAGCATGACACCTTTGAGGAAGGGAAGGATTTCAACAGGTGGAGGTGAGGAAGGACTCCAGGCTCAGGGGGATACAGAAGGTATTAGATGGCAGAACAGGATTGCAGAAATTGCTAGAGAAGTTTGGCTGGAATATAGATTGTGAAGGAGAACATTGGGAAATAAGGCTGAAGAGGTAAAGTTCATAGGATCATCAGCTTAGAGTTGGCAGTTAACTTTGAGGCCATTTTGACACTGGATTATATTCACAGACACTGTGACCTCCAGTCACCCAAACCCAGTGATTTGAATCCAGTTAAGAGAGACATCTTTTTTTCCCTAGAGGCACTTGGGAACCATTGAAGGGTTTTTGAGCAGGTGAATGACACTTGTGCTTTAAAAGTGAGAGGCTCTAGGAACTTCCTTGGTTTCCTTTAGGCCACCAAACAGCAAGCACTTATTATTCAGCTACTATTGTGCAAAAAACTTGGAGGCAGCTACTACAACTGTTATTCTCCTTCTCTAGATGAATAAACGAGACTTGGATTGTTGAGTGTTTTGTTCCAAGTAGCAGCTAATAAGCAGTAGAACTAACTAGTAGATAGATGAGTGGGGGGACGATGGCCCCAAGGCAGATCATTATGTGTGGTGTACCTTTCCCCTTATAACAGGAGGTAGTGCATGCAGACTTCTCTCTACTCAGCCCAGGTCAGCTTTCTAGGACAGTTTAACCTCAAAGCTGCCTTGCAGGGACTAGGGATAGCTATGGTTTCTTCATTCCTTCAAAGGGAAACTGAGGCCCGGAGAGACGCCATAAGCTGTAGCAGAATCTTGCAGTCATGGATCCTCAAAATTTGTCTGTCCGCCTGGAGTTCTAATCCGGGTTCCTTCCGGAGATTTGAACCCCCGTGGTAACTCTCTGACAAGCAGAGCTGACCTTCTTCTGAACATCTCCAGGGATGGAGAATGCTCTCCCAGACCTTTTTCATGGAACTCCGAGAGTGGCCCTCTTCACACAATGAATGGTTAGGGGAGAGCATTTTCTTCAGGGCTAGTGGTCAGTATTAGGAACTTAGTTCTCTCTCTCCCCCCCCCCCCCAAACTAATCCTCTTCCTGTTATCTCAGAAAGGAGGAAGGGGATAACTTTTGTTGGGGAAGGCAAATGGATTTCCCAGATTGAGAAGTCAGGTTTTCTGAGGCTACTGAAGTACACGGCAGAAAAGATCTGTTATTCCCATGACATTTGTAAGTGTTTGAGAGTTGTTCCTTTCCTCGAGGGTGTGGAACAGAGGAGCATTTTGGAGAAGAAAACAAATATTTGTCTCTTGTAAGTTCCCTGGGGTTTGGCAGGAAGGGGGCCAGTCCGGTGAGGGGGAACTTCCGAATGGGCCAGGCTCAGCAGAAATGTTAGTGGAGACAGGATGGGGAAGTGGAGGGCAAGAGCCAAGCCCTGGGGGAGGAGAGGTAGAATGCTGATATGCTGAGAGCCCCAAGAGGCGGAGGCTGCATCAGACAGGGGCAGCCGGGATGGTGAGTGGAATCAAAACTGCCCTGTCACTCCAGTGTTGCCAGGGCGACAGGATGAAGTTCCCACGCTTCCCTTCCTGGCCAGGTTTCAGGTCCTGTTAGGCCTTGGGGGGTGGGACTGAGCTTCCAGAACTGAGGTATGAGAAACTGACTAAGTAGTCAGTCCTCATTTTGGAACCTAGAACTCATCCCTCATCCTCCTGTTCTCTGCCCCACCCTCAGTCCTTTCCCACTGGGCATTAAACTTTCCATAGCCTTGCCCTTGCCCTTGCCCTTAAGGAGTCTGATGTTGTTCCAGGCCCAATATCCTGAAGAGGCCTCTCCAAGAGAGACTTGTGAGGAAGAGAGGAGCAGGGCCGAGCTGAACTAAGGCTCCCCTCAGGAAAAACAGAGTAGTGATGTCCAAGGTCCCTCTATAGGCTTTTGTACAAGAGAAGTGCACTTTACGGGGCAGACTTGTATGGAGCAGCTGCATAAGAGTGGGACGTCATCGTACCTGTGTGTTGTGTCTCTCAGAGTCTAGCAGTGTTCTATATACCTGGAAACTTACTGCTTTTGCCGAAGTGGAAAATGTGCTAGATTTGGAATAAAAAGACCTTGGTTCAAACCCTGGTTTTGCTATTTAAAACATCAAACTTTGACCAAGGCACTTAATTTCTATGATCCTTAGCATCCTTATCTATAAATGAAGTAACTGGACTAGGGATGTCTTCTAGAGTCCCTTGTAGCACTAACTCCTATCTCCCGTCCCCTAGTCCCTCAGCTTCACAATGGAGGCATCGATATTTGTATTATTTATCTTATGTGGGAAGTTTTATTTTGTAAGCCCTAAAGCCCTGAAGAAGTGATAGCTATTATTGTCAGCAGCGGATGGCTTATGGAGAAGTGGCGGACTAGAAAATGGGTACGCCAGAATTTCTTCTTCCTTTCTTGGAATATCATCCTGATGTGGCCTTCTGTTTTTACCTCTCCAGCTCAACTCGCCAATGAACCCTGTCAGCAGCACAGAAGATATTAAGCCACCTCTTGGGCTCAATGGAGTTCTTAAAGTGCCCGCCCATCCCTCAGGAACCATGGCCTCCTTCACCAAGCACATATGTGCCATCTGTGGGGACCGCTCCTCAGGTAAAGCTTCCAGATGGCAGCTGTTCCAGAGATGAAGAGAGACATCCAATATGTGCATGGGGGAGAATGCCAGCATGGGAGACACTCGATTAAATTTGAAAATCATTCAGTTCTGTGCAGAACACTCTGCTAGGCACTAAGGGAGAACTTACAGCAAAGCCTACAATTAAAGATTGCTCTTCCTTTTGAACCCCATTCAGCCTACCCCTTAGATTCCAGTTCTGGCTGCAAAGATGCCCATTAGATGCACTCACCAACTCAGCAACCTTTTCCTTGTACAGATATCACCAAGATGTAGTGAAAGATGAACTAAGATGTTTGGGGAATAGATTCTTCTGGTAAATAGTTTTCTCCATAATAGAAAGTACACAAAATGATGGGATTTAGAGCTGGGCAGACACCTTAGAGGCCACAAATTCTAACACTCTTATTTTATTCTGAATTTAACAACTCCCTCCCCCAAGGAAATATTTCCATGTACAGTGTAGAATAGGGGGAAAAAAAAAGGATTATATGTAAAATCATGAATCTCTAGTATATATATCTTGCTTTTTATTATTTAAAGTATATAAAAATTCAACATGTTGTTTTCAAAGTCACCTATCTTGCTTATTTGTGTAAATCTTATTTTAAAGATGAAGATACAGAGGCTCAGAGAGATGGAATGACTTGCCCAACCAAGGCTATTCGGTAAATAGCAAAGCAGGATTCTAACCCATAACCTCTAAAACCAGTGCTCTCTCCAAGACAGTACATTTTGCCTATCTGTTTCAGCCCTAAATCTTATTGTTTCTCAGTCTTCTTAACGATCTTTTTTCTGTTCATTTATTTTTGGGAGAAGTAGGAAATTGGGGTTAAGTGACTTGCGCAGGGTCACACAGCCAGGAAGTGTTAAGTGTGTCTCAGGTCGGATTTGAACTCAGGTCCTCCTGACTCCAGAGCGCTTTATCCACTGCTCCATCCCCCTTGTTAGTAGTGAACTCACCTGCCTGATGAAGGAGGCACATCTCTGTCTCTGGTGCTCTGAATTTCCTGTGGTGGAAGCTCAGAATCTATTGCTTGTCATTGAAGCTTTGTTAGCTGAGGAAATTCCAGGACCTTAAGGCCATCTTTTATCATTCCCTTTTAGAGGGAACACCAAAGGGTGTAAGAACACACTCTTTAGACTTTGGAACAAAAAATAGTAAGTACTGTTTAGTCTCCTTCATTTAACAGATGGAGAAACTGAGGCCTGGAGAGGTGATTCTACCAGTGAGTAGAATGTTGTTTGCTTCCTGATTGCTCATTGCTGATTATCAGGCTTTGTCCCCTGCTAAAGGCATTTCAGACTGGCCCGAGGAGTCTTTAGGAAGCCTGAGGGTGCCTCTGAGGGCTGTCTCTGACTTGGTCAGGTGTTGCTATAGAGACTGTGACCTAAGGAGACCTCCCTCCCCCTCAGAGAGGAGACCCTGCCCCTCCCCAACTGAAGCAGACTGCTTGATGACATGGCCTCCAGGCATCTCCCCTTTTCCTCCCTCCTCTTCCCGCCTGTGTCCAGAGATTGATAACCCTCTGGGCCAGCTAAGCTGTAAAATCCAGAATCTCATCATGAATGAGGCACTGGAGCTCTGGAGGGAAATTGGAGGTGATGATGATACCATTTATCAGGCAGCCCTAGCCTCAGGCAGTTTCATTTTGCTAATTCCCCTCTTTTGAAATGCTTTCACTGGGCTTATCCTGGACCAAGACACATTTGTGCATGTTTCTGACATTCTTGCCACCGGGTGTGCATAAACCTAGACATTCCTCTGCAGTGTGCACCTCTCCTTTTCACATCCCCCACTCTCTCCCCACCAAACACACCACTCACCCTTGCATTAAAAAAAAAAACAACAAGCTTGTGCAGTTCTGACCATCTCCGACACCATATCATGGGACCCTCCACCATTGCTGCCACCGTTGAATTTTCTGTCTCTATCTCTTTCTCACACACACACATCATAGAAATTTCTTAAAGCCTTGATTTTATGAACATTGGGTAAGGATTTCTATAATCAGAGAGGTAGCAGCTCCAGGAAAACTTGTGTCATGTTGAGGCCGTGGGGCCAGTCTAGCTAAGGCAGATGTTTTATTTGGGCAGGAGGGGCAATCACAGAATAATAGGTTTAGACCTTGACTTTTGGGATCATCTACTTCAGTCCTCCTTTTTACAGATTAGGACACTGAGTCTGAGAGTAACTAAGCGACTGAAATTCTCCCTCAGGACCCCTGAGTTAACCAGGGTTACAGAGTAGGGGTTTATATTCAGGTCTTCCGGCTTCCTAAATCCCAAACTCTCAACTTCTGTGCTGCCTCTCCAGACATAATTGGCTGGATAGATTGGGGTCAGGCTCTGGGGGATCTAGAATGATATTTTGGTGTTAGAAAGGCTGAGGAGCAGCAGCAGAGAAGTCTGCCTAAAGGAATTCCCCCCTGCTAACTGATGTAAATAGTGTGGTTTGCTAGAAAAAGCCCTAGATGGAGACCTGGATTCAAACCAAGTCACTATATGATATTATTTAAGTTATTTCCCTTTTTCTGGGCCTTATTTTTCCCTTTGGAAAATGAAAGGGCTAGTCTAGACAACCTTTAAGGTTGATATTCTTGATGTCATAGTGTGTATCTAAAGAAGGCTGAGAATGATTCTTTCTGGTTCCTTAGAATTCAGAAGTTCAAAACCTTATCCTTGACTCTTGCCAATCCCCTCTTCAGCTTCCCCTCACAGTCAGTCAGCTGCCAAGGCCTGTGGATTCTCTTGACATGATAATTCTTGCATCTGTCCCCTCCTCTCCACTTCCACTGCTTCTGAATAGTCCATAGGTCTATTATAACATCTTCCCTGGACAATGATAACACTCTCCTAACTAGTTCCCCAGCCTCTGGCACATCCTTTCACCAGAATACATGATATTACCTTGGTATTCTAAGACTTTTAGTGGTTCCTTGTTACCTAAGGGAGAAAACATAAATTTCTTAGCTTGAAATTTAAGTCATTTATTAATTTGTCTTCAGCCTACCCTTCCTAAGCTTATTTCACATCCCTCTCCTTAATTACTTCTTTAGACAGAATTTGTCGGCAGCCAGTTGTACAGTAGATAACATCCTGGAGTCCGGGAGAACTGAGTTCAAATATAACTTTGGATATTTACTAGCTGTGAGGCTCTGCCTCAGTTTCCTCACCTGTTAAATGAGCTAGAGAAGGAAATGGCAAACTACTCCTGTATCTTTGCCAAGAAAATCCCAAATGAGGTCATGACAATTTGGTTGAAATGGCTGAAACAAGTCAACAACAACAAAGAGCCAGAGTGTGCTACTAGCTATTTTCCCTTCTTATTCCCTCCTTAGGTAGGCCCTCTCTGACCTCTTGGATTCTCACAGAACATCTCTGATGACTGTATTATAGTCTGCGTTAGCACATGTTCAAATCCTTCTTTACTTTTAAATCCAACTCAGATGGATTTATTCTGTCTATCAACCTTCTAAAAATATTCTTTGCAGCCATAGAACAGATCTGTAGAGTAGGACTTCTTAAACTTTTTCCACTCATAATCTATATATCGGTATACAAAATAGGCATAAAAATAAAATATTTACTAAAAAATGAATCATAATTTCATCCCCCTCCCCCACATTCAGTTACAAAACCTCATATAGGGCTGCAAACCAGACTTTAAAAAGATGGGCTTTAGAGTATATCCTAAGTCTAACTTTGCCCAATTTCCTACATTCTCAAGTCTATCTGTTATGTTTCCCACCATGTATCATGCTTCTACACACATGTCACTTCCCCTCCAGTTTGTAGGCAGGGTTTTTCTTCGAGTTTATCTTCACATTGCTGAGCCAAGAGTCATGTGCAGAGTGAACATTTAATGCAAGTTCATTGAATTGAAAAGCATCTCTGCCCTTTCATTTCAGGTAAACATTATGGTGTGTACAGTTGTGAAGGCTGCAAAGGCTTCTTCAAGAGGACGGTCCGCAAGGACCTCACCTACACCTGCCGAGATAATAAAGACTGCCTGATTGACAAACGCCAGCGGAACCGGTGCCAATACTGCCGCTACCAGAAGTGTCTGGCCATGGGCATGAAGCGAGAAGGTAAGATGAGGGAAGCGGAGGACCTTATATCTGTGGCTGTCTCTGACCCCAGACTGTACACCACGTTCAAACTGGGCTAGCTGAGGGAGAAGTGGTCTTCATCATGGTCTCCAAGGGAGAAGTGGTCTTCATCATGGTCTCTGGGGACCCACTTAGAACTGCTGGAAATTTCTTAGGAAAGGATTACACAAAGGGGAGCAACTCTCAATTTTCTAAGACCTGCTTATCTAGTTGTGGTTTTTCCAGAATTCTGACAGCTACTTCCTTGTTGTCTTTTGGTTTTGGGACCTTTTGTTATACCTCAGCATCTCCAGGGCTCAGAAAATGGAACAACAGAAACCACATAAACCAAGCCTTTGAAATCCTTCCTGGAGGGCACCTGGCTTAGCTGATAAAAATCACCTGTGTGGCAAACAGGAGAGCCTGGGTTCAAAACCTAGCAATTCTTAAGGAATTGCTCAGAATCTTTCCTAGTGGTTCAAATTATGATGTGAATGGAAGACAAGTGGAAAGGGGCTTTTATTGTAGAATTCACATAGCATTGGTTTTTCTGTATTTTTTCTTCTATCTTTTACTTCCCCTTTAATCACATAAATTTAGAAGAGTCTTAGAAGTTGTCCTGTCACGGCTTTGACCTAGGGCTGTAATCTTTTCTGTGGTACTCCTCATAGATGGGGGAGCTTCCAATTACAGGCAAACTCCCACCCTTCTAAAAGAGACACATTCCATTATTATATAGCCCTTATAGAGTGTTCAACATTATTCTGGAGAACAGCATCCCTGTAGCTTCAACTGGTAGTCCTTCCACTTTCTAATAGAGATTCTTAATCTTTTATTATGTCATATTTCCCTTTGACAAACTGCTAAAGCCCATGACCCCGTTCTCAGAATAATATTTTTAAATGTTTAAAATAAAATACAAAGGAAAACAATTATATTAAAAGAAAATCTCAGATCCCAGGTTAAGAACCCCTTTTCTAGAGACATACGAACTATATTCTGCTCCTGTATCCACATAATATCTTCGCCATTAACCATGGAATCATAGAACTTATATGACGGGACCTTAGCAATGATCTAATCTAATTTTCTCATTTTATAGATGGGAAAAGAATCCCAGAAAGAGGAAGTGACTTCCTTTAGCTATACAGTAAGCTGGTAGCAGAATCAGAAATAGAGCCCAAGGCTCCTCACATCCACCCAAATCTCCCTTGGCTAAAAGTCTTTGGTGGGTTCCGAGTTTCTTTGGTAGAACCAATGTCCCCAAGCTTTGCTACAAACAGCTGCTGAATTTAGATTTGTGGCGTCATCTACCTTTGACTCCCAAGTGGCATTTCATTGTTGTAGGTGTAACTGGGGTAGTTGGTTTTTCCCTTCTTTTTTTTTTTCTTTCAGGGTTTTGTTTTTACTTGATTCAAATGTCTCCCTTCAACCTCGATAGTTTTGAGGCCCTTTGAAAAAACCCAAAACCTCAGTCTGGGACATTTGCTGCTGATCGGCTTCCTTTTAAGGTCTGCTCTGGTTGTGAGCGTGGTTATGGTTAGAAAGCAACAACTTAGTGAACCTTTTTTGGTCCTGAGTCATGTCTCCTTTCTCTTTACACAGACTCCTTGTCTGTCAGCATCACTGCAGAGGGGACCAGCAGCTCAGGCCTGCCATACCCTTGGCTTTCTTTAAGGAAGGGTCAGTGTTTGGCAAAATGTTCTTTTTGGATTCTTCCTGGCTAGAGAATTTCTTAGTACTTAGGTAGTTTTGACAGGTAAATGATATAAAAGGTCATAAATGACTTTATATCAAGATTCTGCATGTTAGGGGTTATGTCAAGCCTGCTAATGACTTCCAGAGAGATAGCAGGGCACCCAAAGAATTAGATCTCCATTAGCAGAGGTCAGGCTCCTCAAGAAGCCTTACTGATAATCCCACAGTATACCTTCCCATGCTAGGGCAAGTGATGGAGTTTTGGTTCAGGCTTCCTGAGTGATTGGTGATTGTACATTTGCTGAGATGGCCAGTGAAACATCACATATTCCATTTCTAAAGATTTTTCCCAAGGGTTCTAAACTCTTTAAGAGATTATTCTCAAGGAATCCTTGAAGTGCCATCTTCTTCCTCAAAGCTTCCCTAACATTTAGGAGCACATCTTAAGGTCATAAGGTACCACTGACGTGGGAACTAAAAGAGACCCTAGAGTGCATCTGGTTATATCCTATCCTTTTGTAGAAGAGAGAGATTAATCCTAGAGAGTTCTGAGTTTCTTTAGTAGATCCAGCATCAAAATCCAAAGTGACCTGAGTGGTCAATTGCAGTTAGCATTTGAATCCAGGGAACCATAATTCTAAATCCAACACCTTTTCTTCTGTGTCATGCTGTTTGTGGGAGATTATTGTCCTAAGTTTTTAAGAAAAAAAATTAAATCGCACTGTACTTTGTATTACAGTTATTTGTGTCTGAATCATATCCATGCTACTAGGCTATAGATCTTTGAGAATTGGAATTCTATCAATTAACAGTCTGTGGGTGGAAAGGCTATAGGTCAGATTTAGTCTTCAGCAGTAGTTTGCCA
Organism: Sminthopsis crassicaudata; assembly: GCF_048593235.1. NCBI lineage: Eukaryota > Metazoa > Chordata > Mammalia > Dasyuromorphia > Dasyuridae > Sminthopsis > Sminthopsis crassicaudata. The sequence goes on from NC_133618.1 coordinate 506,323,551, forward strand.
GTCACTGGTTTAGCCCAAGTGTAAGTTGAACAATGCCTCTTGGAAAACATAAGGCTTGTGCTGGGCTTTGCAGGAAGGGCAAGATTTGGAAAGAGTCAGGAAAAAAGAAAGGGCATTCTCAGGAAGGGTCATGGATTGCAAGAAATCAGAGGAAAGAGTGAGTATGAGTTGTGGAGGCAGTGAAAGGAACAGGCTGGAGGAAGTGGAATGACACATGTTGATAAATGAGGAATGGTTTCACTTGAGGTGTTTGATTTGCTTGTTGCCAGCTCACTTCAGTGGGTCCCATAGGAAATGGAATAATTGGCAGTAAAAAGGCACAGGAATCCATGTGACTATAGTCCGGCAGGAGCTTGATCTGGAATCTTGAGGAAAGATCTCTACACCCCCAACCTTGAAAGAATCCTAAACTGATTGTGAAAAACCAGAAACCAGGGAAGCCATGTTTGAGACTGGATGCACATTTTTTTTTTTCCCATTGTTGTTCCAAACCGTATTTGGGAGGGCCACTTTCTGGCCTTTATGGCTGATGAGGATACCACAGAGCCTCAGTCCTTTTCTCCAACCACTCAGTATATTCTGAATTTTGGGTCAGAATCCCCAATTTTGAATCCCAGCTCTCATATTTAGAGCTGGTTAGTTATTTGATTACACTAAGCTTCAGTATCCTCAACTACTCAGAAGGGAAAGTCATAATTCATACTATCTACCTCACGAGGATTCTGTGAGGAAAGTGATTTGTAAAACTTGAAAGTGTTGTAGAAATCTGACTGATGAAGAAGAAGATAATGATGGCGGTCATCCTGAGCTCCTCTGGTTCTCCCTGGGAGTCTGTGCCCATGAGCCCCAGCTGAGCGAAGAAGGAGGGAGCTTTCCTGACCTTGAACCTTCCAAGAATTTCCCCACCTGAATGCGTGTTCAGCCTGTGGGGAGCTTATCCTCCGGAGCATGACAGCTTATGATGCCATGGTCCATTACCTTTCATGACCTGGCTTTAGGGACTTTTGTCATGAAGGAAAAAAAGAAAGGAAGGAAAAAAAAGAAAGGGCAGCACCTGGCAGTCATTGTTATAAAACAGGACAATTGTGGTTCCTCATACTAGCCAATACATTTGGGGATTCTCAGTTATTTTTTTAAAAAAGTATCCCTCAAGTGCAATCCTGTGTGTGGTGGCAAAGAGAGGGACCCTGTGTGGAGAAATGTTAGTGTCTTGGAGTTAGGTTTTCTGCCACTGGCTTAGCTAATCCACTAGAATAGCTTCTTGGACTTGGCCAGCCCTGTTAACAAATGCCCAATTTGTTGGTTGGTTCCAATCATTAAGAGTAGTATAAAGGCCTTGTTAGTTCAACTGTGGGGTGATGACATTTCTCATGAATGGCATATGTAACCATTATGACCTCCTAGGAACTTGTGCTATTTCCCAGATGATGGCCTGGTTATGAAATCCTTACGTAGCCTGACTTCATGCTATGGGTGTAGAAATTACTCATGGGTTTCTGGTGGCATCCTGGGTTCCATAATTTTTAACACGATCACGCTGTGGGCAAAGGAGAAGAGGAAATGTGAGAGGAAAAAAGACAGGTGTTTGAAAGAAATGAGTATGTGGGTGGAAAGGAAAAACTACTGGGGGAAGGATGGTCCGTGGAAAGAACATCAGCTCTTGGGTCAGGATGTGGGCACTTATCCCACCTCCTGGGCTCACTGTCTTGGGGATGTGAGCCTCAATTTTCTCATTATAAAATGAAGGAGTTAGGCTGGGTGGCTTCTTTCCAGGTCTATATGTATCGTCCTATGATCTGCCCAGTAGAGGCCATCCGATTGCCAGGGGACCAGGACTATAGGTCAGAGAGTGATGTATCCCACCCACGAGTGCCAGCTTCTGCTAATCAGGAAGATCCACAGCTGTGTTCTCTTTTTCTGGTAGCTTGCCAAATTCCTGGAGAAAGAACTTGAACTTTTGTTTAGCTTTCCTAAGACACTTCTTTGTGGATGTCATCCATTTCCTTGAAAACCTTCAGTGGCTATAGAGTCATGTTTAATTCAACAGATATTACGTGCCTTCTATTTACTATGCTAGGTCTTAAATTCAACTTCAAGTCTCTTTACAATCTGAGCTTTTTTTTTTTCTCTTTTACCTTATCTTCTCTTAGGAACTCTCAGTATTCCAATATACATTTCCTCCACTCTTGGCAGTAGACTGCTTTGGCCCATGCTTGTTCTAACGCACTCACCTGGAGTATCCTTTTCTAGTTCTGTTTCTTAAAGATCCACTTGTTCCTTCAGGGCCCAGCACATTCAGTCTTCTTCATCCATCTCGACCCTCATCTCTTCTGTCCTTCCCTGTCTGGATTGTTCCTTTGGCATTTAATATATGTTTTCTGGAAGTGAGGGTGGGGGGTGGATTACTGATATATTTTGTTTTTATATCACCTACATTTCCCAGTTTTTCCCTCCTTCCCAGAGTCATCCTTTATGATGCAATGAAAAAGAGGAAGCAATTAAGCAAAATGAAGCAACATATTGAAAATTCTGACATTATATATAATGTTTCCCTTCACCTCTGCAAAGAATTAGAGATGCCTTCTCACATTTCTTTTTTTCAACCACACTATTATAATTTCACAGTGTTCAGTTTTTATTTTTCTCTTGTTCTTTTTTTTTAACCTTGTTGTTTTTCTTTCACATAGTATCAATTCATATCTTCCCATGTTACTTTTCTATGTTTTCATCATATTGTTATTTTTTTCTATTTTTCCAGTGAATTTTCTATTACATTAATGTATCATAATTTGTTTAGTCTTCTCCAATTGATATCAGTGGAATACAGGTTAGATTTGAGTTGGAGGACTTGTGTTTAAATCTTGGCTCTGTTAGTCACTATTTATATGACTTTGGGCAAATTAAACATTTAATTTCTCTGGTCCCCAGTTTCCTCATATATAAAGTGAGGGGCTTAGATTAGGTGGTCTCAAAAGACCTTTCTGGTTCTAAACCTATAATTCTTAAAAAAAAAAAAATGAAATTAAATTGGGACAGCTAGGTATCACAGTGGAGAGAGCACCAGCCCTGAAGTCAGGAGAACCTGAGTTCAAATGTGATCTCAAACACTTAACACATCGTAGCTTAGTCCCAATCATCTCAGCAAAAATAAGCAAATAAATAAATAAAATCTTTGTTATTTTTTGTTTTTAACACTGTCTTCATTTAAAAACGTCACCAGCAAGTCATCTCTTGTAACAGTAACAACAACAAAAAAGTCAGCACATTAATTGTGTCAATGCATACAATATTCCATACCCATATTCCACAACTTTCTGCAAAACAGATGGGGACATGCTTTTTCTTAACTCTTTCAGGGCCAAGCTTGATCATTATAATTATACTGAGTTCATAGGACTCTGCTTTGTTTCCAAATTTTTTGTTTATGTAAAAAAGAGCTAATAGAAATATTTTGGTGCAAATGAGGACTTTCTTTTTGTCTTTGAATCCCTTTGAGCATACAGCATACACCTTATATAGTCTTTGTTATACTTCTGTGCACATGTACCGAACTGCCCTTGCTAGGAAAAGGCATCTCTTCCTTCTAGATCCAGTGTAGTAGAAACTCAGTCTAGTTGGTAAGATGATGAAAAAGCAAGAGTTTCTTTTTCATCTCACCAAATGAGGTGAGATATGCTCTGCTAGCTAGCTGTTATTATTCACCTGAAGATAGTCACACTAAGTGCATGGGATAAAGTGATAACACCTGTGATTTGGATGATTAGTATCAGAAAAGATCTTTAGAATCCTAAGGCAAAGAGTTAAGAGCTTTACAAAGAGCCCCTGGAATTTTCAATCTAAAATCAGTATGTTTATAGTGGAGAGGTAATTGGGCTTAAAGGTGTCCTTCAGTTTGAGGCTTGGCTTTTGAACCTTCTCATTTGTGGAAAATGGCTTAACTTCTATGGAAGTCTCTGGAACTTTTGTTTTTTAATTGATTAAATGAGAATATAGACTTTACCTATTACCCTGGATTATTGTAAAGGAAGAATTTGCAATTTAAAATTAAAATGCTATGTAAGTAAATTTACATTGTTAATTCTATTATATTGAAAACCTAGTTAAAGATTAAGAAATGAGAGAGACCATTGGCTTGCAGGCTATCAGTATCTTCCTACCCATATATATGTCCACATACCTGTAGATCATCAGAAACCTCAGACCTAATGTTAACTTCTTTGAGAAGAGAATGGAGGAGGTGTTGGACATTACAATTACGAGTTAATATCTTTAAAAAGAAAATTAATTATACTCGAACACAGGGAAACAACTGGATACCCATGTGGGCAGACACTTGGTGCTAAATGTTTAACATTCGGCTCTCCTAAAACTCTTCGCATTCTTTAAAGTTTAATCTATATTAATTACCTTCTCTCTTATCACTTTTTTAAGCCTAGACAGTCAACAAAACAAATAAACAAAGCCATGATTTGTAATATTTGCTGAAGGTACAAATGCTCACAGTAAATAATTAATAAACCTCAAGCAAAATAAAAGCTAACTAGTACACTCGGTTGTCAGTGGATGATGGTCTGATTTCTTATGTCAGGTAGTGAATTCAATATCAGATTATATGAAATGATAAAAATGGGACAATATGATATACAGGTGAAAGCAGTCTTATTAAACTAACCTATTTTAAAAATCCATTGGTGTAAATAATTGGAATGTAAATACAAGAACAGATATAGACACAGTCCATTACTCTTTCTTAAGGAAGTTTAGCCATTATAAATTAATAACAACAACAACCAGGAGGTCAAAAGAGCCAAGAAATTACTTCACCCAGCAAAACACTGGATCTCTTTGTCATATAGAGCTCTATATCAACTAAGGCCTGTACTGGTTTTGCATAAAAGATTGTTTATAAGATTTTATAGAGGATGATTGTGGTCTGCCAACTTTAAAACAAGTTGAAGCAAACACGAGTTTAAAGCAAACTTGGGGAGAGATCCAAATAAGCAGAATTGTTGTGAAGGTAGTTATAGATGAAACTAGGAAGAGTACAATAAATAAATGAAAAATGGAAAAAATCAGTAACAAGATTTCCCTCCCCATTAGTCATATTTAAAACACCCCATTTAGATCCCATAATAGCATAGTTGTGGCTGTATGAGAGAAAAGAAATTCCTTTAGAGGAAACAAAGATGGAAAGAGCAGCAGGAATAAGTCTAGTATATATAGGGAAGGTGTTCTACAAATGACAAGTTTAAAAGAGGACATTGAGGTATTATTTTCAAATATCTGGAAGATGTGAGAATTAATAAAATCTTTGAATAAATTAAGGTCTTATGATTGACAAAAATGTGACCAGGAAATATTAATATGTCTTCTTTCATCACCAGTATAATATTTTTATGAGGATTATGTACACACACACACACACACACACACACACACACACACATATCCAGGGTATCTTTGTAAAGGCTTGAGAAGAAGGGATAAGGTAGACTTTGCAAATCATGTGTCATTTCAGACCATATCTTTGTAACTACACATGCAACACACAAGCCTAACTGAAAGTTATAGCAAATATAAGATGCTACTGTTGCTATTTAATTCTTTTTGAGTAAGAAAATCAGACCAGAAGGGGGGGAAAAAAACAATGAGAAAGAAAACAAACAAAAAAGGTTAAAATACTATACCCTGAACCATATTCAGTCCCCATAGTCCTCTCTCTCAATGTTGTTGGCATTTTCGATTCCAAGTCTATTGGAATTGCCTTGAATTGTTGCATTGCTGAGAACATCCAAGTCCATCACATAATCTTGTTATTGTGTATTTCTGATTCTCCTCACCTTGCTCAGTATCTGTTCATGTAGATCTTTCCAGGCTTTTCTGAAATCAGCCTGTTCATCATTTCTTATAGAACAATACTTCATATCTATTACCTTTATATACCATAACTTATTCAGGCATTTCTTAACTGATAGGCATCCCCTGAATTTCAGTTCCTTACCACTACAAAAAGAGCGATTACAAACATTTTTGTACCTGTGAGCCCTTTTCCCTTTTTTATTATTTCTTTGGGATACAGATCTAGTGGTGAGATTCCTGAATCAAAGGGTATGCACCATTTTATAATATAATTCCAAATTGCTTTCCAGAATGGTGGGATCATTTCGCAACTCCACCAACAATGTATGTTCCAGGTTTTCCACATCCCTTTTAACATTTATTCTCTTTTGCTGTTGTCTTAGTCAATCTGAGAAGTGTGAGATGGTACCTCAGAGTTGTCTTAATTTGCATTACTCTAATCAATAGTGATTTAGAGCATTTTCTCATATGATTAGAAATGATTTTAATTTTTTCATCTGAAAATGTTCTGTTCTTATCCTTTGATCACTTATCAATTGGGGAATGGCTTGTATTCTTATACATTTGACTCAGTCCTCTATGAATTTTAGAGATGAGGCTTTTATCAAAAACATTGGCTATAAATTTTTTCCCCTCTAGTTTTCTGCTTTTCTTCTAATCTTGGCTGCATTGGCTTTGTTTGTACAAAACATTTTTAATTTAATGTAATCAAAATTATCCGTTTTGCATTTTATAATGTGCTCTAGGTCTTCTTTGGCCATAAATTCTTCTCTTCTCCATAGATCTCAATCACTTGCTCTACTAATTTGCTTATAATAATATTCTTTATGTCTAAATCTTGAACCCATTTCATCCCTATCTTGGTGTAGAGTATTAGATGTTGGTCAGTGCCTAATTTCTGCCATACTATTTTCCAATTTTCTCAGCAATTTTTGTCAATAGTGAGTTCTTATCCCAGAAGCTGGCATCTTTGAGTTTATCAAACACTAGATTAACATATCAGAAATAGTTTATAAAACTACTAGATCCTTATAATCATTGATTATTGTGTCTTGTGTATCTACCCTTTTCCACTGATCAACTATTCTATTTCTTAGTCAGTATCAAATAGTTTTGATGACCATCACTTTATAATATAGCTTTAGGCCTGGGCCAGTGAAGTATTTAATTCTTTAAAAACAGAACAAAAGAAAAAACTTATTATTTGATCTGGCAGAGGAAAACACTACTCTCCTCTAACAAGATATTATATAAGATTCCTTGAAAAAAAGTAACCACAGGGGTAACTTTGTTGTCTTTGTAATATTAGTATCTACCCTGGCATCAGATAGTGACAGGTATGTTTGTTGAAATCATTTGCCATCATGGGTTATGTCCAAAAGAGTTTAAATGGCAGAAGGAGTCTTCTGGAAACTCCTGTTTGCAAAATGACACTGTGGTGATTGTATTAATCCCTATAACATTTTATAGCCTCTGAAACGAGGCTCATAATCACTTGAAAGAGTAAAGCTTAACTAGTCACATCAGAAAAACCAAATGTTTGAAATGTGTTTGGATTGACAATCTATAGAATCAATCCCTTGGTACATATATCCTAAACAGATGATGTGGATAGATATTGAGCTTGGCTCAAGATTGAACATGAGGAAGAATATAGGCAGTATTGCCTTTAGGAAATTGTTTAATACTTTTATTTTTAAAAAGTTCTTATTAGCAAATTTCGCTTTTACATCACTTACATTTCCTAGTGTAATGTTCCTTCTTTTTCCCTTTTCTTGTAACAAATAATAAAATAGAAGAGAAAGAAAAGTTCAGCAAAATTAACCAGCAAATTGATATTATATGTAGTGTTTCATATCCATAATCCCGACTTTATACAGTATTTTAATAATCTAAGCATTTATTTGAAATAGAAGTTCATCTTTTAAAAATATTTACAGTATTCTTGACAAAAATAGGGAATAATTACTGTCAGAGAGTTTGTGGGAAGATAGACACATTAGTGCATTGTTGGTGAACCTGTGAATAAATGCAGCCATTTTAGAAATCTTGGAATAAATAATACAAATAAAGTGATTAAAGTGTTCACTTCTTTGACCCAGAGATTCTGTTACTGGGCTTATACCACAATTTGGCCATTTTTAAGAGGAAAGTTTCCATGTACCACAAAATATTCATAATAGCAAAGAATTGGAAACAAAGTAGATGTCCATGGATTGGAGACTGACTAAATTAATTGTGGTACATGAATGTAATAGAATGTTACTATTCTATGAGAAATGATGAATGTGTTGTACACAGAGAAGCATGGATAGGTCTACAAGAACTAATATAAGCAAAGTAACTGAAATAAAAGTAAGTAGAACCAAGATAATGATATGTGCAGTGATATCAACATAAAAAACACCCTCCTCCCTCCCCCCCAAATTGAAATTGATTGTTGAAGACTTTAAAAAAGAGTTAGGAGAAGATGCTCCTACTTCACCCCTTTGGAGAGATGGGAGGACCGCAAGTCTTACACATTGTACATATTTTTAGTCTTTTCCCAGTGTATTGATGAATTATGTTGCCTTTTTCTGTTATTTGTGTGTGTGTGTGTGTGTGTGTGTGTGTCTTAAAAAATACTGCTTGTATATGGAATGGCTCTCTTGATGGGAAGGAGGAAGGATCCTGGGGGAAACTATGGTGGTATAAAAAACAAAAGGCAAAAATGAAAACATTTTGAATAAAGGTACAGTATTTCTTTGGTGTTGTGGTGGGACAACAAATCATGAAGAACTGAAGTTGAAGGTCATCCAGAAAGCAAAGGAGAGGAACATGGTTAGTGTATATAGGCCCTAACATCATCAGTGGAGACTTGCATAAGAGAAGCATTGTAGAATATGTCAGCAGAGAGACTCATGACCGGAAAAGAAAGTGGACCCCTCATGTGGCAAGAATAAATGTTCCCTGATGCATGGCTCACACTTTCCTTTGGCCCCTTGCAATGCTAAGAAAGCTTGCAGGAATCCTCTGATACCGATCCCCTTTGGAAGCATTTGGGTAGACTTCGCATGGGGTGAGAGGGTAGAGATGGGATATAAGGTATATCTTTGCTAGGAGGACTCGCATTGATAGTCCCAAGGATAGAAGCCCTGTTCTCCAGAGTGATGGAGATTAAACCAAATTCTCACCATAAAGATATTTGCTTGAGACTATTTCTAGATATCAAAAGGAGGGGGAAGCAGATATATCTTGAATAGTTGGGATTGGCTTCCTAATGGGCCCATTACCTCTTTGCAGTAGAAGAAAACTGTTCTTTAGTTTATCTCCTTCACACTGGTTGCTTTCTACAGGAGTAAATATGCATACTTCATAGAAGCTCATGTCTAATTAATAAAATCCACTGCTCCTAGTCCCAATTCCTTTAGAAATACTATTCTCTTGGGGGGGAAAAATTACAAACAGTTAAATAAATAGCTGATTCCTGTCAAGGAAATACCTTTCCTTCATCTCCCTTTGTATTTATATGTCATGAATGTGCAGTAAAAACCCTCTTACCAAGCTATCTAGCTTGAATAGGAGAAGGAAACAACTGTAAAATATCCCCTGATGGTGAGGGAGAATTATGTTGGGAAGAGCTGTGGAATCAATACAGACAGAGGGACAAGACTGTGGTAGACCCGTGCAGTCAATGAAAATTCATCTTCGAAGTATCTGGTCTCGTAAATAGCTGATGGGGACTTTATATTTACAGAGAGCGATGTCTGCTTCCTGCCTGATCGTGGAGTTAATATAGGCACGTTTGGCAGTTCGTTGTATTTTCTGGGGCTGGCAGGCCCTGAAGTCAACAAGCTCGCTGTTTAAGAGGAATTATGTCCTGCATGACAAACGGCTGCCCTCTGGAGCGCTGGGCTCAGGGCCTTCAGCCCAAAGCCCAGCCTAGGTTCCTGAAGGGAAATTAAAACCGGAGGGAATTTTGTCCTGATGTAAGGCTCCATCCTCTGCTCAGAGTTGCCCACTGACAAATTTAGGTAAAACGCTGATGCTGATAGGCCCTCCCAAAGCTCCTTTATTGATTTTGAAGGGAAGATCTCCCCTCCCCCATGTCCTTCCCCTAGATAAATCATTTCCTGAACGTCCTGCGGGTGGTTTATGCTGCTGCTTACTGCCTAAGTCGTTGCCACCCAACCACATACACTTTGTCTTCCCCTAAACATTAAGCCAGGCAGGTTTCAGGAACAGGGTTGGCAGAGTCTCAAGCTTTGACTGGAGAGGGGCAAATTTCACAAGTGTTGGGCCTACGTGATGCAATCCCAGGGCATGGGGAAGGTTGTGGATCTGCCTGGGGGTGGGGGGGGGGAAGGTGGGACGGATTATTCGTTTCTGGGCCTCGTCACATGCTCTGACACATGCAGACACCCTTCTTGCCCATACCTACCAGGAGCCCAGCGTGTTGTCCTTGAGAGTGGGCTGGTGTTAAGTATTCTGGATCCCCTTCAGAGCTGAGCAGAAGAGAACATCTCTTGATTGTGCAAGAGTTATCTCTGTGGAGAGAAGTGTCAGCTCCCCAATCCAGATAAGTGCCAAGGACATGTTTCTTGGCATTTTTCTTCCTATGGGGCTAGGTCTTGGGTTTGGGCCTGTAGTTTAAATAAACTAAAAATAAAGGGAGGCTGGGATTTAGGCAGCCTTATTCTTCCCTCTGCCTTTGGGAGTGGGTCTCAAGTCTGAGCAGCGTCACAGATGAGACTTCCAAAGGAAAGCTCAACAGATAGGGAGAGCACAGAGAAAGAAAGGAAGACTTGGGACGGCCGAACCACATCTCCCTAGAGGGACCTCTTGCTTTAGTAGGGACAACTTCGGCGAAATAATCCTGTCCTCTCTCATGCACTGCCCTGGTAGCTATTTTTGCTAGTATCTTGGGAGAAACTTAGGATGCATATGATGGCAAAGGGAAATAAAGTCTTAGTTCAAAAACAACAGTTGACTGTATGTCTTGACCCTCTTACCTTCCTGTGAAGAGCATCGCTTAAAAATCATACTGCTTGACTGGAAGGGGAAATCTCTGTTTCCGAACTGTTTCAGCTTCTTCCTTCCTCTTGTCTCCAGGAAGCCTTCCCCAGCTGACCCCACCCACCTGCCATCACCCCATAGATCCTCACACGTGGTCTCACACACCACTCAGTGGCCCATTTGTAGTTTGTTTTGTAGGGTATCCACTTGTTCTTTGCCATGTAAGTGTGAGTTTGTGTGAGTATTTGCTGTACTAGACTATAAGCTTCTTTAGGGAGGGACCACATTCTGGGAGTGTGTCAGAGGTCATGGGTTCCAATCCCACCTCTAACAAGGTGTGACAGACCTGTGTGTTTTACCTGCCTGGGTCTGAGTTTCCTCTTCTTTAAAAGGAAGGTGCTGGACTAGACCCCCAAGGCCCCTTGCTGTGCTGACCTGTACCCTTGCTTCTGCAGTGTGCCTGGGTGCTGGGCCTGGGGCTCTTCCTACTCCCCCTAGCAAGGCCCGCTCTTGCTCTCCCATTCTCTCCAAAGTATTGCCTTCATTGATAGCTATTTTTGCCAGCATTTATGGCAGAAGTACTAGGGGCAGGATCACGTGGTAGGTGCCCATTACAAGGTGGCAGGACCGAAGAGGCAGTTGGGAAAAACCCCAGAGGACAAAATTCAGAGGCGTGGGGCAGATGAATAGGATTCCAGATGTAGGCCTTGTAGCTTTTGCCTCCTGTTTAAAGCTCTCCCTGCCTGAGCTTCCTCTATTACTTTCACAGGGGAGAGAAGGGTTTCCCCCGGATTTCAAAGCTGCCTTTGACACTTTTCATTTAGTTCCCAGGGTTCCCCAGAGAAGCCAGGTTATAAATTACAGAAACCCCTAAAGATGGCTCTCAGATGCTGAAGAGCTCTCCAGAGGGAGAATGCTACAGAAGGCTTGCTGTTCTGTTAGAAGCCAAGAAGGCTTTGGCCTCCTTTTATTTCCCTCTCAGTTTATGGGGTAAGAACAGTAAAAGGAGGAAATACATCTGAAGCTATTTTCATGTTCCTGTTGGTGGTCTTGGGACAGCTGGAGCTCTCCTTCCTGAGCCCTTTGGCTCATGACCTCTCCTGCATGAGCCCCTTTGGGAAATGGGGGGATTTATGCTTTTTCTTGTGGGTTAGCCTTATGTAAGATGACAGTCCTGGCTCCCATGAGTTACACTTCCAGGCACTGGGAATGGCCTTCACTGCGCCATCCGTGCTCTCTGATCCAGCCTCTTTCTGTATTTGGGGGCACATAGTTGTGTGATGGGATTCCGGGGTCATGGGTAGAGATGATTTCTCCATTAGAGTTTATCTTCAGCTGGGGCAAGGACTCAGTCTGCCATTCTTGGTCTGTGATTCCTCAGGGCTTAATCTGTGGCTTGGATTAGAGTTAATCTGTGGTTGGGATTAAGGTTTATTCCATGGTTGCAATGAGGCCTAAATCTGTGGTTGGGATTAGGGATCAGTGTGTGGCTGGGCTGGATGTGTGGCTTGGACTAGGGTTCAAGTTCTTCTGAGGTTAAAGATTAGTGTCTGGCTGGATTCCCCGCTCACTCCTGTCCAGGATTAAGAGTCAACCTATGGCTAGTTTGGACTCTGTGGCGCGTCCCGCCAGATCACATCTGGCTAACGGGGGGCTTCACATCTGTTTGGCTCTGGAACCTCAAGCCCCCACGTCAGGCTGATGTCCGGTCAGTGACGGCCATGTCCAGACTGTCTTGTCTCGCAACTCCATAATTCTGTCCCATAGGAAAGGGAGAGCCCTGGCCCACCAGTTTTCTCACCTAAGTTTCATTTCTCCTCTTGCTCCGATACCCACTTCATTTTCTTTCCCATCCTCAGCATTCCCTTTTTAGCTTGTCCAGTTTTTCAGGAGGCAGCACATGGCAACCCCCTTTGCTCAGAGGGAGAAAGCTAATGAAGTCTCATATTTATAGACGCCTCTGCCCCAAGGCTTCCAGGCGCCAGCAGAATATACTCACACATGACTAAATCAGAAAGGTGATTGAGCTCCCAGAATATAAATCCCTGCTCTCCCTTGCTCTCTCTCTGTCTTCCCCCCCACGCCTGCCCCGATTCTATAAATAAAATGATAATATTTATAATGATGCTACTCAGGGCTTATGGGGCACTTCACAGCTTCAAAAAGCTTTACAAAACATTAGCTAATTAATTCTCGCTGCACGGAGGGAGGCAGGTGCAGTTATTCTTGTTTCAATCTCCCATTCCGGCTTCCTTCCTACAGACCCCAAACCTTGGAGGAATCTTGGAACTTAGGCCCCATGGATTGATTCCTAAATGGGATCACCTCACGGGCTTTTGGGGAGTAGGGATGGGAGTCCCACGTCAACCTGATGGCATTGAAATGGTCTGATTCCATACATCCTTCTTTCCTTCTCTGAGCCTCAGTATCCTCCTCTGTAAGATGAAGGGGATGGAACAAGATGACTTGTAAGGTCCCTTCCAACTGGGACATGCTGCTATCCTTCCCCAGAGCCCCTGCTTTGAACAGGCACATCCTCTTCCCAGGCCCCAGGGACTGAGAACGAAGTAAGCCAGTGTCAGGGACCGGGGTCCCAGCAATTTCTGCCGCCTCTGTTTTGAATGAAGTATTGCCAGGATCAGCCCCCAAGGGGCCCGTTGCATTCTAGTCTGACGCCAGGGTCATTCCCAGTGGATGGGAGTTATTTACAGACTTGCACCATATGACTCCTGGAGAGACCAGCAGAAGAAATTTGTCCTGAGCTCAGCCAAATGGCTGCATGGCCAGCTTGGAGTTGGGAAAGCTGGTTGGTAGGCAATTAGGGGTCTTGGCTGTATTTAAAATCCATTGGGTACTTTGCCACCTGCATTCTGACTCATGACTTCTCCACAGGTCCAGCTGGATCCCCTCAAGGCTTTCAGAGAAAAGCTAAACTTGTTTGAAAATTTTTACCAAGGCCACCTTGGTCCGCTGCTTCCACGCTGCAGAGGCCATCTTTCTGGCTCTAGCCTTGGGCCTTATTCCACAACTTTATCACATAATCATTTTTCTCCTCATCTCCACCATGGGTTTCTATACACTTCTGTCTGATTTCTTAGAAAGAATGATTTTGGTTGTTAAAGGGGACTGGCCAATGCATATTAAATGCCTCCTATGTGCCAGGTACAGTGCTAAAAGCTGGGGATCCATTAATTGGCAAGTCAGTACCTGCCTTTGGCTCACAATCTAATGGCGGTAGGGGTGGGGAGAAACAGCATGCAAACAAATATATGCAAAGAAAGTTACATATAGGATAAATTGGGAATAATTAACAGAAGGGAATGCTAATTTAAAAGCTTCTTGTAAAAGATGGGATATTCCTATCCCATCCATTGTCTTGTATCTTAAACGTGGGAAATATGGGTAACATATTTACCTAGATGCATTGAACATTTATTAAGTATTTACTATGTTCCAGGCATTATGCTACATGTAGAGATACAAAGAAAAAAAAAGTCTGTCTTCAAAAAGTTAACAATCTATTGGAAGGGAGGGAAGAATATATAACATGTGCAGAGTTAAATAAACAATGAAATTTTATATATGTATACATATATATAATGTGTGTATCTTTATATATAGATTATAGAGAGAGAGCTGGGTTCCAGTCTCTGCTCTGCTGCTTGTTAATTGGATGGCTCTAGGCAAATTCTTTAGTTTCTCCTACACTGTTTCCCAGATGTAAAAGAATATTAATACTTGTGTAAGAGTGACCCTGTCCTCTTGCATTTACACTCCTTACCTTGCAAGGTTATTGGGAGGGAAAATGCTCATAAATTTTAAATTGTGGAGAATTGTGTTCTCTTATTAGTAGCAGTGTCTTATCTCATACAAATTAATCACAAATGGTAAAATTTCAGTCATTCTTTGTTAAATGAGAGAGAAAATTTTAGATCAGGGCATGTCAGCACTTCTCACTTTGTGAAGATTGAGTTTAAAACTGCTTAGGCAGAGAAATATCAGTCACAATAATTCTCAATTAATCATTGATTATTTCTTAAATGCCTACCGTGTGCAAGCTTCTGTGCTCAATATACTGGAACTACAAGGACAAAAATCAAACCACCCCTGCCCATAAGGAGCTTGCAATAATGATGATGATGAAAATTACCCATACTGTTTTTTGCAGTTTACAAAGAAAGAAATGTATGGATATTCACATCCACCCTACTAGACTCCTGGTTCTTAACCCAAAGTTTTGATTAAGGCTAGTGCTAGATTGCTTGCCCTCAAGAATGGGTTACTGAGAGTCTAAACATTCATCCCTGGGGCTGTCTCTGAATCTAATTCTGGAGTTGTCTTTCCACTGAGATTCTCTCTGTCGAAATGTGAGATTTCTTGGAGTCCACCAAAGCTAGTAACAGTAAGAGCAAGAGTAAGAAATTTACAAAGTCTGCAAACAAAAGCTCATACAATATTAACAGAATACCAGAACTACTGCCTCAAGGCAGCCATAAAAAAAATCACTGATAGATGTCCTAAGACTTTATGACAAGTTTAAACATTTACCCAAATAAATACTCTTTGAACAAACAAATAGCACTTTATAGAGCAATAATAAAGACTGAAAATAGATACGCACTGCTGAATTTATTGAATGTAACTGATATGTTGAAAGTCCAACAATGGAATATGGGTTACTCCAATCCAAGTTCCAACGACAATATGGAATAGGGGGTAGGGCAGTGGAATCAGGGTCTGGGATCAGGAAGCCCCAGATTCAAATCTAGCTTCAGACACTTCTTGACTGTATGAGTCACTTAAACCTCTTTGTCTCAGTTTCCTCATCTGTAAAAAGGGGATAATAACAGCATATCCCTCACGAGCTTGTTTTGAAGATCAAATGAGAGAAAGTTTGTAAAGGTGCTGGCAGGTAGGAAGCTCTATATAAATGCTCGTTCTTCTTTCCCTCAATATGCTGTTAAGGAAATGTCAACCTGATTTAATTGTGCAGAATTTAGAAAAACAGAGAGCTTTCTTCATTCCTCTTCAGTCTACCCTCCTGATTCTCTCCTGTCCTTTTTTAAACATGCCATAGAAACCTCTTTTCTACCCTCCTGATTCTCTCCTGTCCTTTTTTAAACATGCCATAGAAACCTCTTTTCTACCCTCCTGATTCTCTCCTGTCCTTTTTTAAACATGCCATAGAAACCTCTTTTCTACCCTCCTGATTCTCTCCTGTCCTTTTTTTAACATGCCATAGAAACCTCTTTATCCTGGAAACTCACTCCACACCCACATTACTCAACCCTGTAGCCTCTCCCTGTGATCGTCTGGTTCCTTCCAGAATCTCCATTTTAAGGAGGAGATCCAGACCATCCATGCCTTCATTTCTCTACAGGCTGCACTGACAATTCCCCCAGGTTTTCTCTATCATAGCTCTGAGCTGGAACCTTTATTCCTTCCTTCACCGCCTTTGACTTCCTTTTAAGTCTTGTCTTCCCCCTGTAGGATGTCAGCTCTTTAAGCTTGTATTTATGTACTTAGCATAGTCCTTGGCCTATAATAAATATTTAATAAATGTTTGTTGATTGACTAAGGGGGCTCATGAAAGTGATACTGGATTATTGCTGTCAGAAACTATAGAAAGCTTAGGGAACACAATCTGTTGATAGGATGCAGACTTTGTGAAGAAGCAGTAAAAATTATTTATAATATCATTACAGGTTGAAAAAATATAATTCCTATTGAATGTCCACATCAAGTGGTTATAATTATAAACATAGAAGTATACTATTTTTCCTAATCAGTTTGTCAACATTTATTAGGCCAAAACTAGTCTCTGCCCTCAAGGAACTTAAAGAGAGATAACATGTAAACTACTCTCAGTCATTCAGTCAATAGTTACTAAATTACTGTGTATCAGGCACTGTGTTAAGTGCTGGAGATACAAAAAGAGGCAAAAGAAAGTCCTTTGATCTCAAGAAATTTAAAATCCATTGGAGGAGACAGCATGCAAGCAAATATGCACAAACAAGTTACATATTGAATAAAGAGGAAATAATTATCAAAGGGGAGCACTAGATTTAAGAGGGGTTGAGAAAGGCTTCCAGTATAACATCATGTCCTGAATCATATTCCTATACTACAGATCCCAAAATCAAAATATCATTGGGGATTCAACAAGTGAACTACTGCAATCAGAGCATTTTCTTTTTCTTTCTTTTTATTTTAAATCTTTATTTTCCCCAATTATATAGAAAAACAACATTTTTGGGAGCAGTTATAAAAGTACATTTTTAAAATATATTTTCTTATGAATCATGTTAGGAGAGAAAAATCAAAACAAAAAGGAAATACCACGAGAGGAAAAAAAAATACAACATAGTTTGTGTTGATTTACATTGTCTCCATAATTCTCTCTCTGTACATGGATGGCATTTTCCATCCAAAGTTTATTGGGATTGCTTTGGATCACTGAACCACTGAAAAGAAACAAGTCTGTTGTAGTTGATCATCTCACAATCTTCTTGTTACTGTGTACAATATTTTCCTGCTTCTGCTTGTTTTACTCAGCGTCACTTCATGTAAATCTTTCCAGGCTTTCTAAAATCAGCTCATTCATCATTTTTTAAAATAGATTAATAATATTCCATTTAACTTCATATACCACAACTTATTGAGCCATTTCCAACTAATGGGCATCTACTCTTTTCCACTTTTTTGCCACCACAAAAAGAGCTGCTACAAACATTTTTGCACGTGGGGATCCTTTGTCTTATTGTCTCTTTGGGAGAAACCTGGTAGGTCTTGAGACTACTTGATCAAATTTTATAGCCCTTTGGGTATAGTTCATCATTGCTCTCCTGAATGGTTGAATCATTTCACAACTCCACTAGCAATGAATTAGTGTTCTAGTTTTCCTACATTCCCATCAACATTTATCGTTATCTTTTTCTATCATTTAACCAATCTGAGAAGTGTGAGGTGATACCTCAGCTGTTTTAATTTGCATTTTATATGACATCATACAGATGGCTTTAATTTCTTCTGAAAATTGTCTATTATATCCTTTTACTATTTATCAATTAGGAAGTGACTTGTATTCTTACAAATTTGGCTCAATTCTTTATATATTTTAGAAATGAGACCTTTATCAGAAATTCTGTCTGTAAAAAAATTTTTTTCCAGCTTTCTGCTTCTCTTCTAATCTCGACTACACTGGTTTGTGCAAAAAAAAAAAATATTTACTGTGATCAGAGTTGTCCATTTTATATTTCATAATGTTCTCTAGATCTTATTTAGCCATAAATTTCTCCTGTTTCCAAAGATTTGATAGGTAAACTATTCCTTGCTCTCCAAAGTTGCTGAGAGCATTACCCTTTATGCCTAAATCACAGACCCATTTTGACCTTATTTTGATATGGGATGTGAGATGTAAGTCTATGCCAAGTTTTTGACATGTTATCACCATAGGCAAGTCACTTAACTGGACCCTTAGTTTCTTAATCTTAATAATCTTAATCTTAATTTTATTAAATTGAAGGTGTTAGGCTGGATGTCCTCTGAGGTCCCTTCTAGCTCTAAAGCTATAATCCTTTGATCAAATCTGAGCTTTCTAAAGGCGAGAAGAAAGAAATATTAATATTATTAATAATATTTTCCATTTTAGTACCAAGGAGCCTTAAAATACTTTTAATTTCTATATCCTTAGAATCTAGCACAAAATGCTTGTACACAGTAGACAGTTAATATTTATTGAACTAATTAATTGGACTTAGAAATCTACTGTAAGTACAGGTTGCCTAAATAGATCTTGCTTCTTTTTCATAACTCATTATTGAGATTTCTAAGCCTATATTAATTTCATCCTACACAAACAGTTTGGTTTTGAATAAATTAGCAAAGAGGGATTGGTTAACAAGAATGCATGAGAAAGGGAGGGCTATGGGGGAATCCCTGGAGTCCTGGCATCTGTGAAAAGTCATGAAAGTGTCATGGTCACCAATGAACAGATGACTTAATGGCTGCATTCAGTGAGAAATACAATGGTTTTGATTTTTCCATTTTGTTTTATTGGAGGAATGGAGAATAACCCATTTTGGTCTACAAGGCCCCAGGCGAGGCAGACAAACCAAAGTATTGCTATTTTCATATTTCTAAATAGTGACTGCCATCCCTCACTATATGATAAACCTTACCTATGTATCACCTTCTTCAACTTTTTTTTTTATTGGATCATCACCAGAGTCCTATAAAACAAGATAGGTATTATTACATTCTTCTTTTGCTGGCAAAAGTACTGATATTATGGTTTTATAGGAAGAAAATTGGATTGGGAGCCAAAAATTCTGTCAGGATTTGAACTTAAATTGATTCCAAATCCAGCACTGTTTCCACTGTACCTGTTAGTAAACTTTTATTTGTAAATTATTTGGAATTGGAGACTGTTTTTTTTTTTTTTTTTTAACATTAATTTGTTCTCTTTTTTCTTTCTTTTCTTAATAGTGTTTTTTTCTCAATAACATGCAAAGATAGTTCTCAACATTAGTTTTTGTAATATTTTGAATTCCAACTTTTCCTCCTTTCCTCTCTTCCCTCAAGTTAGCAAGCAATCTGATATAGGTTATACACATGTAATCATGTTAAATATATTTCCAATTGGTTCTGTTGTGAGAGAAGAATCAGAGAAAAGCCATGAGAAAAAAAAAGAGAACTTAAAAAATACAAATAGTAGGTAAGCTCAATCTGCATTTAGCTGCCATTGTTCCTCCTCTGGATGTGGTCAGCACTTACTGACACAAGTCCCCTGGAATTGTCTTGGACATTGCATTGCCGGAAGAGCTAAGTCTGTCATGGATGATCATTGTAGTGTTGCTCTTGCTGTGTGCCATGTTCTCCTGTTTCTGCTCACTTCACTCAGCATCGGTTCACGTGGGTCTTCCCAGAGATTGCTTTTTACTTTTTTTGTATCCCCAGCACCTAGCATAGTGTCTTAAACAGAGTAAGGGCTTAATACTTGTTTGAGAAATGACTGAGCTTGGGCTGGAAAAGGACGACTTCTTCAAGAGGGAATACCCTGAATAAACAGAAAAGCATTGCAGAATTGGGAAGGAGGCCCTATGGCATCTCTGTTTTCAGCTGGCGGTAGCAGCGATCCGAGCATTTTGTTTGCGTGTTCCTTTGCGGCACAGGAAATACCCTTGGTTAGGGTCAGTAAAATCTAGGTCACCAAAAGCAGCCCTGGGTATTATAGGACCCCCCCCCCCTTTCCGGGGAGAAGAAATTTTCCAGGGAGGAAAGGTCACTGCCAGAACTTACAGCTCAGCCAGTTGCATAAGGGGCTTCAGAAGATCAGAGGGAGGGGATGAGTCATGGACAAAGCTCAAGAAACAACAAACAAGGGAATACCCAGCAGGAAGAAGAAATTAAAGGTGATGTTTAAATGTCCAGGATCTATTTTGATCTAAACAGTGATAAGGAAACTGGACTTGCAGTGACCTGGGAGATGAAACACTTTGGCAGGAGATTTCATCAAAAAGGGAGGCAAATAATGGGGGGGGGGTGAGATAGGGCCCAGAGTCCAGGGACTGGACCAGAGGAGGCCGGAGAATTCCATTTTGTACCATTGGTATTAGAGCCTGGGCCAACCCAGAATGACCTTGCAGGTGGGAACGACTTTCTGAGGACATTTGGTTCAGTTGGGCTCATTGGGGAATGCATGTGGGGCACAATGCCACGTTTAGAGAAGATGTCCTCCTGCCCTCACAGAGCTTACAGGATTCTAGGGAGAGCAGGACACAGGCATTCGGGAGAGACAGAAAAGTGCTGTGTGACGTCCCGCAGGACCCGTGATTTGTAACGAGGCAATCAAAGAAATGGCGTTTGAGGGGGGCTTACAAAAACGGGCAGAGATTCCAGCAGGTAAAGGGGAGGAGAGATCACTCTACAGAGGGGTCACAGGCAGGAGATCATGGGGAGAGAGCGTGCTGGGGGTGTGCAACATTTGTTATTTAGGAAAGGGTCTGTTGTAAAGATCCTCATCTGTGGTTGCTGAATCAGCTGGGAGAACCTGTGAACTAGCTGCCCGGCAAAGTCGGCCTCAACTTCAGTAGATCAGATTGCTTACTAATGGCAGCCCCGCTTGGACACGGCGCACGGATCATCAGTTCCACTTGATAAATATGTATTAATATGAATTAAGACACCTACTCTGCTCATGCCATTGAGCTTAGTCCTGGAGAATCTGGGAAATTGCCTTCAGTGACCTTTTAATCTCATAGAAGAGCTCACAGAGAATGGAGCTCTGGAGAGCACATATTCCAGGTCCCGGGTTAGGGAGGTGGTACAGCGGATGGAGAGGTGGGTCTGAAGGCAGCAGGGTGGGAATTCAACCCTCGCCTCCAACACGGAATTGCTGTGTGATCCTGAGCGAATCACTTCTGACTCAGTTTCCTCAACTGTAAAATGGGAGGTTGTTGTGAGGATCAAAAGAACGGTATTTGTTATGTACTTAGCCCCCTGCCTGGCACACACTAGGTAAATGTTTATTTCTTTTCTTAAATGACTGCTTAGAGATTATACAGGTAAATGTAAGAGGCAGCACTTTGTATTATGTGTGCTCTGTCCCCTGGGACACAAAAGGGGAAGCTCTGAGGGTGTAGGGTTAACTAGGACGGTTAGGAGACGAAGGGCTGCTTCCAGCTGTGGGGAGAGGAAGGGAGGCTTCCCGAAGGAATGGGTACCTGAGTCGGACCTGCAGGGAAGGGAAGGGAAGGTCTCAACATCTAAGTTCCAGCAGCAGGAGATCCACTCGAGGATTCTGCATACAAACTCGCTGGAACAGTGGAGGGGAATGGGCTGGGAAACTTCTAAAAACTGCGATGGAATGGAATGCGGTGGTGTGTGACGTCTCCTGCAGTGACCAGGAATGTCGGTTATCCTTGTTCTCCTCCAACACCGGGCTTTAGCGGCTGTACTCGTTGTAGACTGGGATAAGATCTAATACCATCATCTGCCCCTGGCAGTTTCCTTGAATTGAGCATTTTGTTTCTGCCTCCTCTCTCCCCCATTCCCCAACTGTGAGTGTGTGTGTGCATATGTGTATTGGAGCCTTGAACAGGATTGTCTCTGTGTAAATTTTACATATCCCTACCTGTGTGTGCATGTATTGTAAATTTACTTCATATATACGTACATACACGCACACACACACACACACACAGAACTGTCACGGAACTTTTGTGGCTGTGGAGATAAGAAGCACAGATGAGCGAGTATTTAATCAGACTCTGAGATTAAGAAGCACACAGTGTACACGTTAGTGGAAATCCAGAGAAGGAAAAGAACTGAGTCAGGCGGAATGGGCCAAGTCCCTGAGCTGGGCCAAGGCTAAGGGCCAGATAGGAGTAGGGGCTGTAACATCGAGTCCCAGTCTTGCTGCTGACTGGATACCTGATCTTGAGAAAGCCTCAGCCCCTTTCTCTAAAATGAGTTGAAGGCTCTAGAAGTAGCTCCAGCGTCCCCCTTCTCCCTCCTCCCCGTCCGTGAATCTCTGTGGTTCTCGTACAGCCTTCGCTTCTTCCCTGAGCTTGCTTGGGAAGTCTCTTTTGCCCTTGGAGTCTCCGGCTCCAGATGGTAGCTGTGGAGAGCTGGAGAAGCCCCCCTGAATCACAGGGCCAGGCCCACGGAGCTGCAGGAATACGCTGACTCCAGCAAGCGGGTGCTGCAAGCATGGCACGCACTGCCAGCGACTCGGGATCTAGCTG
Organism: Sminthopsis crassicaudata; assembly: GCF_048593235.1. NCBI lineage: Eukaryota > Metazoa > Chordata > Mammalia > Dasyuromorphia > Dasyuridae > Sminthopsis > Sminthopsis crassicaudata. Next base: position 506,346,152 of record NC_133618.1, read on the forward strand.
TTTGTAAACATTACCATATTTTATCTTTATATTGTGCATGGGCTCCCAGAGGAGCCTGGGCCTTTTACCAGGGCCAGATTTACAATAATCACTTCGTTCTGCCCCTCTGGGGTACGGTCTGGCACGTGATGGATTGCCGAACAACCTAAATTCCTGCTTAAGAAAGTGGGGGCCCGAGATGTGGGTCTGAGGGAGGCCGGGCGGCTCAGAACAGCCGTTAATTAGAAAACTTTTCCCCCTAATGTGAAAGCCTGAAAGGGAAGATCGGGGTGGGAACGCCAGGCTCCCTATTGGCTACCCCCTTTGCCTGGCTTCAGATGAGTTTGCTGAGGTCAGAGAAGGGGCAGTGTGTGTGTGGGGGGGTGTTTCTTTGTGTCTCACAAAATGCTCCAGCATCAGACTTTGGGTTTCCCCAATTTGATGACCAGCCCCTCGTGCCTTTGCTTGTCGTCCAGCATGGCAGGTTTAGGCTCAGAGCCATGGATACCCTGGGGCCTAGTGCGCTTTCAACGGAACAAAGTTGGTCAGCAAAGGGATTTCTTCTCCCCTCCTGTAACTCGGGCCAGCCATCGGGCCCAACACCAACATTACCTCTGAGGACTCAGAGATCACTTGTTCTCGTCCCCTTGCACTGTTCTAGACTGGGACGCGGAAGCCCAGGGAGTAGGGCCACATGGTGGTGAACGGCGGAGCTGGGATCTGAGTTCTGGCTCCTCGTGGGTCCCCTCGCCAGGGCTTAGCCAAGAAGAGGTGGTGGAGGGGACGGCCCGGCCAGAAAGGGGAGGCTCTAAGGGCATTCACAAGCTGGTGAATTTAAAGCTGGACTGGGGGGGGGGATCTAAGAGGTCACTGAGCCCAACTCCCTCATTTTACAGGTAAGAAAACAGAGGAGACCCACAGGGCTAAGGGGCAGTGCCCAAAGTCACCCAGGAGAGCCAGTATTTGACTTAAGGCCTTCTCAGATTCCAAATCCAGCTACCTTGTAACTGGACCATGTTTCTCTTATTGGACTGTTTACTTTCTTTGTGAATATACTCCAATAAGGGAAACCTAGTCCATCAATCTTAGATCATTCTCATAATTCAGGGGACTCCAAGAACAAGTAATTTTCCCAACAGGAGGTAACACCTAGACTGTTTTAGTTGACTGTAGTTGGGTCCTTTGACTTTAGAGCCAGTGCTCTTTCTACTATCCAGGTTATGTGAATTTGCTCTCAGTTCTTAACATTTAAAAAAAAGCAACAAACATTCATTAATAAATGTAGCAGAGGTGGAGCACCGGAGCCAGGAAGAACTGGATTCAGATCCTGCCTGTGTGATCTGGAGTAAGCCACTGAATCCGGCTTCCTTTTTCTCATCTTGAAAATGAAGGGTTTGCGCGTGGTGTCCCCTGAGCTCTCGTGTAGCTCTGGTCCGTGATCCCTGTGATCTGTCCTACCTGACACGCAGCAGCACATGCACAGCTTAGACGAGATTTCATAAATCTCTCCCAGCCTTCTCCCCGAGGAATGGATAGTCTCATCACAGGATAAGATCCAGAGAGGTAATGGACAATATTACATGATAAGTGCATTAGGGAGAAAAGTTCACTGTGAAGCTAGCGTCTAGGCTTTTATTTATTTTTTTTACCAACTGTAAGTTCAAGGAAGGCTTTTTGAAGAGGTGACATTTCAATCACAGACTTGAAAAAGCCCCTTGAATGTGCAGAATGGGAAGAGAGGAGCCAGCCTAACAATGTGAGCAAAGGCAAGGAGGTGAGATCTGCACAAATAACATCACTGGAAAGAAAACCTTGCTAAGACCACGCAGAGTATTTGTAAACTAGGAAGACTGAACAAAGACCGCTTAAATGCAGATGGCCTGGAGAAAATAAAGTTGGATTGGCACCGAGAACTATTGGGCATTTCACATCTTGTTTTCTGGGAATGAAGGGTGGGGAGCAACAGTGTCTGGAGTCCATAAAAACCCAGCATTGGGAGGAACCAGGCTTCCGGAGTCTGGGGAGTAGGGGTTGGTTAAGAGAAGGTGGGAGATGTTGCAGCTTCACGTGGGGGGGTTTTCTTAGGAGCCCTGAGCGGTGCACGCATTCCTCCTGAGGCAGCTGGTTGGGGGAGGCAGAGCGGAGAGGAAGGGGAGCCCACCCTGCTTCAGACTGCAGGATGTGCCGCGGCCCAGCCAGACAAGGGCACCAAGTGTCCCCTGCCTTTGTCCCGCTGGCTCCGGCTTGTGTGCGTGCTACGGCCTAGCCTGGATGTACTTTGTGAAACCTAAGCCTAATTCCCATCTCCTCCTTCTCAAGTGTTCCTGGCTCCCCGTGTGCCCTCTCATTCTCTACCTTGTATAATTCCAATTTTATGCGTGTCTGTACACTTTACACAAAAATGTTAGACATTTTACACATACTTTTATGTGTGCCGGGTCCGCTTCGGGAGGATACGAGTTCCCAAGGACAGCTTTCGTGCCATTTTTCACATTTTCGTCCCTACCTTGCCCAGTGCGTACACTTAATAAATGTTTGTTGAATCGAGATCCCTTCCCCCGAGGAGTCAGCCATCCCCGTTCTCCAGCTGGCGGGTAGAAGGCACCAAACTACCCGAATGGCCCCTCTGATCCCTTCTCCACTTCTGCTGATTTCTTCTTTCCCGGCCCGCCTCGTTTGTCCGTGGCTCCGTTTGTTGTTTGCTGATCTTGACTGCTGGCTGGAAGCCGTTGAGGCCCCAGGTAACCAGAGAAGGCACAGGTAGAAGGAGTGATTTACGGCGTGATGGAGTCCAGCACCGGGAGGCTCAGCTGGTTAGGCGCTGGGGGGATGGGAGCAGAGTGCCTCGGGCTCGGTGTTTCCTCCTGCTTGGGTAACCCAACCCCAAAGGTGGGTGCAGGCCCCGAGGGGGCAGTGACTCAAGCAACCGCAAGGAATTCCCTTCTGTAGGGCAGACGCTCCGAGCTACAAGTGGAGGGCTGTGGGCACCATTAAGGCGCCACCGCAGAGCCCCACCCAGCTGGTTCCTGCCATTAGAGCCAACCTGTGTGGGAGGCTCACCTCGGATCTTCTGGGTCCCGTCCTCGGCCCTGACGTTCTTTGAAGCCTCTCCCAAAGTCAAATTTACCCGGGCATTTGCACTGAGAATCGGGGGGATCTGTACGAGTTAACTCAGTCACCCGCCCCTCACGGAGCCTGGAGGTGAATAAGTCTTCTCGGACTCCAGGTCCAGCTCTCTCCCCCGCTGGGTTCCCTTTGTCTGCTCATTTTTCTCGAACATTCTGCTCTGAATTACCTACAGTCGGCCCGAGCGTGAGCAGTCCGGGACAATCAATAATTCCCCCATTTCTAGTTGGCAGCAGCCGCAGCGCGCTGTCATGGAAGGAATGTTGGCCTGAGAGTCAGGAGACTTGCGCTGGGGCCCCAGCTCTGCCTCTGGCCTGCTGTCCCACCCTCCCGAATCACTTCAGCTCTCGAGCTCCCTCCGAAAAATGACGGGGTTGGACAGGAGAGTCCCTGATAGCGCTTCCTGCTTGAACGTGATGGCGGCTTCAAGCCATATTTTTCTCCCGTCTCCTGTAGCTGTTAACTTGTGAGCAGTTCTGGCCTGATATCAGAATGTGCCTATGTTCTTATTGTGCATATCATGGGACGCTGTGGGATGTGTCCCCACAATGGAGGAAATGGCAGGGCTTTAAAATAAAAAATGGTAATAAATGTAGATCATCCGGGCATCGGGTAATTGAGAGTTGACCCACTGCATATTTTTTTTCTGGAAAGTTCTCCTTTCCCTGTTTCTTTAGTGGAAAACTTTAAAGAAAATGACTGACTTTCCCACCTGTGTAGCTAGAACCCAGAATCCCAGACCACGATGCACTTGCTGGGGGGGAGTTTGGTGTGAAGGGCATGAGGGGCTGCCTCTTCTCGGATCCCTGGGCCTTCCACGGGCGCGTGGAATCCGCAGCTCACCCCCCCTCCTCTTTTCCAGCTGTGCAAGAAGAGAGGCAGAGGGGCAAAGACCGGAATGAGAACGAGGTGGAGTCGACCAGTAGTGCTAATGAGGACATGCCGGTGGAGAAGATCCTGGAAGCTGAACTCGCTGTGGAGCCAAAGACAGAGACCTACATCGAGGCGAACATGGGACTGAACCCCAATTCGGTAAGTAAATGAAAAGTGGTTCATGGCATCAGCTAAGAGAGACAGCTCTTCCCATGCTCCCCCCTCCCCCTCCCCAATCCCTTTTTAGACTCGGTGTGTCGATGAATATTGGACATTTTACAATAAAATCTGAACAGGTCCGAGTGAAAGTAAAAAGTACCACCCCAACTTGATGGTCTCTTTCCCATTAAAATTATACCTTCTCAAATGATATAATTTATTGAGTGAAGGAATGTATATTAAATACTTGTAAGCAGCCATAAATCACTACATAGATTGTTTTTATTACTGTCATTAATTATTATTATTGCCAGTGTTATTAGTCCAGGGGGTGCTTATTAGCTGGATGACTATGGATAAGCCTCTTATTCTTGCACATGTGGGAAGGACAGATAATGGCATGTGGCTCCTCTCAGGGCCTGCCAGGCCCCTCACCCCCTTCCTTCTCTCGGGGGACTGTGAGGAAAGTGTTTCTGTAAACTTTAAAGCCCAATAAAAATATGAGATGTTATTATAGTTAACTCTTTGTTTACCCCTCATGTATCTTGGCTAGTGACAATGTCCAGAATCAAAATCTTTTTTCTCCCTCCAGAGACTATATTGATCTGGACCTTGCAAAGGACAATTTAAAAAGACCTTCCCAGCATTTTAGACCAAGCTAGAAAGAAGGCATGATATAATGGAAAAAGCAAACCAAAAACAAAGCTCAAAGAGACCTGGGTTTAAATTTCATTAACCTTTTAGCAAATTCATGAAGAATTACAATAAAAAGAATACTGGCTCTTGGTAAAACCATCCTTTTCCCTCTGCCCTCCCTCCCCCCATTTCTGGTGTGACAATGACTAAGCCATTTAATCATTTGTAAAATGGGGGACTTAGTCTGAATTCTTTTCTAGCATTTGATGTATGAACCTTCCCTGGGTCTCCTCATCTTTAGAAAATCCATCTCAAAGAAGATCCAGTAAGAAAAGGGACAAGAATGTTTCCATAAAATATCAAGGAGCGTGCGTTTGTGTGCGTGTGTGTTTGTACATTCAAATCTGTGCTTTTCTGATCCCCCTTAATTCTGGTACCTTCCTTCTGTTAATTATCTTCATTTCATTCTGTCTGCATCTTGTTCGCACAAGTGGTTTGCATATTGTCTTCTCCATTAGGACGTGGGCCCCTTGAGAGCAGGGACTGATTTTTTGTTGTTGTTGCAGCTCCTGGGTTTTTTTCACTTTAGTTTAGCCTTTCTTTGTATCCCCAGTACTTAGCACATAGTAAGTGCTTAATAGCTGCTTATTGATTGGCCTTCTACACACATACTATGTGTTTGTATGAATATATTTGCATGCACACGTTTGTGCATGTGTCTGAATGTACATCTCTGCAACGTGAATTCCTTAGATGAGGTGCTGTTATGACATGACTGACTATATAAAGGGTGGAGGCAGTGATAAGGCCCAGAGTTTGATTATGTCTAGGATGAGGGGACATGTAGGCCCATCTGGTGGAGCTTCCCAGCTGGACCACAGCAGAACTGTCTCAGCACAGAAGAGAATTCCTGCCATCTTCCAATGACAGTGGGTGGATAAGATTACACCTTTTTTTAATCTCTGAATTGTCCTATCTCATTTCTCTTCTTATTCCCCTGGAGTGACTGGGAGCAGCTTTTATTCCCATTTAATAGCTAGAATAACTGAGCCATCAGGAAATTGAGAAATCTGTCCCCAGTCACACCGTAACACTGTAGGACTCCTGTATTTTGATCCAGGCTGAGACCCAGGTCTTATGTGTACATAATACTGCCAACCCTCATGTAAGAAAATAGCACCACTAGTCATAATAACAACCCCAGCTGATAATCACTTCAGCACTTTGTATACATTTACCCAGTAGTATTCTATATCTGAGTTATGTCTCAATGGATGGGACTGGGTTTCCATTTAAACTCTTGTCTCAGTTTTGACCTTCATTTCTAAGATGATGAGTCAAACTTAAAAGTTTAATCTGTAGCTGGGGAAAGACTTTATAAGAAATAAGGGGTCAACTTATGTTTACTTAAAGGTTTATCCTGTGGTCAGGATTGGACCAAGGGCAGTTGGGTTAGGGTTCAGTTGGTAATGGGATTAGGGCTCATTCCATCTGGGTCAGGGGTCAGGGGTCAGGGTTTAGGCTCTGGCTGGGTCACTTTGCTATCAAGATTAGGGTTTAGGCTATATATGGGGTCAAGGCTCAGACTATGGCCAGGATTTAGGCTCTGTTACCTTTAGATTATATTAAGGATCTGTGAGGTTCCCACAAACTATTATATTAAACTTAGAATATGTTAGGTGCCCAGAATGACTATGTTACTAGGAATTCTTAATCCAAGGATCTTTTAACTGTTTCAATATTTTTATAACCATATTTCAATATCATTGGTTTTTTTTTTTAAATAATCTTATGGACCTTGAAATATTATTTTGAGAAAGGGTCCACAAGCTTTGGCAGACTGTCAGAGGCAAAAAAAAAGTTAAGAATCTTTGGACTAGATTAAAAATCCCATCATGATTAAACATTGCTTCAGCCTCTTTAATAGAGTGCTCTAACCATTGTGCAAGCCTATTGCATGTCCATGGCCTTGCTTCAAGGACTGTGTGGGCAGGTAGCCTATTGAGGGAGAGGCGAGTTTGTGGCCCTCCTAGACTTTGGAGCCTTTCATTGGGCCATAAATCCAAAAATCTATCTTTTCTAGGACTGGACTTTGGGGGCCAGTCTACCTAGTCCTGTGCAAGCATCTTGCAGTCACTGTTGCTTCTCTATGGGGTATTATTCTCTCGTGCTTCAATGAACTCTGTGTTCCAGGGGAGAGACGCAGTATTGGGTGAGGACTCCTTTGACTTAGCTCTTCCTGTTCATCCAACATTTATTAAGTGCCTACTATGTGCACCATGCTGGGTTCTGGTTAGTAGGATATTGATGGCCTCTGGCTTGAGGGAAGTTATTAGGGGCCTTGTGCTGAGTTGAAAACAAGTCTCAGAGAGGGGGCAAGAATAATGACTTTATCTTACCCATCATCTCCTCCTGTCTCTAAGCAGATTGAATACTACTACTTCCTGCATAATTCAACACAGGTTGCTGGGAAGGGGAATGTGTGCTGCATTTCAGGCTAGAAAGGGGCCCCTTAAAATGCCTGGAAATGACAGAGGGAATGTTCAAGGAGCCAACTGGACCAACAGGGCTAGAGTGTATTAAGTTTGGAGATGAAGGTACACTTGAAAGAAGTAATTTCTTCTCTGTTGTTTCAAAGAACAGAATTCAAATCAGCAAATAGAAATTACAGAGGGGCCAGATTTTGGGTCAGTGTAAGGGAGAACTTTCTAACAATTAGAACTGTCCAATAATGACGTGGGTCACCTTGGGAGGTAGTGAACTCCACATCATGGGAGGGGTGGGGCAGAGGCCTCAAAGTTTAGCTTCCTACTCAATCTTCTTTTTATCCTACATTGGAAAAGATGATGAAATTAGAGTCAGAGGAGATGTAGCTTTAAATCCCGTCTCTTCTACTTGCCACCTTTTTGAAATGGGCAAGTCATTTAAACTTTCTGGCCCTCAGTTTCTCCCTCTGTCAAATGGGCTGCTTAGATTGAATGACCCCGTGTCTTAACATAGATAGGGAATGGACCACTAAACCATACATAAAGATCCCTGCCTGCTGCTTATTTACTCTAGCCCTCTTACGCAGTATCCTCTTTTCCAGTGGTGGCCCCTCTCTTGTAATTCTGAATAATCGTTCTTTAGTTGTCTCCACTCCAGCAAATGGGTTTGCCCGCTGGACGTGGCTGTTCCTACTGCTTGGAGAGCAGAAAACCACTAATTCAGTCTTCTGGTAGGACTGAGGACCACCTGCCCGCTTTATACACTCTCCACAACCTCACGTATTGTCACCCTAAGACTCGTTACTGTATCCCACGAGTCCTTGGACTTCGCGATGTACTCTGTAGCTGAACCCTCCTTTATGAGTTTTCAGCCCCAATTAGAGTGGGGGAGCCTTGTCTGATGTTTCTGTTTGTATCCCCAACACTTAACAAAGTACATTGTAAACACTTAGGAATTTTCTTTTTTAATTCATCCACCCCCTACTCACCATTTTAGAGAATGAAGAAATTTCAGTTTGCCCAAGATTACGGAGAGGATTAATGGGAGAGCTGAGTAATATCTCCCACTCCATCACAGCCTCTTTGCACGTCCCCCACAAGGGCTAGCACAGGAGTGGACACACAGTAGGGTGACAGTAGGCATGCGCTGACTCAGAAGAATCCTGTCTGGCGCCCAACTCCCTGAAAGAGGAAACCAGTAACTGAGCTGAGCCTGGCCTGATCACTCTTAATTAGCCTTTGAAGAGGGAGTTTCAAGTCGCTGCTGTCTCTTGGAAGATATTTCCAAGCTCCCCATTTCCAGGAGGATCAGGTAGCCGATGGCTTTTCAGTCAAGCATGCTCCGGAGGGGTTTCTGGAAGCCCTTACCCAACGGGATGGTCTCTTGGGGGCTGAGAGGGTTGGAGAAGGCCCTCGGCCATGGAGCCGCCAGCCTGCTCCAGGGAGGCTGCCTGACAACCGCTTCTTATGAGACTGATTAAAATTCCATCAGCAAAGACGGGGCCATCCCCCGCCCCCCCTCCAGGAGTTTAATTAATGCATGTGCTCAGGAGCTCAGCCCATAGGGCGTTTTGTGCTTTCCCTCTTGTGTTAGGCAGGACTAAGGGGACAGAGGAATCTATACTTCTCAGGGGGAGCATCCTTGGGTTTAGAGCTTAGAGCTAAAAGGGACACCAGAGATCCAACCTTTTTATTTCATAGACAAGGGAAATTGAGACCAAGGTAGTTCAAATGGCTTATCTGTGGCATGGTGGAGAGAGCACCAGCCCTGAATTCAGGAGGACCTGAGTTCAAATCTGGTCTCAGACACTTAACACGTCCTAGCTGTGTGACCCTGGGCAAGTCACTTAACCCCAACTGCCTGAGCAAAAAAACCAAACCAATAAATAAAAGACCAAGATATACAAACGTGTAAAGATACAGGTAGAAGGGAGTAGCACAATTGGATTTTGAATCTAGGTCTTCAAATCTCTAAATCTGCTTCCTACCTGCTTCCATCTGAATGCCCAGGTCTCTGATTTCATGCTTGTCCTCATCCAAATCTCCAATGGCTTGTCTCCTTATGCATCAAATGTCTTCTTAGGGAAGGTCCTTCATAAACTCCATCAGCTTTTTTTCAGGATTCTTTGTCATCATTCTAAATTAAATCCTTTTGACTTCAATTTAAAGGCTTAAAATCAAAGATCTATAGAGTGTCAGAGATAGAAAGGGCCTTCCAAGGTAATCCAGTTCAGTCTTCTCTTTTTTCATAGGAGATTCAGAGAGAAAGGAAGGAAACAAGCACTTATTAAGCACCTGCTGTGTGCCAGACACTGCTAAGTGCTTTATAAAATTTACCTCATTGATCCTAATAGTAACCTTGAGAAATGGTTTATTATCCTCATTTTACAGTGGGGTAAACTGAGACAAACAGTTTAAATGGTTTGCCTAGAGTCACACAAGTAGAAAGTAGCTGGGGTTGGATTTTGAACCCAGTGCTCTATCCACTGTGCCATTCAGTTTCTTCTCGACAATCAGCTTCATTTGACCTGGAGAATTTGAACAACTTGAACTAGAAATCATTGACAATGAGAAGTTGTTTTCTTTTAGAAAGGACCGTTTTGAGAAATCATCACCTTTCCAAGTTGAGTAGATTTGCCGTGAGGTTTTAGACTGATGGATTAGTTAGCAGGTCTTTATCAAGTACCTCCAGTACTAGGCAGAAAAAAAAGCAAAGATTGATGAAATCCCTATGTAACAGGAGTAGATTGGCTGTAAGAAGCCATAGGACTGTTTGGGCTTCACTGTAAGTTCTTTCCAGTTCTTGCATTTTATGATCAAGCTGTCTCTGGGTTCCGGTCCAGCCTTAACCTACTCTATCCATTTCACAGAAGAACAAGCTCAGGTCCACATGAGGGACACTGGCTTGTGCAGGGCTGTATGGTTAACTAATTCTGGCCTGAAATAGAACTCAGGTCCTGTGTTCTTTCTAGGAGATCATGTTGTCCAGTTTGGAAATCAAGACCTGAAACAGAAAGCAACGTAGCATCAGATTCATCATTACGCTCGTGTACTCTGTGCCCTTTGCTTGGCACCAGGTAGACCAAGATAAATACGGCACATTCGCTGCTCTCTAGGGGCTTATCATTTAATTAATTCAGTGCTCATTTTCAGGTTTCAGGCTCTCAGTACCACAGGAACTCATAGGAGAAGAGAAGGATGGCCGGAGGAGCCAGGGAGGGCCCAGTAGGAGAGCTGGGACTTGAGGAACTTGAAGGCATTTGTCTACCAGGCCTGAGCTGTGAAAAGGATCAGCTCCAGCAAACCTTGGCCTGGACGCTTTCTAAGGCTTCTTTCTACTTGACCATTGCATTATCCTGTGATATCAGCATAGCCCTGCAAGCTGTGCTTCTGGGTGAAATCCATCTCCCCTTATCTCCACCTCCCTGCCCCCTTCCCCCGTCCCCAAGGTTTCCAAGCGCTGCGACGGATCTCGTCATCCAATTTGTAATCGCCGTCCCACTTGAGCAGTTAGCAGTTTCTTTAAACAGGGATTTGGTCTGTTTAGACTGCACGTCCTACTAAAGAGCAGATGGTTTTCGTTATTAGGTAGTATTTCAAAGGGAAGTATTTTTTCTCCTGCTTCAATGCTTCAGTTGTTGTGTTTTATGGAATGATGAAATTCCAGCACCCGGCTCATGTGGAAATCAATCCCTTGCAGGACGAATCGATAAGAAGAAAGGGACTGGGGGCAGGGGGCGCCGGGTGGGGGAAAGAAGGGAAACTTTCCCTTTCAGTCTTTTGTTGGGGAACTAGCATAATTATATTAATCATCCCTTCTAGCAAGGTGTATTGGATGTGGTGTCGTGGAAAGGGGCACGGTCTCAGAGCGAGGAAGACCTGGGTTTCAAATCCCACTCCTGACGCAGATGGTAACATGACCCTAAACAAGTCACTCTCAATTCTGGCAAGCAATTCCCTAAGACTAATTGACAGAGCAGGTGCTGGGCTACATTGGTGGAGAGAATTCCTCTCTGGGAATTTCCTAAACCAATAAAATTGCAGGATTGGCCCAGAGAAATAAAGCATACTTACATGCTTACATCACTTGGTCGTTTCCAGAGGATTTTCATATCTATTATCTCATTTGATCCCTACAATTGAGCTATGAAATAAGTAGAATTATGCTCTTTTTTTTTTCTTTTTCAAATGAGGAAGCTAAGACTGGTTTCATTCAGATGAATCCAATTCAAGAGATGCTCCTTAGGTGCTGTTAAAAGGTGCTGGGCCCAACTCTGGTGTGGTGACTCATGCAGTACCATACAGCTAGTTCCTAACAAAGGCTTCAACCAGATGAAGGAGCCGGGGTCTGTTCCCCCCCCCCCCCCCAAGTGTCCACTAGATGCCAGGATCATTGCTGAAGTCCAAGAAGATGCTGGGGTAGGGCGGGTCACCCATTGCCTGGGGTCTTCAAAGCTCTGATAGACCCAGGTAACATATTACATATGTCCTCTCCAGATACTTCATAAAAGGACCTCAGGAATTATTTAAACTAGGTGTTCCCAAACTTTTTAGGTTTCAATAAACTTTCCTGTACCTCCTATTCAGTACAAAAGGAAATGAATTCTAGAGTTTTTCGTTCATAGGCACATAAGAAATAGGGCTAGAAATAGGCACTGGATCTACAGAATAGGGAATTCCGAGGTGAGAAAACATCCTCTACTCAATGCAAGCCAGCATTTTCTCTGTAATTTATCTTCTTAAGAGTTGCCTACAAAATAAAATAAAAGTGGATTAATCTCAGTGGAATAATCTACATCGGGCCACTCATCAAAAGGTTGCCAGGTCAGTTTTTGCCTATTAGAACAGTTAAGTAATCCACATATGGGTGACCTTACACCAGAACTCACATTCTTTATTAGGGTGGGGGAGAATGAGGTATAATCAGGATCATTCCTGACATAGGCTGTCATGTGAAAGACTAAACTTACTCTGCATAACCTCAGATATCAGAGGCGGGTATTTCTTTGATTTTTTTCCTTTTATTTATTGTATATTTAAAAGGAATAGCAAGTTGTACACAGTAGATTGGTTATTTCATGTACAATCACCTTTTTATTATACTGTATCATGGAAATGCATGTTTTATTCCATAAATTAAAAATAAACTAAAATTTAAAAATTAAGTACAGATTTTAGTATTAACATCCCTCCCCCCACACCCCCCAGAAAAAAAAAGTAGGTGGAAGATGCAGATCTCAGCTCTAAAAATGAGAGGTATGAGAAAAGAGAATAGGGTGGGATGTGCTCTCCCTGACTGGAAGCTGAATGACCACCCTGTGCTTGGTGAGTGGCCAGACTGGGTGACCTCTGAGGGCTCCTCCAGCTCCAGAACTCTGTGATTCTGGCATCCCCCCGTTAGCCATAACAATTTTGCCCACCAGACAGAGAAAGCTACACTATTAACAGCAGCACTTCATGCAGGTTCTATTGCCAGTCAGGTCTTACTTTCTGCACAACCACCTGCCCTCAGCCTTCTGCTGGTATCTTCTCCAACTCCTCTTCCCCCAATACACAAGCACATTCCCGTAAGTGAATAATAATGTGCTCTCTGCCTTCACCTAGCTTACAATCTAATGAGGGAAATCAGACAAACTTGAAGATCTTAAAATACGTCTCATGATGGATCAAAGAAAATGAAAATGCAGAAAATACAGATGCAATTCAGGAGATGCTAGGTCAGAAGAAATGACTGTGGCTGACTGATGACCAAGTTGCATATGGGAGAAATGATTAGTCTGTAGTTTGTGGGGGAAAAGATTGTGAGATTTTCAGTGGCCTGGAGGCTCAGTAGTGACCAATAGTGATATATCATCTGAACAATTAATTAATTAACAATCTGATTGTTCTAGGCTGCATAGGACAGGAAAGGGAAAGTCCCACTGCTTTGTACTGTGGTCCAGCCCCATCCAGAGCACCTTTGTGCGCCTTACTGTGTAGGAAGGCCTTGGACTCAAAGGAGTTCCTAGAGAGGAGAGCTGCAGGGATGTAAGAGCACAGATGACCACCCCATACAAAGACCAGATGAAGGAGCTAAGGATGCTTAAGAAGCCTTAAAAGGTGTCATAAAAGCTGTCCTCCAACAGTAGAAGGACTGTTGTGGGGAAGAGGGATCACCTATGTCCTCCTTGACCCTAGAAGCAGTGGGTAAAAATTGTAGAAAGGCAGATTTAAGCTTAATGTAGCAAGGAGAGTCATCTAAAAATAGAATGAGCTGCCTCAAGAGATCATGGATTTTTCTTTGAAGTCTCCAAACAAAGTCTGGGCTGTAGAGATGAGTCCACTAGAGATAACCTCTGACAGCCCTTCCAGTTAGGAGGTTCTGCAAATCTGGGAAGGACTTCAGAAGGTTGCTTTTCAGGGGGGTCTTCCTCCAAGTCCTTGCAGCCTGCAGCCGAGCTCTCGCTGCCTTTCAGCTCTCTGCACGGCCCCCGAAGCCTGGCCCTGAGTGAGAGGGGTCCCTCTGTGCCTCTCCCTGCTCTCACGGTGCTCTCTCTGTTTGCAGCCCAACGACCCCGTTACGAACATTTGCCAAGCAGCAGACAAACAGCTCTTCACCTTGGTGGAATGGGCCAAGAGAATCCCCCACTTCTCAGAGCTACCCCTGGATGACCAGGTCATTCTATTGCGAGCGGGTAAGTGAGGCTTCCAGCCTAGGGCTAGGCCTGGCTTTGGGACACGGGACTAGGGCTGGGAGAAAGCTTCCAATCTGGAGCAAAGCCTGGCTTTGGGACATGGGGGAAGAAGCTGCTGCTACCTTGAGGCTCTTTTGCCTGGAAAGACAAAGGCAGAAAATGTGTGCCATTGAAGTCTCTGAAGCCATTAAGCTAGGATTTACTTACCAAATCCCAGAATGCCAGACAGATTATACACAGCTTTTTCCCTTTGTGTCTTGGAAGAGGAGGTTTTAGGCAATTAGAACCCCAGCCACTGGAGAATAAAATGTCTAGAATCATGCATTATGCTAATTCATATGTGTGCCATTTCTCCTTTACCCCTGCAGCTTCTGAACTCTTCAAGGTTAAGGATCATTTCCTATTTATCTCTGCATTTCCTCCGTCCTTCCCCCTTACTCCTTCAGCATCTAACAAGGCTTTTCACACACTCTGCCAAGAAGATGTTTGTTGAATGAGTGAAAGCAGGACCAGCTAAAAACAATCAAGTTCAGGAAGGGTTAAGATAGATCCATGAATGACTTACATAATGGGAGGAAGTTAAGTTAGGGCTGCAGTTTGGGAAGGTTTTTCATTTTTTCAGATTGACAAGTGATGTATCAATAGTTTTCTCCAAACCATCTGTCAGGGCTCCCATCAGAGAAGGGATCATAGGTTTGGAGGAATAAGGGGGCTGATCTTAGGAGGCACCTGATGGGTTAATGTCCTTAATCTGCCAACTTTACTAGGCAGGGGAGCCTGCTGGCAAATATGACTAGTAACTCCCTGCTCCATTTCCTTGGAACCACTAAGAACCTTTTGATTTCAAAGTTCTCTCACACCCCAAGCCTTTGGCCCTATAAAATATTTCCATTACTCTTTTTCTCTGAGTTTCTTGCCACTTCTGTGAACTTCTTACCTTTACTTAACACTCTTGATTTTGGACTTGAGTTTGGGAAAATCCTATCAAAAGGGGAGAAGAAAATGAAGACAAAATGACATTTATACCAGGTTGAAAATTTTATTCAAGGGACATGGCTGAGACTGAGATAATAATAGGAACAGAGGAAGTATATAGTGTAGTGGAAAGAACCTTGTATTTAGTACTGGGAGAGCTGAGTTCTAGTTTCAGCTTTGCTGCCAGCCCGCTGTATGATCTTAGGAAGATTCTTCTTTTTTCTTGTCTGTTGTGAACTCTTCTGTAAAATGGGGTAGATTTGGGGTCTATAATCTCAAGCTTCTTGCAGTTCTGACACTGGGAGACTCATGTCCAGCCAGCTGTATCCTCTTATGAGCAGGAGGGAAACACATGCCATTTTCTCTTCTTGCCACCACGAGGAGAATGGTGAGGAAATGCTTCCTTTCATACAAAATGAAGCTTGACCCTCTATTATTTTCTGACAGAACCAGGGGGGAACATCATGTTTAATGGCTAAACAAACAAACAAATAAACAAGTTGTGGGCCACTGGGGAAAAGCCTCAGGCCCTAATTCTGGGAGGAGCCCAAGACCCTAAAAATTAACTAGACAATTTATCCTGTATTAAGTGTAGGATCTGGTTACTCTGAGGCTGGGACATTGAAACACAAATTCCATTCAGTCCTCCGGATGCAGAAGATATAATTATACGCTGAGTGGAATGTTGAGAAATGATTTGTTCTATCTGATTGGCTAGTTTACAGGGCAGAGTGCTCTAGACATACACTGTGAATTGCCATTGCTCATTAAAAAAAATACCCCATGACATTATATTTGGGAAGGGGGGACAGTTAGAAAGAAGAGTCATTTAGAGTAACTGCTTGGGATAAGGACATTTCCTTGAGCACCTTAATCCTCCTTGCTCCCTTTAGTTGCACCTCCCCTCCCCAAATTATCAGTCCCTTCTGTCGACTGCCCGGTTTTAAGGAAGAAACTTCTCAGTCAGTATTGTCCAAATAATGCCCGGAAAATTCTACCATGTTATCTCTGATCCCACAGAGGCTTTCTGTTTTTTCCTTCCACCTCAGCTTAGCTTCCTTTCCCACGAATGCCAGAGACATATTCTATCGTTTTACTGGCCCCTACCACAAGGCCGCCTCTCTGTTCCTTGTCTCTCTGTCCCCTTCTCCCTTTTCTTTCTCTCCCTCTCAGCCCATACCCCATCTGTACCATGAAAAAGAGGAAATAACGTGGGCAGTATGAAGTAGTGGAAAGAACACTGGGCTTATTAGTCAGAGGGCTCTTTCTCAGTGCCGGGTCTCATTTGCTGTCCTGTGCACGTGACTCTCTCCTCGGAGGCTCCATGTGGACCATGTGTGTCCACTACCCACCCACATAGCGTTTCCTCATCTGTGAAAGGAGGACGTTAGAGGAGAGGATCTCTGAGATCCAGCTCCCCTTGTAGGCTCTTCTTGTTTACAAGTCTTATCTACCTTTCCATAGTGAGAGGCAGGACAGAAGGTGGACACTGCCCAGCTCTGCTGGCTTAGCACCCTTATGATCCTGCCCTGGTCGCGCCACTGAAGTCCGCAATGTAAAACGAGAGCATCGAACCCTTTCAGCTCTTCAGTTTGTGGACTTAAAATTCCCCCTTCTCATAAGCCTGATCCTGTCTGGAAGATGGAGTATGGATCCCTTTGGTAAAAGCATCATTGGCCCAAACAACACAAACATACAGTGCAGACGTGTAGAAGCTCTGCTTTAGGGAACCCGGCTCGTGGGAGCCAAGTTTGCCTTTTAATGTGACTTTTGAGTTGCTCTTATAAAAGGCTTCACTTCTTGGGTTCCTGTTGCATAGAGGCCAGATGACTGAATTCATTTCTTTGTTGAAGATCTTTATAGTGATAAGGTAGAAAATGTTGTGGAACTGTACTATAGATAATGTTAGAATTGGAAAGGATTTCAAAACCTAGCTCATAGAATGTAGTGCTTTGTGCAGTGTTGTCCATTCATGTCTGACTCTTTGTGATCCTCTGAACTACACTGTCTGTGGAAGTTTCTTGGCAACAATACGGAGTAGTTTGATGCTTCCTTCCCCAGCGATTAAGGCAAGTTAAGTGACTTGCCCATGCCCACACAGCTAATGTTGAATATGAACGTCTCCCTGACTCCAGGCCCAACATCCACTGAGCCACCTAATTGCCTCTCGGTGGGTTTACTTTTCTTGATTGGCCCATTGCTAGTGCTTAATTCATTAATTAATTTGTTCATTCAGTCATCCATCACAGAATGTTAACTCTGGAAAGGATTTTTTTAAAAAGAGGTTATTATGTGCCATTAGAACTAAAAGGGACCTTAACCTTAGTACAATAAAATATTAAAATAGGAAGAGATTAGGCTTTGAATGTCAGAAGTTGTAAGGGCCCTTAGAGATTATTTAGTCTAGGGCTTCTTAAAGTTTTCCACACATGACCATTTTTACTTGAGAAATTTTTACATGATCCTGGGTATGTAGGTATATAAAATAGGTATACAAATCAAACATTTGCTGATAATAAATCACAATTCCATGATCCCCAAATCAGTTATGAGACCCCATATGGAGTTGCAACCTGAGTTTAAGAAGCTTGGATCTAGTGTTATCCCTTTAGTTTACAGGTGAAGATTCACTGTCAAGAATGTCCCAAGAATCATAAATAATAGTGTACACTTCACCTAGCTAATTTGTGGTAAATAATTCTGGCTTCCAGGAGCTAACTTAGCATGCCCAGAGGTAGTTGGTCTTGATGCTGCCTCATGTTTAATTCCAGGGCCAGTCTTGGTCTATGTGCATCCACGCTCCAGTCTTAGTTAGCCCTTCCAGATGCAGTACCTGGAATTCTCCCCACAACTCACAGGAGGGGGAATTTCTCATGGCTTGTGGTCCTGCCCTTTGCTCAGAATACATCTGAATTGTGATTTCATGATCCTTATGCTGCAACATACAAGACCTAGGAAAGGGAGCTCATGGACATTGCCATGCAGGGTCCAGCTCCCAGTGTCTTTATCCAGTGGGGCCTCAGATAACCTTCATGGAGGCACTAACCAGTGCCTTTATGTATTATTGAGTACAGAGAGCAGCCCGTGGTGAACAGCTGCACATAAAATATTTAAAGATTATAACTTAGCTAAGAGCAGCGGTTGAATTCATTCATGCATCCACCACAGGAAAATTAAATGGAACGGAGTCCTCGGGCCAGTAGAAGGAGATCAACCATCCTATCTTCTCCTTGTCTGTCCATGAATTCTTAAAGGTCTGAGAACTTATGGCTCTAGGGGCTCAGCAAGGGGAAGCTGGCTCCGGTGGGAGAGAGCATGCAATTAGAGTGGCTAGTCATGGAGTCCACATCTGTGAGAAGCACCCAGGGGTATGGAGAAGCCTCTTTAATATCATAAAAACAAACAAAATCAAAATGTAGACAACACAGAGAAATAGAAATTCCAGCTGAGGGTGCATGTCCCTCACAAGGTATTTACTCTTCAGCATTAAAAAAAATTTTTTTTAACACAGTTGAGTTGATGTGTCAAAAGATTGGATGCAACAAAGGTCACTCTTATGAGACTAGACCTGTAGGTCAGAACTGGGTATATTTTCCTTTATTTTTGAAATTATTCTTCCACTTGACTCCTCCCCCTCATCATGAAAAATATGCACAAGACAGGTGATTTCCTTTTGCATCTTGTTTTGTAACTTTGAGCAAACCCTTTCTCTTTTGTGGGTCTCAGTTTCTCCAACTGTAAAATGATTGAGTTGGATTAGATGGTCTTTAAGATTCTTTCTATGCTTTTTTTTTTCCACGTTGCCTTTCTGACTCATTCTTGGATCCCATGTCTAAAGACCTTAGGCTATTTTCTAAAACCTTCCCCTCGGTCTTTCAGATCAGAAATGACAAGGAAGCGATAGGACTTGTCTAACTGAGCTCCTGGAATCTTTGGTGATAATAATCATAATAATCCCTTACATTTGTGTTGTACTTTTTGCTTTTCAAAGGACATTCTCATTTTTTAGCTCATTTGATCCTCAAAAGACAGAGAGGGTTATGGAAGATAGCAGCAGACTTAGTATCCTGAGATCTCGGCACAAATCCCAGCTCTGGGGCTTTTTAAAATTCAGTTTTTATTTTATTTTCAATTCCAAATTCTCTCCATCTCTGTCCCCTTCCCCCACCACTGAGAAGGGAAGGAAATTAAAACCTATTCCAAATATGTATGGACATGCAAAAAAAAAAATCTCCACGTTAGCTGTTATATCTACCCCATTCCCCTTTTCCCCATCCCCCCCAATAAGGCAAGAAAGAAATAGAAGAAAATATCACCCTGTGGTATTTTTTACATGTGATCCTATGAGCAAATTAGGCCAGCCTTGTAGGCCTCATCTTATTCATGTATAAAAACAGGATAGTACTAAGTTCACTGCCTACTTCCCAAAGTTTTTTTTGGGATAAAATACTTCATAAACCTTTAAAGTACTACATTCATGTGAATTATTGTCTGTACTGGTATAACTGAGCTTTAGAGAAAACAATGATTCTCCTCTTCATTTGATACCCCAAAATTAAGGACTCCCAAGTTTATAGAACAAGTCAGTATAAAACTGAAAACTGAACCCTTATCTCCTGAGTCTGGTTAGGAACTAGTAGGAACTGGATGGTAGTTATGTAAGGAAAGAGGAATGGCATTATTAAATACTTATTATATATTAAACACCGTGCTAAAGGTTTTTAGAATATCATCTCATTAGATCCTAACAACAACAGAAAAACTCTCAAAAAACTTAAAATATAAAGGGCTTAGTGAAATGCAGATTCCAGCTGAGGGAGTGTGTTCCTATCTGGGAAATAGGCTCTATTATTATTCTAGTTTGCATTTAGGGAAACTGAGGCAGACAGTTCACATAGCTGAGGCTGCATTTAAACTCAAGTAATCCTGACTGCAAGACCCAGTTCTTTGCTCCTCACTGTCTCTGGTGTAAGGTTAGTGGTTAGAATACCTGCCTTAGGATTTAGGGATGGAGGGGTAAAATAGCACCAGTACCATTTCTGGAGTGCTCTCTGTCAGGATGCTACAGACATTTGTTAAACATTCATCCATCACACAAGCACTTGTTATGCACCGTCTAGAGCTGGAAGGGACCTCCTGACCAATCCTGTCATTTTGCAGTGGCCAGGGAAGTGAGTGTGGGTCTTGCTCAGAGTCACGTAGATATTGAGAGGATTTCAGTCCAAATCCTTTGACTTTCAAATTCAGTATTCTTTCCCTTCCACCATGGTTCCTATGCCAGATATAAGAATATAAATGAAAAACAAAATATCCTGGACTCTTAAGGGTGGTCCTATCTTTGAGGCTTATAGCTCATGATGGTCACATTTAAGATCTATAAACGTAGCAGATACTCAGTTCTCCTTTGCAAAGACCATCGGGTGGCCCATAGGACTTGGAAATGTAGGTCCATTCTGTTCCTGTAGAAGGGCACACTCCAGGACATTCCTGAGGCAGAGGAATAGACCAGATGACTTCTTGATGTAGTTCCACCCCATAGAACTAAATATAAGGAAAAAGGGGTTGCTCAACTGAATTAACTGGCTTATTAACTTGAGGGATTCTAATATTAGGAGTTACCTAAAGTTCTCCATCAAGGTGGACCTGCATAAGTTTTGTACAAATCAACAAAGCAAGCAAACATTTGTTAAGTGACAAACTCCTGTGAGTCCAAGAGGTATCACATGTGGATAGGTTTTCACAAATCTAATGTTTTCACGTTCTCAGTGAGCTCACAATTTAAGAGAATTCCGTGGTGGATCCTTGTGGAGGATCTGGTTAGCAAACACACTCTGCTTCTTGGAAAACGGAGTTTTTCTCTTTTGGTTTTGCACTTCTAAACATATATGCACACAAGGACACAAACCCATTTCTCAGGACTCTGCAGGGTCCTGCCATCCCTGAGAACCATTTGCACAATTTGGTCTGTGCTGCTTAGGAAGGGAGAGGATGGTTCGTAACAAGCTTTCTGCCTCCTGCATGAACTTTCCAAGCATGCAGCCGCACCCTCAGGCTTCCCCTGGGAAGTTCACTTCTCCTTGGCTCTTGCACAGCTGGCCTTGGCAGCCCTGCTGGCACTGCAGCAGGTACCCTCACCACTAACCTTGCCCATCAGCCCGTGGGTGCCTGCCATGTGCCCCTTGCCACCAACCGCAACTCTCACTAGGTAGCAAAGGGTACATGAGGCAGTTGGGGCTGCCTTTGGAGGCAAGGGACTTCAATTCCACCAAGATTTACTCAGCTTCCTGTGCTGTGCCAGGCGCAAGGCTCAGTGCTGGGGATGGATGCAAAGACAAAAATGAAAACTCCCTTCCCTTTGCGAGTTTATATTCTACTGGGGACTGGGAGGAGCGGAGGAGGGAGGATATAACACTTATGTTATTTTATTTATTATGTTATGTTAAGTAAATACAAAGACTTGTCCACAATTATCCCACAAGCCTCCTGGCTTTTTATCCAGTACTCTTTCCCCTCTAGTATCTCTCCAATCTATTATCTAACATCCTGTGATTCTGTAATTTTCCATTTCTAATAAAACTCTAAGATCTATTTACTTTGTTTGAATGACAGAAAAGAATTCTTCACTTTGTATGACTGCTTTGTTTTAGCCAGACTGTGACTGGTTCCCTTATTAGACACACTTCTAACCCCAGCTAGTGGTCTCGGCCTGCAGCAGAAAGGAAGACTGTAGTGGTCCTTTCTTAGGAACCTCAGACTGCCTGCGTTTTACTCAGCGTGGACACCAGCCTTGTGCCCTGATGGCATAGCGAAGGGAATTGTGTGGTACACACGGCTGAGAACCAGGACGCCCACAGCATCCTGTGCTTGCTGCCCCGGGACAGGCGAGGGGAAGGCCTCAGGGTGAGGAAGAGCTCGTTAGGGGCTGGAGATCAATGTGTGTCCTCTTCCCCCTTCCCTACAGGCTGGAATGAGCTGCTCATCGCCTCGTTCTCTCACCGCTCGATAGCAGTGAAAGATGGGATCCTTCTTGCCACCGGCCTCCACGTCCATAGGAACAGCGCTCACAGTGCAGGGGTGGGCGCCATCTTTGACAGGTGGGGATGGGACTTGGTGGGGTGGAAGGGGATCCTGCTAAAGAGGGCAGGGATACATCTCCCTGCGATCCATCAGCCTGAAGAGATGTTTGATCTGAGGGTGCTTTGGAGGAGATATGGGTAGAGAGACAGACAACCTTCCATGAGCCAGACCGTAGGACCGTAGGTGAACCTCCTTTGGCTTCAGTTTCTCTATTGGTAAAATTAGAGGGTTGGAGGAAATGCTCTCCAAGAAATAGTTCTCTGCAATTCTTTAATCTCTGTTATTAGTCTAGTTTAGAGCTTGCATTTAGCAAACTGCTTATCAAAAACTGGATGGAGACAGAGGGGACCCAGAAATGAGAAGCTCAATGAAGAGCAAGGGAGAGTCTGCTAAAGAAATAAAGACTGAAGAGTTCAGGAAAAAAAAGAAATAGAGTCCCAACCTCTAAAGTCATAGATCAGACAAAGTCTTAAACTCTAAATAAAAGAATTAGGAGTTTTCCACTTGAACCTTGAAATTTAAGAAACTTGATACACTGAGGAGTGAATTTATGAAAATGTTCCTCTGAGAAGTGACAGTCTGGCAGCAGAAGTGGCCTCCAAAGGTTTTAAATGAAGAATTAATTTTTAGAGAAGTCTGGTACATATTATGAAAAGAAGGTCATGTTTGGGCCAAATGAAGATACCAGGCCTTCTCCAGAACTACCCCCATGGGAGTACATGAATGGGAGACAGAATCATCAGAGCATCAGCTGGAAGGTCCATAGAGGATACCTAGTCCTAATTACTCATTTTAGGGTTGGGGAAACTGAGGCACAGGAGGATGAAGTAATCTTTACGTCACTTGTTTACATGAACTGTAACACTTGCAGTCTTTTTTATTGAAAGGTGGGGTTTGAGATGGCAAATGACACCTTATTTCAAATGGAGAAGCTCCTCCCCCTCCTCCCCCTCCTCCCCCTCCTTCCCCTCCTCCCCCTCCCTTTGATACTGTCTTGACTTTCTCTATTTTCCAAAGAATAAAAGAATCCCTTGCCAAGAAACTGGAATTCTCTCCCCTCCTCATTTCTTTCATCCCTATCTTAGGGAAATAGCTCTCCTTGATATGTGGAACCCATGGTCATCATTCCATAAAAAAACTTTGCCCTTTGGGAATTCCCCAAGTGCCTGGGTTTGATTAAGCAGATGCCTCTGCTGTGTGAAATGGGAATCCTTGTGCCCATCGAACAGATGAATATGCTGGTACAGAGCGGGTCAGTACCTACCACCCAGTCCCAGCTGCTGATCTACTCCAGAGTAGAATTTGGCCACCAGACAGGGCTTTCATATGAAGGCAGCGGCAAGACTCCAAACTCACTTCTGCCCAACTGTTAACATCATCCTCTCCTTGATCTCCAGTCTCCAGTTTAATAATGATTGACCCTGTTCCCTGTGTCTTTGAGCCAAATCTAAACAGACATTGGTGTGTGAAGGGAAAAGAGCTCGTTTAAACATAAACACTTGAAAAAACACACAAAAATGAATACTAAAAAGAGCTGGCAGAAGAGTTACATTTTATAGTACTCCTCTCTCTCTCTCTCTGTCTGTCTCTCTCTCTGTCTCTCTCTGTCTCTGTCTCTCTCTCTCTCTCTGTCTCTCTCTGTCTCTCTGTCTCTCATTGTCTCTCTCTCTGTCTCTCTCTCTTTCTCTCTCTCTCTCTCTGTCTCTCTCTCTCTGTCTCTCTCTGTCTCTCTGTCTCTCTCTCTCTTTGTTTTGAGAAAAATTTCCCTGATATGATATTCCTTCTTTAAAATTTCTGCAGAAGTTATTCCCAGTTTCAGCCCTGCTTTATCACTCAAGAATGACACAATATCCTGACACTTTGTCAGCATGATCTCAAGAGAAGGGGGGGACCCTCGTCTGATGGGGTGTCTTGTGTTCTATGTTTCCTCCTTCCTGCAGAGTCCTGACAGAACTTGTGTCAAAAATGCGAGACATGCAGATGGACAAGACAGAGCTGGGCTGCCTGAGAGCCATTGTCCTCTTCAACCCCGGTACGTTCTTTCTTCTCTTTTAGCTTAAAAAAAAAAAAAAAAAAAGCAAATCCAGACTCCAGAGTCAGTGAGAGCTACAGTAACAACACACCGTTTACTTGGTTCTTCTTTGTGGAACTGAAAGATCAGATTGCATATAATGGGGAACTCAGGGATGAGGGGCTAGAGACTAATTCCAGATTCTTTGGATGCTCTCAGCCTTGGTGAACAGCAGTTCCCAGATGTTTTTGGTTAAGGACCCTCTAGGCATCTGACTATCATTTGAGAACCCCGTTTTTAAATAGCCGTGCTTTGTCTTTATGGTTCACAGTGTTTCTTTATCTTTACAGTATCTCTCTCTGTTTATATTATTTTTCCTTCCTCTGCATGCAGACTCTTCCCCTATCCCCTGCTTTTTCTGTGTTGCCCTCTGCTCCCAACCATCTTTCCTAGTAGAATCTTCCAGCTCCAGTGGAATCCTCACATTCTGCAACAGAATTCCCAAGTTCTGCCATTAATGTTCTAGTTGAGATGGGCAAGGTCCATGAGAGATTCCTTCTTGGCAGTAACTAGCCTGATTTCTCTGAGGCCCCAGGCTAAATTGCAAGGTTGTGGTAAGAGGCAGGTCTCAGCAGTTTTTATTCTTGAAATTTCTGTGCAAGGACCTTTAGAAATAGTCTTTGTACAGCTACAGAAAAAGCACTGGGAGCCAGGAGACTTGGGCTCTACGTCCTGATTCTTCCACTTAGTAAAGTGAGACTGTGGCTCCTTGAAGGAGGGATGGATTAGCACGGTACCTGCCACAGAGCAGACGTTTAATAAATGCTTGCCAGTTGATTAGTTAATAGCCATGTGACCCTTAGCCAATTACTTCCCTTCTCTCACTTCCTCCACACTAGACTGCAAAATTTCCATATTCTTTTCTATGGTAACATCATTGGATATATTCTATTGTTTTATTCAAGACAATCAGAACTATTATGTCATCCTTGACAGTCTGTGAGATGAAAGCCATATTAATTGTCATTTTTTTCATCAATGGCTATTACAGAGTTTCCCTTCCTGGGGAAATTACTAAACAATTTTATATTAATAGCCCATAATTCTTCATCTAAATGTATCTGAGTCACTTAAGTCAGCCCCGTCCTCTGGCTGCCATGTGTCAGTTATTCACTCGGGATCATTGTAATGGCTTGGTTTGCAGAGTTGGTACACCTCACCTTGCTCAGGGCATTTTCCAAGGAAGAAGCAGAAAAAGCTTCTTTAGATAATGTAGATTTGAGAAATAGAAAGAAAAACAGAGATATGATTCAAAGTTATTAAACCAAACACATACCAAAATACATGTGTTCCCTTTAGCCTGCTGCAAGATGACTATATACTGCACTGACATGCTCAACTGTCATTAATGATTGATGGTTACCTTCCTTTAAGAAAAGCCCAAATGGTCTAATCGACCATGACTGGCTCAATTGGCCATGCTCTTGTTCTTAGATTTGGAGATAGGTTAGAAAGCAAGTCCATTCACTACCCAGGGAATGGGATGATGTGGAATTCAGCAAACATTTATGTAGAAGGTAGCAGGAGATGCAAGGCCTGTCTGAATAGCTTTTTAAAGGAAGTAATGTGGGTTCAAAATTCGGGAGAATCTGTCCTTTACTACTTGGGTGTTTATAATTAAATCACTTGACCATTCTGGGTCTTATTTTCCTTACATAAAATGAGAGATATTGAACATTTAAGGAGTCTGTAATCTGATAAAATTGTCTTTGAGTGGCTCCTGCAGACACAGAATGTGTTTGGTAATGGCTTGAAGAAACCCACTTGAGCAGAGATGTCAAGTGAAAGTTGAGAAGGGGTGGGGAGAGAAGAGGGGGGATTTAGGACAGATTATGGCAAATTTGATCTCCAGAGATCTTTGGAAGACATAAAAAGAGTGCAAGAGGGAAAACTTGGCAAACCTCTAACCTCGGCATGAGGGTCAAGAATGTCTGCCGTGGAGACGAAAGGAGAAAAAGTAATAGACAGATTGGAGGGGACAGGTCCAAATGAGAAACGAAGGAGGGAGGCTGGTGTGATGAGATCATACAGTACAGACCTTAAGTATTACCACATTGAGATAGGACTTTGCTTTGCCAAACTAGTTAAAAATGTCCACTCTAGCATACAGAGCCATTTATCCCCCCATAGTCTTTACCTCACAGTTTAACTATGACAGCCCCATAAATGTTACCCCTGCTCCTCAAGCCCTGGATCGTATCCAGCTGGAGAAGCTGGAGCAGCGAGCCTGCAAAGCGCAGGCTTGGTAAGAAAGGGGCACTGGTCTGGAAGAACTAGGGAACTGTGCTGGGAGAGGGTAGGAAAGCTCAGAAATCCTGGGTTCCAGGGCTTGCTCTGCCACTTACTACTTCGGAAAGAGCATTTTCTTTTCTGTGCTGAAATATTCTCAACCATAAAGTGGAGCGTTTGGATAGAAATTCTTTAAAGCCCTTTCCAGTTGTGGGATGCTGTGCTGGTTTTTGAATCATCCTCATCATCTGTGTAGATTTCCTGAGTGCCTCTCCTATTCTCAGTTTTGAATACTAGAAAGATACAGAAGCAAAATCCATAAATTTGGGAAGCAGGATGAGGAATTATTGGCCTAATCTGACATTGAGACATTGTCATAAATCATCCTCATCATCCTCATCAGTTTAGATTCTGAAGAGACTCAGACCATCT
Source organism: Sminthopsis crassicaudata (assembly GCF_048593235.1). Classification (NCBI taxonomy): domain Eukaryota; kingdom Metazoa; phylum Chordata; class Mammalia; order Dasyuromorphia; family Dasyuridae; genus Sminthopsis; species Sminthopsis crassicaudata. Next base: position 506,372,869 of record NC_133618.1, read on the forward strand.
AGTCCAGCCCTTTCATTTTACAGAAGAAAACGAGATCTTTATAATGCCTTGTCCAAGGTCAAATGGATGAATGAGCGATCTCATTACCTGGATGGTAAATGTGACAGAATTAGAGATTTTTTTTTTTTTAAGAGAATTGGGTCTTCCTCTCATCCAATCTGAAAGGGCAGGAACTACTCAGAGGTCTCTTTCTACTCTGATGGACATAAAACCTTTGACCTATTCCATTTCTGACCTGAGCTGATTCATCCCTCCTTGGTTACCTGGTGAACCTCAGCTCCCTGATGCTTACCATATATTTATTAATGTTGACCCTAGTGCAGACACCCAATCTGCTCAGCCTTCTGTAACACAGAACTCCCAAGCTCAAGGGATCTTCCATCCTCAGTCTCTCAAGTAGCAGGGATTCCAGGTAGGAGTCACCATGCCTGATCAAAATCAGTGATTTTGACTTCTATAGGACCTCAGAGATCATCTCATTAACTTTCCTCATTTTGTTTTATTTTATTTTTTTAGAGTCAACAACAAAAGTCTCTGACTTTTATATATAATAGCATTTTTATTTTTAAAATACATGCAAAGATAGTTTTCAGTATTCACCCTTGCAAAACCCTGTTCCAAATCTTTCTCCCTCCCCTCTCCCCATCTCTAGAGAGCAAGTAATCCAATATAGGTTAAACATGTGCAATTCTTCTAACATATTTACACAATTATCATAATACACACAAAAAATCAGATCAAAAGGGGGGAAAAGTTAATCTCCCTCATTTTAGAGAAAAGAAATTGAGATCTAGAATGGTTAAGTGATTTGCCTGAAATAAAATCCTGTTTTTGGACTCCAAATCCCTCTATATTTATTTAGCCCTGTGCTTTCTAGACCTTGATTCAGACTTATAGACAAGGTTCTCTTGCCTGTATGTGGTAGGGAATGGGAGATGAGAACCAAGGTTTTCTTCCCATCAAGTTAAGCTCTTTTTCTACTATGCCATAAAAGGGGAGGTAGTTACAGGACCAACCACAGGTCATTCTACATTCCTAGTGGTTATTAAAGTTGTAAAACTCATTGCCACAACGGGAGGTAAAGGTGGAGAACATAAAGAAATTCCAAAACATTTCGGATAATGTCTTCATGACCACGTTAGAGCTTGTCATTAAGGGAAGGTGAAGAGTGTGTTGGATGCCTTTGACTATAAAGGTGATGACAAACAGGGAGGCTGCAAAATGGGGGCTATTGTGAGGATCAAATGGGATAACATATTTGTAAAGTTATTAGCACATAGTCAACCTTCCCTCCCTTGATTTTCCCATAAAAGTTCTCGTTAGCTCAGTTACCCCATCAGAAGCTCAGTTCTGGGCTAGAGGGGCTTGGGAGCTGCCTCCAAGAGTCACTGAAAGTTGGTTTTGTATGATGTCCTGAAAACATGAAACCTTCTTTCTCTCTTCTTCTTCTTCTTCTTCTTCTTCTTCTTCTTCTTCTTCTTCTTCTTCTTCTTCTTCTCTCTTCTTCTTCTTCTTCTTCTTCTTCTTCTTCTTCTTCTTCTTCTTCTTCTTCTTCTTCTTCTTCTTCTTCTTCTTCTTCTTCTTCTTCTTCTTCTTCTTCTTCTTCTTCTTCTTCTTCTTCTTCTTCTTTCTTCTTCTTCTTCTTCTTCTTCTTCTTCTTCTTCTTTCTTCTCTCTTCTTCTTCTTCTTCTTCTCTTCTTCTCCTTCTTCTCCTTCTTCTTCTTCTTCTTCTTCTTCTTCTTCTTCTTCTTCTTCTTCTTCTTCTTCTTCTTCTTCTCCTTCTTCTCCTTCTTCTCCTTCTTCTCCTTCTTCTCTCTTCTTCTCTTCTTCTTCTTCTTCTTCTTCTTCTTCTTCTTCTTCTTTTCTTCTTCTTCTTCTTCTTCTTCTCCTTCTTCTCCTTCTCTCCTTCTTCTCTTCTTCTCCTTCTTCTCCTTCTTCTTCTTCTTCTTCTTCTTCTTCTTCTTCTTCTTCTTCTTCTTCTTCTTCTTCTTCTTCTCCTTCTTCTCCTTCTTCTCCTTCTCCTTCTTCTCCTTCTTCTCCTTCTTCTCCTTCTTCTCCTTCTTCTCTTCTCTTCTTCTCTCTTCTCTCTTCTTCTTCTTCTTCTTCTTCTTCTCTTCTTCTTCTGTCTTCTTCTTCTTTCTTCTTCTTCTTCTTCTTCTTCTTCATTCGTCTCTTCTTCTTCTTCTCTTCTTCTTCTTCTTCTTCTTCTTCTTCTTCTTCTTCTTCTTCTCTTCTTCTCTTCTTCTTCTTCTTCTTCTCTTTCTTCTTTCTTCTCTTTTCTTCTTTTCTTCTTTTCTTCTTCTTTCTTCTTCTTTTTTTTTTTTTTTTAAGGAAATCATCTTTTATTAGTTGCTGAGGCAAAAATAAACAAAAATTTAATCCCCTAACAACCAAACTTCTGGTAACTAACCTCTCCACACTTGGGCTGATTTTTGGACAGTATTTTTATGTTCGCATGTGTATCCATGAATGTTACTTCTCTGTACTTTTCCATAAGGCCTTATTCTATAGTAGCTGATGGTCTTTGGCTGACACTTAGATTGCCCCTCTTTTCACACAGGTGAGAGCCAAACAGTCCTCTCTCTTCCTTGTTCACCGTGGTGGTCCTGGTGGGATGCCATTTAAGGAGAGAATCAAATTTCCTCACCTAGCTTCTAGAATCCCTAGAAGACTTAAAGCTAGAAGAAATCTTAAGAAATCATTTAGTCTAGCCCTATAATTTTATAATTGAGGAAACAAAGGTGATTTCAAATGATTTCCCCGGGGTCACAGGGATAAGGAGCAGAACTAGAATGTGAAACCTGGTTTCCGATGTCAAATCCCCAACTGAACCCGGTGCATCATGTCTGCAGCCCAATTAATTTAACAATCCCCCTGATTTTCACACTGAGCTATTATTTACTAACTATTAGAGAAAAGATGAGGGGCCTTGGGGAATGGAAGATAGAAGGATGATCTAGCATCAACCTGAAGAATGACTCATCAATCACCAAGTGTCTGTGAATGGTGTCTATGAACAACACCCCTTGGTGGGAATGTTGGAGTAAAAGTGACCGGGTCCCTGTCAGCGGCAAGTGCCCATTCTAGCCAGGGAGACAGCACTGACACACAGGAAATGTACAGGACAATTAAGCGTCCGACTTCCTAGTATCCCTTGTTGGTAATAGGTGCCCGGAGAAGAGAGACTGAACTAGGGCAGCCAGGCAGCTTCAGAGAGGGGGTAGTGTTTGAATTCGCTTTGGAAGGAAGCATTGGCTTGGGTAGGAGATGGCGGGGGAAAGACTTTCATGGTAAGAGCTGTAGGGTACCAGAAGGTGAGCAGTGGTGCACAATGGGAAAGTAAGGTTGGAGACGTTGGATGGGGGCTGACATCAGTCTGGCAAAGAGTTTGACCTTTCATGACTTCAGAGGGAAAGACTTCCTATGTAGACAGCTTCTCCAGGTCTCATCGTCTTGGAGATCATTTACCAGTGGTGTGCGCTCTGCCTTTTTGAGGGAAGGACCCAAATTTGCCAACTCTCACAGCCAAGCTGAGCCTAACCTTTGAAATTTCTGCTTCCCGTCCAGACTCTAAAGGACTTTCCAACCCTGCGGAAGTAGAAGCCCTACGAGAGAAAGTTTACGCTTCCCTCGAAGCCTACTGCAAACACAAGTATCCGGACCAGCCTGGAAGGTGAGCCTTCTTCTAGACCCGGGATGTAACGGCTCTCCCCTGGGAATAATGTTCTGTGAAGCCGTAAAGGAAATGGGGAATGAGGAGTAGAGCCTTTCAAATTGTAAAGTCTTAGAACTGATCCCATGCTTGAAAGAGATTCTTGGGCAAGCAGTGGGTAGAAGTTACCGAGAGAGGCTTTTGCTTGCTAGAAGTGGTGGTGGGGAAGCGCTGGGTCTCTTTGGAGCCATCCCTAGAGTCCAAGGTTTGGTCAGTGGCTTTCTTCGGACCACCCCTATTGTCCCCCCTTCCCCCTGTCAGTGGTGAGGGCACATTCTAGCCCAGAGAGCCCCGTTCCCTCGGATGAGGAAGGTTGTATCCAATAACCTCGACGTGGTTGGTAGCTGAGATGGGATGTTTCCTGCTAAGAGCAGATTATCCTACTTTCTGAGGCTAGCCCCCTGAATGGAAACCAGTTCGGTCCCTATGTCCCCCCCCTTCCTCCAGTCTCCTCATCCCCTCCTGTGCATACCCTGCTGTCTGTCTGAGTTTTCAGCTGAGTCTTGCAGCTTCCTGCCCAGGTAGGAAAGGGCCAGCCAAGGCACAGGGAGGAACAAGCCTGTTGGTTTTATTCACTTCCAGGCAGAGGGAATAAGAGAAGGTTCCAAATGGGTTTGGGTAAATCCTTGGTTGACAGATCAATAGCATCCCGAGGCCTAATCCTCCGCGAGCATCCTGAGACAGTTTCATGCTTTTTCTCTGGCTGGAGGAATGGATGAGTCAGGGAGCAGATTCCCCATCAGTTGCCCATGTGGTCCCATGGGCGGGCGCCCACCTCATTGGGTGTTTTTCCGACCCATCACCGTTGCTGCCTTTATAGAGGAATCTGGGCCTAGGGCAGGCTCTCTCACCCTTCCTTGGGAACAGTCACCCACAGACTTTGGGCTGGCAAGCTCACGGTTAACTGTCCGAGCTCTGTGCAGCCATCATCTGGTTCAGTTTAAAGTGAAACTTCCTGGACGGGGTGGGGGTGGGGGATGGCAGGGCTGATTTGTTTTTCCTGGATTCTTGCCTAACATTCTCGCCAGCTCAGCAGAAAACAGCCCGTTCCCTGGCCTTCCTCCAACCTTTAAACTGCATTTTCGGCTCTAAAATGCTGATTGTATAGCAACAAACCACAAGGATTTTTTTTTCCTTAAAGACATTGTTAATTATTAATAAGGCTAGCTCCCCCCCACCCCACCCCTAGTTCACTGCCCATACCGAGGCCCCTGTATGTAGCAGCCAGCAGAGTGGAGGCTTACAAACAGCTTAGAGAAATGTCTGAGTCTCTCCTTCTGGCTCTGTGGCCATGCATTTTTTTTCACATTCCCATTGGCAGCTGAGTGTGATCATGACACCAGTTTGCTCTTGAAGAGTTCTCTTTTTTAAAATGCTCTTTAATATTTTGCTTTCCCCCCAATCTCCACCCCACCCCCCACTTCCAAGCTCAAAGCCAAGAAGGGAGGTGAATGCTTTCAGTCCCTAAGTCCACATTAGGTCCCTGGTGAGGGGAGCAGGGAGAAAGAAACAGGGAGGGCCCGGAAGAGAAACCCCAGCCTTCTGGAATCATCTGACTCATTTTAGGCTTGGCAGGAAGGGCACGTGCTTAACTGCCCTGAGGTCGGGCTCCCTGCAGGATTTAAGGGGGGGGGGGCTTGGGTTCGGGTTCAAGTTCAATAGGAGTGGGTGGGACCTCTCTCCTATGAGAGTCATAACACTGATATCTGAGGAGTGAAATCAGAGCAAACAGAAGTTATCCAGAGGAAAAGCATGGAAATAGAAATCCATTACTCACAAGATTTTTTTTGTAATTCACTGTCTGCCTGTCAGGGAGACAGAAGGATAGGGCTTGGGTCTTTCTATCTCTCCGACCCACCTCTCTCTTTCTGTCCATAAGGACAGAATTCACAATCTAGCTAGAAAGACATTTTAATACAGGGAAGAGGTAAAAACAAATCAAAAACAGTTTTAATCATCTACTGTGTGTCAAGGACTGCTCATGGGCAGAAATCATGTTAGATTCTGTCTGGGGATAAAATGTACATGTGTAAATATGTACAGAATATATACAAGGTATAGTTTTTGAGGGGAAAGCACTAGCAGCTGAGACAGAAACACTAGAGTAGGAGGACAGTGAGTTAGTAAGAAAGTCTTCATGTATATCAGCACAGTTTGGGGGGAAAAACCAGGATTCCAGGAAGCTTAGCATAGTGCCTGGGATATAGTAGGTGTTTCATAGATGTTGATTGATTGAAGCAAATTTGAGATGGGATTGTGTGTTCCAAGAATAGGGAGGGTGGGGTAGGGAGATGGGACAGTTTGTACAGAGGTACAAAAACAGGAGTTAAAATGCCTTGTATGAGGAACACTTAGGACAGCTTGGTTGGAAGTGTGGGAAGGAAAGCGATGTGTGTGTATATATATATACATATATATATATATATACACTCATGCGCACATACACACACACTAAGGCTGGAAAGACAGATTTGAAATAAAGCAGAGGAGTCAGGAGGGATAGAAATTAAGAGTTATGCACAAATATAAAGTAAAAAAATCAGGAGTAGAATTTTTTAGGTAAACAAAATAGGAATAGTAATCATGGTCTCAGAAAAAGTTAAAGCTAAAATAGACTTAATCAGAAGAAAAAAATTAGGCAAATTACACTGTAGTCAGCCATATTAGTCAATATTGCTTTAGACTATTTAAAATAACTAGACAATGTAAGATTGGGATATTTCTGTGGTGTAGGAAATGATGAGTTGGTGAATTTAGAAAAAACGTGGAAAGACTTGGACTTAGAAAGATGGTATCCACCTTCAGAAAAACAGGATAAACAAGCATAGTACAGTCTTACATAGATGCATATGAATGTATGTATGATTATAGATATCTGTGTATATGTGGGAGAAAAAGGGAAAAAAAGAATAAAGTGAAAAGTGAATAGCAGAGGACAAAAGAAAACTTACAAGGAAGCAAAGATGGACAACTCTGAATACAATGTGTTGTATGTATTATATAAATTTTCTTGAAGTGGAAATTTAGTTTTATATCCTTATGTTCTTATGTATGAATCCTTGTGTTCTACTGTGCACATGACAATTTTTTTTCTTTTCCTATTTTGTATTTAAATTTTAAATAAATAAAAAAGGAATAGGAAAAAAACAAGATAGGTTGGAGCCAGTTTGTGATGCTTCTTTAAAACTAAAAGGAACTCTATATTTGTTCCTGGAGGTGATAGTGAGGGGAAGTGATTAGAGAGTTTATTGAGTAAGGAGAGGTGAGTAGAGTTTATTGAGTTAGAGAGTGAAGGGGTCAGACCTCCCAAAACAAAATGATAAAGAAGCTAGTACTAATTTAAGTGTTAAGTTTGAATACTAGGTATTTTAGGAGTTCAGAGAAGGATGGACCACTGTGGGTCACAGTCGTACAGGAAGGCTTTCTGTAGGTGATTTGCTTCTTCTCAGCTATAACTCCTAAAGTTCTAACCCTATCCCTACAGAACTCTTAAAGCCCTATCTATTGTAAAGAATTGTGATTTGTACTGTTCCTTTCAGGCTACTCTGAGAGGCATTCCTCTCTGGGAGGTTCTGACTTGATTAAACTGCTTTGGTTCTTGGGGATCCATTTTCCTGATCTAGTTAAAAGACCAGGGCAGGTATGAGAGCCAGGTGCTGCCCAAGGTCACAGGAAGGGCCTCTAGGTCCTGTGTATAAAAGGCTCACAGCCGGGGGTGCCGTAGAGGATATGCATTGGATTTGGAGGCAAAGGACCTGAGTTGGACTTGCAGCTCTACTGTTTCCCTTTGAGAAAGCGCATTCCCTTTTATGGGTCTCAGTTTCTGCAGCTGTAAAATTAGGGGTTTAGCTTGGCTCTTTAAGACTCCTTCAGCATTTAGCCGTATTCTGTGTTAGAAAGATTTTGTGTGCTTTTTGACTACCATTTGCTTCCCCTCATAATTCCCAATGTACTTCCTGTCTGCAGGTTCGCCAAGCTCTTGCTCCGTCTCCCCGCTCTCCGGTCCATCGGCCTGAAATGCTTGGAGCACCTCTTCTTCTTCAAGCTAATAGGAGATACCCCCATTGACACCTTCCTCATGGAGATGTTGGAGGCACCCCACCAAATGACATAGACCAAACCTCACCCCATTGGGTCAGCCCTTTTCTGTCCAGTGGGGAGCAGTCCCCGCCTCAAGTCCCCTCTCTGCTGATGCCAGAAAGATCTTCTGTTCTGTTCTTCTCCGCCTGGAGGACATCCCAGTATCTTCGCCTTGGTCCCTGTCTCCGTGCCGCCTTTTGCCCTTTGGGGCTGGTTTGCTCACTGCTCCACCTAAGGAATTTATTGTTATTACTTCTTTCTGATTACTTTTCTTGGGGAAAAAAGGCAGTGGAATCAGGACAACAAAAGGGGGGGAAATGGTGTAAAATCCAATCAAACCCTAACCCTTCCCACCTTCCTCCTGCTTGGTTCATTCATGTCCCTTGTTGCCGGCCACCCTTATTTTCTTGTGGGGACATGGGAGGATTCTCTGGAAATGGAGGTGGAGGACCAAGGAGAGGAGGAGCTAAATCCATGGGGCTTCTCTGGTCACAGGGGCTTTGGGGAGTATCTAATGGGGAGACAGAGGGATTGTCTTATTCTTGCTGTTTGTTTTTTCAAATCACCTGCTCCTTGGGGGTTTTTTTGTATGTTTTGTTTTTAATTATCCATTATTGCCTTTTTCAAAAAGAGGACATCTCTCAGTATTGGTGACCTTGACAGTGTCGGTACCCAGCTAACTCATGACTTGCACAGAGCATTGTCATCCTTGGAAAAGAGGAGGGAGAGAGAAAAAAGGAGCTGGGGGCCAGGCTTTCGTAGTAAGAGGCTCCCGCTGGCAGCCCCCCCTCTGCCCCTCCCGGGGAAGACTAGAGGAGGTGATTTTGGTGACTGCCACTTTACCCCACAATTACCCTCCACTCAGTGAGAGGGTACGTGCACCATTTTTCCAAAGATAACAAGCTATTATCTCAGCACCAGAGCCAATCAAAACATGAGCCAACTTCAATGTACAGATTTTTTTTTTTATTTTGGTTTGGTGGAGAGAGTGTTTCTTTAAGGCTACAGTGATTCAGATATCCTTTCCCTCACCTCCTTCTTCCCTTCTCTTAGCCTCCTAATTTCTCCTACTCATCCTGGATTCTAAGCCCTGGACACCCACACATGTGTTCACACTTGACCAAGGTCAGTCTTAACCCTTGAGTTCTGGTTTTTTTTCTTGCTTCCTAAATTTCTTTTTTCGATCCCTGAGTGGCGGAGACTAGCCACTTGAGTGTTTTGAGGACTTGCACTTCCTCGGTTTGGCTGTCTTATTATGGTCATCATTTAGCCCTTCAAGTAGTTTCTTGGAAGAAAACTGGCCATTCCAGATGTATTGTAGGCAGCTGTGAGCTCTGCAGCTCCCACACAAACATACATACACACATTCTAGTGAATCGTTTTATGTACCATTAATGCAGGTCAACTAAAAAGATTTTCTATTTGGGCAACTAGGTGGTTCTAATTGAGGTGTGTCACTGAGCCATCTGTTTCTTGAATCATTTCCATCTCTAAGACTTCCTTACTCAATTTTCTGTTATTCAGAGGACATTGAGATTTGAAGCAAAAAAAAGTGTTAAATCTTCTGAGTCTTATTCCACAATTAGGGCAACAAATTACACCCAAGAAAAGTTAACAACCTTTGGCCCACTGCTTGCCCATCCTAAAAAGCAAATTTCTTGGTGATACCTAAAGTTTTGTATCTGTTTCTCCTCCAGGTTATGTTTAGGAAATGTTGATGGTTGCTCTGGAGATAGCCTGGAAAATGCTAGGTTACTTTATGGTTATATGCCATTAGATTTCTCAAATAACATCATCTCAGACTTAATTGAAACTTTTTATTAATTCTCTTAGAAGACTCTATGAATCTTCTAGCTAATCTGTGAACTGTATGTAGTTCCATTTAAAATTTCTGATGAGACAGTTGTCCCATCTCATTTTGAATACTATCTTAAATAATGTGGGCTCACTAATTCCTGGGGTAGTTTATTCCATTGTCAGACAATGATTATTAAGTTCCTTCTTGGACTCACAAATCTTCCCCCTTACGGTTATTGTCCGATGATGTTTTAATTGTTTAACACTTCTCAGACTCCAGAAACCCATTGCTTTTATTATCAATAGATGATGTCCAGCTTAGGTAGTAGGAGTATCCATCTTCTTGTCTCTCTCAACAGCAGCATCTAGCTTGAATTTGGCCTAATTCTGCTGACTTCAGTACTTTCTTTTTCCATGCTCACCCTTCTGATGTTTTACTTTGAGGCTGGAATATTTCCTGTCAACAGAAAGAAATGATGAGAAAAGAGCTAGAGAAAACTAGGCTGGGGACTCTGGTTGAGGTAGGAGAAGGAAACGATCATTCTTTCAGAATTTACTTTTCCTAACAAAAGAGGGTTTTTTCAAGACTTAGTTAATATTAAGTTTGAGATAATAGGTTATACTTTTTTTAATGTTTTCCTTATACTTTCCCCTAGTTCCTATTTTTAGCCATAATTGCCCCTAGAAGCTCTCTCCTGTTTGAAGTGAGACAGTTTCAGCTATTGCCTGAGGAAGACCTCACACTGCTGCTCTTTGCTCCTCAGGTGTATCAATCCTGAATGTAAGAGGAGGGTACAGTTTAGTTAGTCCAGGCTGGAGGGAAAAGTTGACTTCTTTGTCCTTCAATCACCATCTTCCCCAAAGAGTATCCTAGCTGGTTCTGAATGACTGATTGAAAATTGGTTGTGACTGTGACATGAACTTTGTCCTTGGAACCAGAACACCAGCAAGCGGTCCAGACCTGGCCATTTTTGTGACAATGTGATCATAAATTCTTTCCCCTCTTGGAGGTTTGAATTCCTCATCTTTGAAATGAGAGGATTGGGCTAGATGAATTTCAAGACTGTTTCTAATATAGAAACTGTATTTGGCTGTAAGTTTGGGACCTTTTTCAATTCTGTTAGGTAGAAAGTACTGGTACACTTGTGCTCATAGGAGTGTGAAGAATTGGATCTACAATCAGCATATCTTGCCATCTTAAACAAAACTTATCAGGCAAAGCTCAAGAGCTAGTAGTCATCAGCCTTATGGAAGATAACCCCACATTTTTCTGGGCAATCCTTCTTTCCTTCCCACTTATTTTTAGTACCTTTCTCCTGTGGGAGAAAATGATGTTGCTCTTATCAGCCAGAAGAAAAAAACTGGAATGTCTGGACCTCATCTCCAGCTTTCCTGGGGCCTTTGTAATTTACCCTAATTCACACAGATCCTGCCTTGCTGGTCTGAGCAATGAAAAGTCTTGGATAAATGTAGACTCAGACTCATTTGGGAAGAGCCATGGATATAGCTTGTTGCTGAGAATTTGCCCTCATAGTGGTAAGGAATATTTTAGTGCCTTGAGTGGGCATCCAAGCATAGCTTAGTATCTTCTGTTTTTTCCATCATGTTCCAAAGCAAGAAGTTCCCCCCCCACCCCCATCCTCCCCAGGAAGTCTGATTATGGCACTGTAGCCTTAAATATACCACCTCATTTGCATGAATCCACAATAGGGTTTTATTTGATTCATTAATTTGTATTTCCTTAAACTCTGGCTTTTTTTCCTCTTATCATTATTATTGTTATTATTATAAATATACTGCTTGTTTGGAGAGGTGATATTTGGGTAAAATGGCACATTATTCAATAGAGAGTTAGGACTTTTATTTAACCAGACATTTAGTATTCTCACAAAAAATCTGGTTCAATTAAGGTGATTTTTTTTTGTAATTATTATTATTATTTTTTGGTGGGACAATCTTTAATTTTCTAAAGATAGCACTAACATCAGCTTGTTAACCACCCTTTGCCCCCAAATCCCTGTTCTGTCCCTTTTCTTCTGGCTTGGAGGGAAAAATAAGGCTAAAATGGAGCTTTGAGCAGTTAACAGCTGGTAAATACCCCCAGCAGCTTTGGCTGTCCAGTCCTGTAGCCTCCTCTTCTTTCTTCCCCTCTGGCTCCTAATGGGGTCCCCTCTTCAGCAAAGCCAGGAGAATGGCCATGGCCTGGAGCAACACCTGGACTGTTTGTGCATCTGATAGAGACTGCTGTTATCTCAGGAGAGGGCCTTAATCATTTGTGCACTTTGACCTCTGGGCAGTGTCTCTGTATTCTTATCACGCTGATGGAGTTCTGAGGAAATGCCACTTGCAGAAACCACCGGGGGCTTTCTTGGGACCTCCTGGCAGCAGAAAGGCCAGAATTCCTTATTTGCCTGGGCCATGCTCCCCCAAGTGAGACTTTTCCTTGGAAGCTGGCTAACCTAGTGGATGTTTCAGAGTATTCACCCCGGGGTCAATGGCACGGTTATTTACCATCCCATTAGTCCAGCTGAGTGGGCCTGCAAGGGCCTGCCCAGAGATGGAGGAGATTTCCTCTGAACAGTTGGCTCACACACACTGTGACCCAAGGCAAGGCATTTCTCTAGAGTCTTTGGGGTTGACCTCTGGCATATTAGTTTCTCCCATGGGGTTGGGGGAGCCCTGCCCTGGTGTTTTCTACCCCAAACTTGGGTCTGCAGCTGATAGAGAAGCTCTTGATGAAACCATCTTCTCCATGGCCTCCAAAAATGCCCGGGCAGAATTTGCAAAGCAGTGGATAATCAGCTGATGTTGTCCCCATCACTGAATGAATAAGGTGCATGATCTATTTTAAGTTGATACATATGTGTGTGTGCGTGTATACATGTATGTACTGTAGATATATACACTGTATATATATCCCCACTCACATATACATATATTATGCCTGTAGCAATTACAAATGTTTTGTGTTTATTTTTAATCAATTTCTTTTTTTTCTGTTTTCCTGTAAATTTGCTTCATGTAAGCAAGTACATAAGGACCCCTCCTTTGGTGAAATCCGGGTTCGAATGACTATCTCAAGATGAGGAGATGCATCTATTTTAAGATGCTGTTGGGTAACAGCTTTAGCAGTCCCCACTCTTTGGCAATGCCTTAGCTATGACAAACGTAGCTAAATGTCTAGAAAGAATGACGAGTAAACAAAGAGATAAGAAAAATGTCTAAAGCATCACTAGGTTAAAAAAAATCTATTTTTGTACAAATGTAATTTTATCCCTCGTGTATACTTGGATAATGTGTTTGGGGAGGGGGGAGGGAGTTGTTTTGTTTCGCTTCTAGAGATTATTGTATACACTTTCTTGGTAAACGTTCCGACTTGGAGATGGAGAATGGAAAAGAGGGAGGGAAATCTTCCAAACGTGTTTAAAGGCTTTATATGCAATCTCTTCAGAAATATTTTTATTTTATTTTATTATTGTTATTTTTGTTTCTGGAATGAAACTTCCAAGGTTTTTTCCTCCCCCCTCTCCCGACTTCTTTTGTAAGTCCTGTCCCGTTTTCGTTGAATAGCCTGGCAGTCCTGCAGCTCTGTTTTACTGTGAAATCCCGTCCATTTTTCATTGGTCACTCAAAAATCACTGCTGCAAATGCTAGGATTTTGATGAACAGTGGGATAGAATTTGTTGAACAGTGGGGTTAGAATTGTGTCCCCCCAAAAGTAATAATAATCAGGGGAGAAAAAGCAGAAACAAAGAAAATATCATTTAAAACTATCATTCAGTTCAAATTCTCTTTTGTTCTGTATGGGTATACTTTCGTTGGAGGTTGAAACAGTACTTTGATGAAATTCTATTTGCAGAGCTTTCTGAAGCTCTCCACTGTTCCCAAGCAAGGCCGCCTGCCAACCAAGCTCCTTCTCATGGCCTGCTTGAGTCCAAATGTTGTGATCATGGGCTCTAATGGTCAATGGCTTCCTCCCCTTGCCCAGATCCACAGGTTTGTGGGGAAGAGGAGAGATGAGGGGGGAGGGAAGGGAGTCAGTGAGTACAGTCAGTACCCACTTGAACTGGAGTCTCATGCTGTCATCAAACATTTCCCAGGAGAATACAAAAAGCATTGACATCCATTGTGCTTACCAAGTGGGCAGGGGGGCAGTGAGCCATGAAACTGACATACACTGGCTTTTGGTTTCCCCATGAACTTACCCAGCATTGAGCAGTGGGTTTTTTTCCCTTTTTTGTTTGATTATTGCCTTCTGGATCATTGAGAATTTTGTGATATTTATATCCAAAGCATTTAGGGGTGAAGTTTTCATTAAGCCGGGCCCATCTCTGCCTCCTCATTTTTCTCCTTTTATTTCTGTTTTCCCCCTCTGCCTGAATTGGTTGAACTCCAGAAAGCTCTTCAGAAGGATAAACTGGGCGAGTCTAGGGCCAAATGTTAGTGGATGTTCAAAGGAAATGGGAAGAGAGGAGCATCCTGTGACAACTCTGTCTCAACCAGCGTGACACGGGCTGGAAGGCACTTGTGGAGGGTGTCTTGCTACATCCCTGCTGTAGCTCACAAGCTGGTGAGTCACTTTAGACCGGGCTAAATATGTAGTAGCATTTGGTTTCCTCAGCAGAACCTCAAAATAAATGATGTAATATAACTGCCCGGGTAATAACAGGTTAATAATAGCCACCATCTGGCTCCATCTCGTGTGATAAATGCTTTTTGTCTCCAAGCTGTCTGAGAGCCCAGGGCTGCCCAGGATCCCCCGGGGGAAGCCTGGGCCCAAGTGGCAGGTACTGCAAGTCCTGAGAGAAGGGAGGAACACGGGCTCTAGTCCCCAGCTGCCTCGCCCCCATCCCACCCTGCCCCAGCTCCAGGCTGCTCCGGACAATGCCCCAGACCGTCCCTCTGTGACACGGGGAACAAAGCCGCAAGGAGGGCCTTGAATGTAACTACCCTGGGCCTGGGCCTGGAACAGACTGCAAGTTTATAGATTAGAAGAGAAGGGCATTTTCTGTTCTGGCGGCGGGGCACGGGAGTGGGAGGGAGAGAGACCCCCCTCAGACCAGCCGCTTCCTTCTGAAGGCAGCAATATTTAAGGCCTAGGACAATTACCCGGAGAAGGAGGGTATATGCTGCTGCTGCTTAGTCATTCAGGAAACGCGGGTCCCGTGTTGTCTGCCCTGCTTGAGTGAGGTGAAGGGGACAGGGAAATCGCAGAGGGCCAGTTGGCAACCAAAGACAGGCCTCGGGGCAGTTTTGGGGGCCCAACCAGAAATGAGCAGGAGAAAGACGACGGCTTTGGAGTTCCTTTCCCCACCAACCAGGAAGGGGCTTGAGAGGATTGTGAGTGCTCCCCTTCTCAGAGATGAGGGTGGCTGCGGCCTAACACTTGGGTCTCCTCTTGGCTCCCAGCAATGAATAAATCTGTTTGTATCACTTAATAAAGCAAAAGAAAACTGCTGATTCCAAATAGCCTTTCTCACTCTCACCGCTTTTCCTTTCCACTTTCCCCCCTGGTTATCGAGGCAGATGCCGTGGTCATGAATCGGGTCCTTTTTTTGTCCCATCCACTCAGAAGGGAGTGGGAGTGGGGAGTGAAAACAGTGGGACTAGGGGTGACCACCCCGAGAGGCTAAGAATACCCCATTTAGGTGTTGCTCATGCTTCTGCAGGGATCAAAGCTCCTATGCTGAACTTCTCTTGAACTTGTTGCTATCAACTTATTATGTTTAATGTAATAAAATCTGTTACGTATAAACCGGCCTGTGAGTCTTTCTTCTCCATCTTCCTGGCCCCGGGACCTGGCTGACAATGGGCAGTCCTCCAGGGGATGGCAGGGGAAGAAGCAGAAAAGCGAGGTTGGGAACCTTCCTGCAGACAGGGAAGAAGCCCTCTTCTTCACCCTCCTCTGGGCACACTCACTGGCTAGCCACAAGGCAAAGTTCCTGTGGCCCAATGGAAGCCTCATCCTCCTGCTGGTGCTGCTTAGCAACCCGCCAGGTGGCCTGTCTCCTTTAGCAGGTTTCCATAGCGATACCTGCCCGGGGTAGACTCTGTGGAGCAGACACAGAGGTTGGTGGCCCAAGGGAATTCTGGCCCACACCTGTACTTGAGAAGCCATGGTCCATGGCTGGCCTGTGCCCAGAAGCAGAGGCAAGGTAGAGCCGTACCCTGAAAGAACTTCTGGTTTGGAACACGGTCATCCTGGGAAAGGACTCCTCTCAAAGGGGGAGACCGGTAGTGGAGAGAACGCGGGACTTAGGGTCAGAAGGTCTGGGGGTCAGACTCTGATTTGTCCCCTAAACGTGTCCCTAGACAAGCCGTGACACTTGCATGACTCTTATTTTCATCATCTGTAAAGAAGAGGGGAATAATACTTGTGTTACTTAGCAGCATGAGAACATAGACTTCAAGTTGGGAAGGTTAAACTAATCCTTCCAGAGTAAATGGAAGCCAGAGAGCTTTGGGACTTGCTCACGCTGATGGCAGAGGTGGGATGTGAATCCTGAGCCACCATTATTAAGGGCATTTAAAAGGCTATATTATGAAGGGCTAGGTAATCTTGCGAAACAGGTGTGGCGCTGACCCCCAAAGCAAGAAAGGGCTTCCTGTGGGTGAGACAGGAGGGGGGCTAACTCAGCGAGGGATGCTGAGCACTCAGATTCTCCTGATACAGGAGCCTCCCCAGGTGATCGAGGATGCGGTGGGTGCATTGTTCATGTACCTGGAAGCCAGACCTCCACAATTTTGCAATGCCTCCCTCTGCACAGACAGACTCAAACTGAGAACCGGCTTATCTTTTACTAAGATAAAGCCTGTGGCAAGAGCCCATCGTTGAAAGCCAGACAGAGACTGGTCCTGGCACAAGGACTCCATAGCTTTGTAGCTGGGCAAGTCTGATCACTTCTTTGAACTTTGATTTCCTCATCTATAATATGGGAATAAAAATGCCTGCAGGACTTCACCTCACAGAAGTTCTATGAAGAAAGTTCCTTGCAAACCTTAAAGCGCCATAAAAATGGTAGTAATTAGTATTACAAATGGCCCAGAGATGTGTGTCTACAGCTATTTCTAAGGGAGGGAGGACCATGTCAGAGAGGAGGAAGGAGGAGGGCCAAATCCCTGGATGCTACTTTCCAGAGTAACAGGGAATTAATTGGAAGTCAGTGGCCCCAGGAAATCCCATCATCCCCTGGAAATGCTTTGGCATCCAGAGGCTCTGCCCACTGAAGGGAAATAGAGGCGTTCCCGACTTTTCTGTTTTGTACAAGTAGATTATTATGAGACTTTTTTTTTGAGTCAGCCTTGCACAGGACCCCAGCAGGCTTTGGGGTCCCCAGTCACTAACCTCCAGGCTTGCATCTCAAACTGCTTTTGGACGTCTCAAATTACACTTCTTGTATACACTTTAAATCTAAAATGTCCCTACTGAGCTCAAATTTCTCCTTAAACGCCTCCTCTCTTCTTCAGGCTGCAGTTACTATCCAGAGTACTACAGTCCTAGTCACAGAGAATCACAAGCTACAGGTCATCCTTGGCTCTTCCCTCTCATTCCCTGCCTCCCAAACCAATCAATGGCACCTGCATAACATCCCTGGCATATTCCCCCTTCTCTGATATTGCCACACCTGGATTGTTACAATAGCCTGCTGATTGTTCTTCCTGACTTGTCTTTTCCCATTCCAATTCATCATCCACTCAGCTGTCAAATGAATCTCCCTAAAATGAAGTTCTAACCATCCCACCCTTTGGATCAACTCCAGTGTCTCCCAATTATTAAAAAGTTTTTTTGTTTGTTTTTAAAGCCAAATAACCTGCCCCTTTTCTACCTTTCCAATCTTCTTACACGTGATTCCCCACTATATATTCTGGTCCAGTACCTAGCACAATGTAGGTGCTTAATAAATGCTTGTTGAGAGACTGGCCTTCTTGCTTTTCCTCTAACAAGATGTTCCATTTGGTTGTCCCCCTTGTTTGGAATAGTCCCTCAGATTTCCTGCCCTCTAACTTTCCTAGCATTCTTCAAGTCTCAGATAAACTCTCACCCTTTACAAGAAGTCCTTTCCAGTTTTCCTTAATATTAGTACATTCCCTCTAAGATTACTCACAATTTGTGCCAGTCTTATGATGGAGCCTTATGAGCTCATTGTGGTCTGTCAGCTGCAAGCTTGTACACTGACTCCAGCATTGTCTTTTCTGAGTAAAAAGGACAACAAGAATGGGATCCACAACTTCTCTTGTATGTATATAGTTTGTGCAATGGAGAGATTTCTGAGAGAAGGGACTGACTTGCCTCTGTATTTCCAGAGCTCAGCATACTGCTTGGTATATTGATTATTATTAACCTCGGTTCCTTATGACTATCAAAAAGATAAAGCTGCTGATTATATACATATACATATATATAATTACTAAATAATATTGTTTTTGGATCTACTTTTAACATTATTACTGCTTCTCCTCTCATTTATTAATGATAACAAGCACCAAATGCCATTCATGAAAGAAATTTTCAATGTTATACAGTCCAGACTTATTAAACTTATTCTACTCGTGATCCTTTTTTTGCCTGAGAAATTTTTCCATGACTCCACGTAAATAGGGATATAAAATATATGTAACTATATAAAATATATAATATATATATAACACAATATTTTGTATATTATAACATATATATAATACAATAAAATAAAATATAATACATATAAAACACATATATAATAATACATATATATGTATTATTATATAATATAATATATTATATAATGTTATATAATATAATATTATATATTATATAATATATATTATATATAATATATATATAAAATACAAAAAATAATAAATCATGTTTTTATGACTCCCACATTCAGTTATGAGATCCTGTATAGGATTAAGAAATTGGAATCTAGTTCGTCTTTTTCAGTTAACAAAGGAGAAAGAAAAGTTCAGCGAGGGGAAATGATTTGTCCAAAGCTGCACAGTGAGCTAGTAGTGCAGCTGGAACTAGAATCTAATGCCGAGTGGCACGGTGGATAAATTACTGGATCTGGAGTCAGGAAAATGTGAAATTAAATCCAACCGCAGATATGTCACTGTGTGACGAGTCACACAGTGTGGCCAGTCACTTGGCCTCTGCCTCCGTTTTCCCAGTTGTAAAAAGGGGATAATTACACCTGCTTTTCAGGGTGGTTAGGAGGATAAAGTGAGATATTTGTAAAGCACTTAGCAGCAGAAAGGCTGGCACACAGTAGGTGCTTAATACATGCTTATTTCCTCTTTTCTCCTTTTGACTCATGGGCCCAATGCACTTTGTATTACATCACAATCAGTCCATCAGCAGGCATTAATTACTCACCATGTGGCAGGCACTGTGCTAAAAAATGATAGTTCTTGCCTTTGATGTCACCTTCAAGTTTCTTTTCGGGTCCCAGGTCAGAGAGTGACGAAGGTATGGTTATTAAGCAGTGGTGATAGATGGTTTTCCTCCTAACCTCTCTTTTCTCCACCCCCTCCCTTTGGAGTTATTCAGACAAATCTCCCCCCTCCCACGGAAAGACTGACGCTTCAGAGATGTTTGAACTGAGATAGGGGAGAGCCTCAGCTCTCTAGTCCGCCCTCTGATTTACAGATTGGGAAACTGAGGCACACACAGGCAACTCCCCCGGGTTTGCACAGCTGGCTGGCAGCATCTGAATTCATTTTCTGATTCTTAGTTTATATTTTTCCCACTACGCCAGGCGGAACTTCAGGCTCCTGGCTCCTGTCCAACACTTATTCACCAAACCCACACTACCTCATTTAAATGGGAATTGGTTCTGAAATCTCTGCAGCTAAAAGTGCCAACTTTAGAGAAGCTGCAGGCTTTCAGTGGGCATTGTCTGAGTTCCAGTCGGGATCCAGGCAGCTGACTCCCCCTCCCCAATTCCAGAGTTTGAGATTTGGGGGGAGCAGGGCGAGAGCGCAGCCCTGGTCCCCCAGATCTGGGAAAGCTGGTGGGTTTCAGCAGCCTAGGAAAATTGGGATTTTCAAGAACAAAGTCACACTGCCACCTCCTGGCGAGTGCCCGGAGCCGAAGGCGTGCTCCTGGTGAAAGACCAAAGCCATGGAAAGCCATGGTATAGAGACACCGAGGGGCTTAACAACCACAGGGTCTTCATCTTGGGGAGCTTGTTTCTAAGATCTTTGACCTCCCCCATCCTCAGGGTCTCAGAGCTGGAAAATATTCCTCTCCTGAGCAACCACCAGTGATGGAAACCCCCTCCCTGGAATCCGAGGTTCAAACTCCATCCGTGACAAATCCCTTGATCTTCCCTTAATTTCTTCATTTATGAGCAGCTAGGACCAGATTGTTTCTTGGGGGTCTCTTTCGGATCTGATCCTTCCATTCCTGCCTGTTGCTCAAGCAGCACCGGTGATAGATTGGGGTAGGAGAGGAGGAGGTGATGGATTCCCAGTTTCTGGAGGATGTCTTGAATTGTCAGAAAATTCTGCCTCTCTGCAGCTTTTGCTCCCATTTCTCCCCACTAGGGCCAGACCTGGGAGTCTCCTCTGTATGACAGCTCCTCAGGGCTCCCCAGCCCTCCAGGTTACTTTAATTTGCCTGTGACTCGGTTTCTAGGACTTGATCACACCTTTATTCCTTCCTCCCGGCATTTGTCAGTTTGTCCGTATCCTATGCCCAGAACAGAATCCAGTATTCTAGCTATAGTTTGAGCAGCCCTCTTCTGGAAGCTGTGCAAACCTCCTTTAACAAGCAAGATCAAGCTAACTTTTTAGCTGCCATATCAGACTGCTGACTCACATTGAGCTTACAAACCACCAAAACCTCCAGGTTTTCCCCTCACAATTGCCATACACTTTGTCATACTTTTTGTTGTTTATTTGATCTTTGGAACCCAAATATAGAGCTCTATATTTAGCCCTATGAAATTTCATTGTAAGAGGCAGTGTAGAGTAGTAGTGTCAGGAAGAACTGGGTTCAAGTTCTACCCCTGACAAATCCTGGTGGTCCAACCACTTTTCACTGTTCTAGGCAACTTTCTAAGTTTCTAGAAGCTGCTGATTGTACTGGAAGAAGGAGTTTCCAAATATGAGAAATTGCTGTCTCAATGAAATCACTTTCTCTATCCCTTAAATTCCATCCTAATTGATGAATTTGAAATTAACTATCCTAATTAATTCAACCAATCCTTCTAGTCCATTGAAGTTTTCTTTTTAATCCCAAATCTTTTGTTCAAGGTATTAGTCATTTTCCCCCAGATTTTTGTTTCATCTTCAAATTTTTTTTTAAGACTTCAACCAAATCACTGAAAAAAATGAAGTCAGCATGATGCAATAGAAAGAAGCTGGATTTTAAGTGGAGGATCTAGCTCTGCTATTAACTACTAATGATGTGACTTTGGATAAATTTTTTCACCTGGAAAATGAAGGAATCAAATGAAGCAAATTCCAAAGTTCGTTCTTGTTTTAAAAGTAGGATTCTATCAAAGTCAGTGGTATTATCAAATAGTTCTACATCAAGCACCACATCAATGGGGATTACATTTAAATATATATGTATATATATTTATGGAAATGCTTGTTTTATTCTATAAATTAAAAATAAAGAAAAGAAGGAAAAAAAAAGTAGGATTCTGTGAACCTCTATTGAATAGCATAGGACAAACAACCAGAGCCCTGAAGTAATCCATTTGAGGCCTCCCTTTAGCCTGACAGATACATTAATCATCACTCTTTGGACCTGGATGTTGAGCCAATTTTGAATCTACTAACTGTTCTTGTAATTTAGCCCCTGTCCCTCTACCTTGTGCACAAGAGCATCATGGAGGGCTTTGTAAAAATGCCCTGCTGAAAGACCAGTCTGAAATACTCTGTAGCATTCCTCTCATCTAGAGGTCTAGGAGCCTTAAAGATGCTGACAGTGCCTGAGTGTCCAATCTCTCTCTTCCTACCCAGAAAAACCAGCGCTCTGCTAGCTGTTGACAAAGAGCCCGATAAATGAATTCACACCAGGGTGCCAGAAAACTGATAATAACTGAAATATAACCTCTTCCCAGTTCACAAAGCTCTCTGTCTCTGATTCTGAATGTGTCTCTCCTCCCTCTGTCTGTCTCCTGTCTCTAATTCACTCCTCTGTCTGAGTTTCCATTTCATCTCTCTTCTCTGTTTGTTTCTCCTCCTCCTCTTCCTCTTCTTTATCCTTTTCTTCCCTCTTTTCCTTTTCCTCTTCTCTGACTGTTTATCTATCTCCCTGTGTTTTTCTCAACTTTTATTAGCTTATCCGATTCTTTCTTATTACAACCCAGGGAGATCTAGTAGGGATTTTTGACATTATTTTATTGATGAAAAACTAAGGCTTCGAAGGCCACATTTGAATGTTCAAGACCTCATAACTAGCTACTTTCTGGGACAAAACTTGAATCAAAGTCTTCATACAATGTTGGTGGTTCCTTGAGAGTAGGGATTGTTTCATTGATCTTTGTAACCATTGCTACCAATCCAATCGTATCCAATGCTTTGAAAATAATGAATACATATCCATTTAATTGAATTCTGAGGCCCCAACAGGTCACTTTATTGATAGTTTTATTGTGGTATACTGTCTTCATACACAGATGGCAATATTTACATGTCTGTCCTGTCCTAATGTATAGCTTTTTTCATTGGGCTGTAAGTTCTTTGGGAAAGAAGAATATGTTATAACTATGTTCTCTGTAAATCTCTCCCATCTCCTATTGGGTGTCAGATACATGAGGGCCGTTTAGTTAAGATTTGAAGATGATGGTAAGTTAACCAAGAAACTTTAGTTTGGACTAATGTTTAGGCATTGGGGAAAAGGTTTGAAATAAAGCTCAGACATAAATAAAGCCCTTCTATTCCATGTAGCTAGTGAGCAGGGACAAGAATCCAAGTCGCATTGATGACAGTCCAGTGCTCTCTTCCCACAGACAATGTGTAGGACCATAGACTTGTAGTTGGAAAGAATATTATAGTCCGTGAGCATAGGCCCTTTCCCTTCACATGCATTTTATAGATCAGGAAACCTATTTTCATTTCAACAGATTATAAAGAAAAATGAAAACAGTTCCTGCTGTCAGGGATCTCATAGTCTAATGGGGAAGACTACGTGTCCATAAGTATGTACAGTTACATCTTCCACATTGTAGGGGTTAGGGGAATGGCATTCCACAATCTGGAAAATCTGGCTAAAATTTTTTGGCCATCCTTTCATACCAGAGAAGGAGTCTGAATTATTATGGTATTAAAAGATTAAAATGTTGATATTGTACAATATCTTACATATATTTTATGCATTTCTGAGTCTCTAAATTTTTTGTGTGTCATCTGTGGCTTCCACAAAACTCCTCCAAAATTCCCATTTAATGTGTTATACCAATCCATGAGAGCATAATTATACACGCAAAACATATCCAAGCATACCTTGGAAATATTGTGGGTTTGGTTTCAGATCTTCACAATAAAGTGGATCACTCAACATCTTTTGCTATCCTGTGCATAAAAGTATGAGAATGCCATAATGTATTAAGTGTGCAATAGAATTATGTCTAAAACGAAGTAATTTAAAAATTAATTTAAAAATACTTTGTTGATAAAAATGCTGGCTGTCATTTGATTCTTAAGCTTTTTGCTCACAAGAATCTTTTGTCTTGCTGTTGATGTCTGCCACCATCAGGGTGATGGTTGCTGAAGATTGGTGGGGGAGGAACTGTGAAAATTTCTTAAAATAAGGCAACAGTGAAATTTGCCACATCAATTGACCCTTCCTTTCACAAAAGATTTCTCTGTAGTGTGGAATGCTGTTTGATAGCATTTTACCCAGAGCAGAACTTTGTTCAAATTTGAAGTCAATTCTCTCCAACCCTCCTGCTACTTATCAACTAAGTTTATGTAATACTCTTCAACATTGCTGTGTGTCAGGGAATAGGGAGGCCCTGAGAGAGAGAGACAGATAGATAGACAGAGATACAGAGACACACAGAGACAGAGACAGAGAGACACACAGAGAGAGACAGACACAGAAAAAGGGAGAGACCATTGTTCTATGGGAAATGATGAGCAGGATGCTCTTGGAAAAACCTCCATGAACTCAAGAAAAGTAAAATCTACTATGTACAAAAGAATAGCAATGGTGTGGGATGAATAACTGTGAATGACTTTGCTATTGTTAGCTATACAATGATCCAATACTACTCTGAAGGACTTATGATGAAAAATCCTATTGTACCCAGAGAAAGAACTGATTGTATCTGAATAGAAAGCAAATCCCTCTCCTTCTCTTTCCTTTTCTCTCCTTCCCTCTTTCCCTCCCTCTCTCCCTCTCTTTCTCTACCCCTCTCTTTTCTTCTGTTTTAAACTCTATTTTGGGGGAATTTTTTTAAAGGGGGGAAATCTATGTTTTCTTTCACAACATGACTTTTATGGAAATGTTTTGTATAACTTCACATGTACTTTCTTAATGGAGTCTGGGGTGAGAATAAGGGAGAAAATCTGGAATGCAAAGTTTTAAAAACAAATGTAAAATGATTTAAAATATAACTGGGAAAAAATAAAAATATTTTAAAACTTCAAAAAAAATTTTTAACTTACACCTGTTCTGGGCTTGGTGCTAAAAGGTCTACAAAGAAGACATGAATTTTGCTGTTTAAGGTGCTTACTGTCTAAGGTATCTGGAAGGCACAAAAACAACATGACTCCAGAGTTTGGGGCAAAAGAATAAATTATCCCTTGAAATAAAATAATACAAAACAAAGGACCTGACTAGGAGTTTGGAGCCTTGGATTTGGGTCCCATCTCTGCTCATCTTGGGTTGGATGTGTTTGAGAAAGCACGTAGGGAATGGTTGAAGAAATTCAGTGTGACAGTGATATGGAAGGGAGGTTGGAGGAGAAGTGTCTGGAAGCAGAGTGATAGGTTGCAAGCTAATGCATGTCTGTAGTTGAGAGGAAGTAAAAAAAAGTAGGAGTTATGGGAAAATAGAGTTCACTGGGTGGCTTAACTTTGGAAAGGAGATAAGATGTTGAGACCTATTTTAAGCTTCACCTTCTAACCAGATGTTTAGAGTTCATGTGTGTGCTGGTGAAATTCCTAGGAATCTCTGCTTTAGCTTTGAGTTTCAGCCTAACAAACTGTAGTTTATTAAGTGTGAAGGCTGGAAAAGGAGCATAGACCATAGGATGTTAGAGCTGAGACAAGGCTTAAAACATAGAACGTTACAGCTGGGAAGGATCACAGAACAGAGAATGTTAGAGCTGAGAGTAATTACAGGGGGGAAAAAAGGATATTTGAGCTGGGAAGAGGTTTAGAACAGGATATCAGAGTTGGAAGAGAACATAAAACATAGAATGTGAAAGCTGAGAGGGAGTTTAGAACACAGAATAATAGAACTGGGAGAACATAAAACATAGAATGTGAAAGCTGAGAGGGAGTTTAGAACACAGAATATTAGAACTGGGAGAAGATAAAACACAGAATGTGAAAGCTGAGAGGGAGTTTAGAACACAGAATAATAGAACTGGGAGAACATAAAACATAGAATGTGAAAGCTGAGAGGGAGTTTAGAACACAGAATAATAGAACTGGGAGAACATAAAACATAGAATGTGAAAGCTGAGAGGGAGTTTAGAACACAGAATAATAGAACTGGGAGAACATAAAACATAGAATGTGAAAGGTGAGAGGGAGTTTAGAACACAGAATATTAGAACTGGGAGAACATAAAACATAGAATGTGAAAGCTGAGAGGGAGTTTAGAACACAGAATAATAGAACTGGGAGAACATAAAACATAGAATGTGAAAGCTGAGAGGGAGTTTAGAACACAGAATAATAGAACTGGGAGAACATAAAACATAGAATGTGAAAGCTGAGAGGGAGTTTAGAACACAGAATAATAGAACTGGGAGAACATAAAACATAGAATGTGAAAGCTGAGAGGGAGTTTAGAACACAGAATATTAGAACTGGGAGGAGGCCTAGAATATAAAATATCAAAGCCGAAGGGATTATAGAACACAGAATGTAAGAGCTGGAAGGGGTTTTAGAATATAGAACATCAGAAAAGCTTACTATCTCTCTGAGGGAATCCCAGTAGCTTTGGGTTAGTTAATTGGTGCGATTTCCTTTCTGTGAATGATGAGATACAGGTTGCAACTAGCTGGAGGGAGGAAACCTGTATAAAGGTTGCACCATGAGAGCCCTGGAGACCTCAAGTCCTGTAAGCTTTTAACCTTTGACTATGATTGATATAACCCTAAGGAGCAGTCCAGTTTTGGGAAGCAGGGACAAATTTTAAAGAACAATCAATTAGTCAATGAAAGAATCAATCAATATTTACTAAGGACGTCAAAGTTGTTTTTATTCTTATTTTGCAAATGAGGGCTTCTGGGGCAATGGGCCTGGACTTGGAATTAAGAAGACTTGGATTCACATCTCAGCTCAGATACTAGCTATGACCCTGAGCAGGTCACATAACCCTTCTTTGCCGGAGCTTCTTTATCTCTAACATAGGAAATGGAGAGGGCTGGGCTTAGTGGCCCTTAGGGACTTTTCTAATTCTAGTTCTAGGGTCCCAAGAGTCCCAGAGCAGAAATGACTAGCTCTCTTTTGCCTCCTTCAGTGAGAAGCTAGCCTTTCCTGGCCAAGAAGAAAGGACCCTGAGCTGACAGAACTTTAGGAAAGAATCCTTGAGGAGGGCAGGAAAAGTTTGCCTACAGCAGGGCCGGCCTGATCCTGTTCGGTAGGGGATAGCCTGGCAGCTTTCTCTCTCAAATGTTTCCTTCTGATCCAGGATAATCCCAGCAGCTCAGCTCATCTGACTTCTAATCTCCTTTCATTTTGATTTCTGATGTGCCTTCTTGGCCAGCTCCTCTTCTCCTGAGTTTGCTGGCCATGCTCCCTGAACATTCACTGCTAGGTCTCTAGCCATATAGTGCAGTAGATGGAGCACTGGGTCTAGAGTCTAGAAGATCTGATTCATATTTGCTTTTCAGACACTTCTTAACTGTGTGACTTTGAGCAAATCACTTAATCTGTGCTTCAGTTTTTCAACAGTAAAATGGGGATATAATGGGGATATAACACTCCTACCTCCCAGAGTTTTTGTGAGGATCTAGTGAGATGATATTTATAAAATGATTAGTACCATATATGGCATTTAGTAGGTGCTACATAAATATTTATTTCCTCCTCACCTTTTCCCTTCCCAATGGTTCCTCCAACAAGAAATGAGGATTTGCTATAGCAAAGATTTGTCAAGTGATAATCTGCTCCTCCTTCTTTCTTGAAGGAAAGCTGCCAGGATCTCTAACCCGAGTGATTCACATAAGCCCATAAGTGACAGGTTTGTACAGAATAATCCATGGGTTGGGTCTTTTGGTAAGTCACAGGATCACCTCTTTAGAGCTGGAAGGGACCTGAATTGGTGCATTATTCTCAGGAAGTCCTATACTACAATGGCACAGTGTTACCAAGTAGAAGGGACAGGATTCGAATCTCTTGATACCACTTCTTGGTACACAATAGTTTCTGTTTCTCATGGACCATGAGCTTGCTTTGGTTTTGGGCCAGAGCCCTGGATTTGGAATCCAGAGAGATGGTGCTGGATCCCACCTCTGTTATTTATTACTGCGACTTTCAACAAGTCACAGAATCTAAGAGTTAGAAAGAACCTCAAAGGTCAATGACTCTAACCTTACCTTTCTTCTACAATAACCTCCAGTTCTCCTTTTGGAAGACTCCCAAAGAGGAGAAAACCCTTTGCTTCTCCAGGCACTCCATTCTACTTTTAGATAGCTTAATTGTGAGGAACCAGCTGGGTGGTATAGTGGATAGAGAGTCTCACCTGGAGTCAGGAAGATTCATCTTCCCGAATTCAAATCTGATCTCAGGCATTTCCTAGCTGTGTGACTTTGAGCAAGTCCCTTAATGCCCTTTACCTCAATTTCCTCATCTGTAAAATGAGCTAGATAGAGAAGGAAATGGCAAACCACTCCAGCATCTCTGCCAAGAAAACCCCAAATGGAATCATGAAAAGTTGGACGTGACTGAAAATGGCTGAAATTGTTAGGAAGTCAGGCTAAAGCTATTTCTAGACAAATACTTCCCATGCTCGTACTTGGGACCAAATAGAACAAATCTAACCCTATTTCCATATGATAACCCTTCAAATACCTTGATGGCTATCATGGGCTCTCTAAGTCTTCTCTCAGCTAAACATTTTCAATTCTTGAACCAGGAGCACATTTTCCAGTTTTTTTCAATCATCCTGATGCTTCTTTTTGATGTGTGCTCAAGCTTATCTATGTGTTTCTTAAATGTGCTACCTGGAACTGAACATTTCCAAATATGGCCTGACCAGAGCAGAGCACAGAACTATTGACTTCCTCATTCTAGATACCTGGTCTATATTTTTCTTAATGTGGCTTTAGGAAAGCATTACTTTTTCTTTTCATCTAGGAAGATTCCTCCATGTTCTCCATCTATTCCCACAATTCCTTTCTCCCACTGGTGAATCCTTCCCTGAACCTCCATTTTGAGGAGGAATTCAGACCAATTATCCTTTATTCTTTAGATTTTACCACCATGTTTCCAAAATTCACCATCCCTCTTTTCAGCTCCTTTTAATGTGTTGCTTTCCTCCATTAAACATAGCACCTTCAAATGTGACAAATGTGCCCTCTAGGCCCCCAAATGGAGGAAGCTCTCTTGGTTCCCTTCCCAATGTATCTTCCAAATCATGTTGCCTTCATACACAAAGTTGATGCATCTTTCCATATACAGACAAGCCTGGGTTCATATTTGTCAGTGTGAGCTAACTCTCACTTAACCAAGGGGTCTGTGAATTCACTTAGAAATATATTTCCTCTTTTTCCCTTTTGTTTATCTTTGTGTCAAACTTGTCTAAACTTGAGAAAAAGACACAAAGATTTCCTGACATTAGAATAAAAATATGTTGACAGTTGCATTTCAGTGTAATTATATCCCTTTGTAATCTTGTATATTTTATTTTTGTATATTTAAAAACATTATTTTAAATCCACAAACTTCTCAAGACTGCCAAAGGGATCCATGGCACAAAGAAGGTTAAAAACATCTGAGGAAGTTTTTTGAGGAAGAGTCTCTGTATTCTCCATTTCCTGTAAAAAAAATTTTGTCCCCTAGTAAGTTGTCAGACATACAGGAACCAGTTAGCTAATATTGGAGGATAACAAGGATAAGTTCTCCAGGAACACTAGTTTGGGTTGATGTCATCATATTCATTCAAAGATGATGAAAGGGAAATAAGAATTTTTCTTAGGGGAAAATTTCTTTTGAAATGAAGCCTAGAATCTGTGCAAAACCCAATTTTCTTTATGCCAGTCTCCTACCCTAGGGTGTGAAAATTGAAGGAGGTATTTCACGAGCTGCTGGGTTTTTCTTTCTTTCTTTCTTTTTTTAATGCATCTAAATGCTCTCCAAATTTCCTATCTAGTGATTCAGTTCTTTCTGTTAAAAAAAAAAAGTGCTAAAGTTCAGTGGCATCCATTTGGCATTTTGCATCTTGTTTGCATAAATTTACATTTCAAGTTCAAGGGCCCCTAACTCCTAGTCATACAGGAAGAGGGCAATTAATGAATTTAGCTTACTGCAAAACTGAATTTTAAAATAAACATCTAACTGAATTTTTAAAGAAAAAACAAAAGCAAAACACAGAACCCAGATAGGAGCCTCTTTATTTATCTTTTTTATATTTAAATAAAAGCCCTGTATAGCACAATGACTTGAGGGGAGGGCTTGGAGATGGGCTAGTAGCTGATATTGATACAGGCCCTAGTATTTGCAACACACTTTATGTAGATCGGAGAGATACAAATTAGCCTAAGGGCAAGTGAGCTATATTTTGTTTCTATGGACTTAGGGTCAAAGACCACTTGTATCATTCACCTGTATGACAAATCCTTGGGTTCCTCAGCTGTGAAATGAGGACTTTGGCTTGGATGACATCTGGGACCTCTTCCATCACAACAACTTTGTGAGGTCATTATTATATATGTCACTAGCCCCATTTTTACAGATAAGGACATTTAGAGAGGTTGGTGATTTGCCGTGGTCTAGGAGCTAGTGGAGGGGGGAGGCAGCATTGCTGAGACCCCAGTTCCACTCTTCCTTGTTGCTTGCCTCTCACCTCTGGGAATTAAACAGCTGCCCACTCCATAAGGTCGGCCCCCAGACCTGAGACTCCTAGTCTCCTGCAAAGTCTTTCCATGACCACTGGGACCTGGCAGCCTGGTATCTTGTTGCATACCAAGGGATTCTGGGTTTCAATAATCTAAGATGGGCCTGGAATTCCCCAGAAACATTAAGTTCTAAGGTCAAATTCCTTGGCAGGAAATAGTTCAGTGTCTGTGAAATTCCAGCCCAGCATAAGCCCTGCTCTTTGCTGTTCAAACAGGAAAGATTCCTTACCCCTGCCCCTCACCCCCACTTCAATTCAAAGTAGAAATTGTAGCAGCTCTGTGCAAAGGATTATGGGTTAGATTGTTGGGATGGGGGCCCTTTTAAGGAGCAAATCCTCTAAGCAATCTGCCTTCTACGGTATAATATTCCTGTCTCCTTTTAATCAAATCTAATTCTTCTACATGTTTCCCATATGGTGGTCTATAAATCATTCTGTCTGGGCTTATCCAATCAGCATACATGCCAGGCAGGGACTGGGATGGGGGCTGAGTGCTTATTGCCAGTGCTGAAGGCTCAGCTTCTCAGCAAGGCGGGAGTCTCTCCCCGGGCTCTCTCCTTGCCTGCGTTCACCTTGGCTAAGAACGCCTACATGGTGCTTACATCTGCCAGGCTTAAAAGTATCCCTCTTACTCCCAGAGATGTGTGGTCCTGAATTAAACAAGCTCAGCAGCACATCAATTAGGTGTCTATTATAAGCAGATCCCTAACTTGGGTGGTGGGACTGACTGGGAGGAGCATGGAAACTGTCTAGTCCCCAACTTTAGTGGAAGCTGGAAGACAAGAACAGAAATCGCCTTTGTGGAGGGCAGAAGCCTCTACGAAAGCCCTACTTCAATGTAGCATTGTGGGTTAGGGGACCCTCAGCTCTTGAAACAAAGTCAGCAGATCATGAACTCAAGCAGGTCCTACCAAGCAGTCTGGAGGACCCACCTCTGTCACTTACTAGCTGGGGGGACCCTGGGCCAGTCAATCTGTCTCAGCCTAATTTCCTTATCTGTAAGATAGAGTAATAGTAGTGCCTATTTCTTCAAATTGTTGGGGGGGTTGAAATGAGGCTATGTTTCCCAAATGTTAAAGTACTATAAACACATTAGTGATGATGATGATGATGATGATGATGATGATGATGATAATGATAATGATGATGATGATGATGGATACTGGGTGATGGACTTCTCTGAGGTCTCAGAACCAAAGTTGGAGAGGCTGGTCACCAGATGTACTACAAGAGTGAGTTTTTATTTTACAGCAGGCACTTTAGGGAGGAAAAAGTGCCCATGGGAGGTCAGAGCGTAATGAGTGAGTGACGGCTGTGGAGAATCAGGAAAAGTCTCCGGAGAAACTATTTGAATTAGTCCTTGAGAGATAGGGGCAGCTCGATGGCACAGTGGATAGAGTTCTGGACCCAGAATCAGGAAGACTCATCCCCCTGAATTCAAATCTGGCCATAGACACTAGCCTGGGCAAGTCACTTAACCCTGTGTGTCTCAGTTTCCTCATCTGTAAAATGAGCTGGAGAAGGAAGCTCCAGTGTCTTTGCCAGGAAAGTCCCAAATGGGGTCAGAAAGAGTCAAACACGATTGAACAACAATTTTTAGGGATAGTCAAGGATGTCAACAAGAAGAAAAATCATAGGTGTACAGAGATAAATATGGAGCTCTGTTTAGTTTGGTCTTCTCACTTTATAGATGAGGAAACAGATGAGGAGAAGTTTGAGACTTGCTTAAGACCACACAGAGAGTTAGTGGTTGATATTGTCATTCAGGACTCCTCAATCTTGCAGCTTGGACATTGTGGGGGCTTTGTCCAGCGTGCTCTGCAGAAGCACTGGCAGAGATGACCAACTCATCTCTTAGCCCTGGGCATTCCCTTCCCCCCTTATTGCTTCTAGATTGGCCTGAAAATGATACAAATAACTGAACATATAAATAAACAGTGAGAAAGAAATCCCTACCTCCCAAGAACTTGAATATTTAAGAGGAGAGGACTGCTTTTAAAAAACTGCTCTCTATAAACACTGGCAAATTCCGCAAGCTTTCCCCCAGCACGCTAAAGAGCATGAGAGCTCTGTGCCCTGTTTTTCACCCCTGCAGGCTTCTTTTGGTCACAGATTTGAAGATTCTTGGTTAAGTCCTTTTCCTTGAGAATTGTTGCATCCTCAGGAGTCAGTGGGTCTATGCTAACACCCAACAGCATTTGTTGTTTATCCCTTGGCCATTTTTCCAGCTGTGACATGACATCATCTCACATGATTAGCAGTTCTCACAGGCTGTTAGCCACCCTACTGCTTCCCCATACCATGGACATTTATTCCATGCTCATGTATTTCCTAACTTTACTTAGTTTCCCTCCAAAGAGTGATGGATTCAGACAGGAGACTATGTAACACTAGATATGTGATTGAGGGCAAATCACTTATTTCTCTCACTTTTTTTCTTTTAAATATTTTATTGAAAAGTTTTTTTTTTTCTACTTCATCCTCACATCCCAATGACAACCCTCTACCTTGATAGAAATCCCCTTGTAACAAACAAGTACCATTAATCAAAGCTTTTAGGATAAAGAAATTACAGCTATCAAAAGTTATAAGAAAAATGTGCTAAATCACTATGGATTAGAGACATTTCAATTAAACCTATTCTGAGGTATCACCTTACACTTACCGGATTGGGTAATATGATAGAAAAGAAAAATGATAAATGTTGGAGAGGATGTGGGAAAATTGGAACACTAATGCATTGTTGGTGGAGTTGTAACTGATCCAGTGATTCTGGAGAGCAGTTTGGAGCCACACTATAAAACTATAACCAGGAACACCACCAGGTCTGTATCCCAAAGATATTATCCATGTGTACAAAAATGTTTATAGCAGGCTAAGACTTCGAAATTGAGGGAATGAATACCATCAACTGGGCAATGGCTGAACAGATTGTGATATATGAATGTAATGGAGTACTATTGTTCTACAAAGAAATTATAAGCAGGTCACTTTCAGAAATCCTAGATTTATATGAATGGATGCTGAGTGAAGTGAGCAGAACCAGCACACTGTACATAGTGACAGCAACATTGTGTGATGATCAGTTTTGATAGATTAGCTCTTCTCAGTAGTTCAATGATCTAAGATTTCCAAAAGATTCATGATAGAAAATGCTATCCACATCCAGAGAAAAAACAATGGAGTCTAAATGCAGATTAAACCATACTGTCTTTACTTCTTTTTTTTTAAGTTTCCTCCTTTTGTTCTGATTCTTCTTTCACAATATGACTAATGTGGAAATATGTTAAATATGATTCTTTATATATGTAAATATAATATAATCTCAGATTGCTTTCTGTTTTAGGGAGGGATAGGAGAGAGGAAGAAAAAATGGAAATCAAAATCTTATAAAAGTAAATGTTAAAAACTATCTTTACATGTAATTGGAAAAAAATAAAACCCTTAAGCGGGGGAGAAAGAAAGCAAAGCTTATACATTTAACCTCTCCATACCTATATCTAGTCATTTGTAAGAGGAAGGGGTTGGATTGGACACTTAAGGTACTCTCTGAAACACTGAGCATGTTTGAAAATATTTACTTTGGGAATTTCTAAATAAGTTGTGGTACATGAATGTAATGGAATATTATTGCAAGATGAGAAATGCTGAATTTGATCAACACAGAAAATCATGAATTGATGCAGAAGACATGGATCAATGTCGATTGAAATAAACAAACCGAGAAAACAATATACTCAAAGATGACAATAATGTAAATGGGAAAAAATAACAATCACAGAATAATCAAAAGTGGATGCTGCAAAATTCTAAAGAACAAGATGACTTCAAAGAAGAAATATGAGAAGCCATATCCTCCTACTCCTTTGCAGAGAGGTTGTAGGTCCATGATTGTGAAACATTGCATATTTTTTCATATTTTTTCTATGAATGGAAAGTTTTGTTGATCATTTCTTTTTTTTTCTTTTAAGATATTTGTCGTAACATTTTATGTTATATTTAATTAAAAAAAATTCTTATCTCCTCCCTCTCAGAGAAGAAGGAGGAAAGAGATACAGGGGAAATTTTAGGCTATGTAAAACAAAATATATTAGTAAATTTTTATTTTAAAAAATGTCTGCCACATTGCTCACCTTGAGTCTATCACCTTGGTGCTTGTGATAATATTTACCATCTTACATTATCACCGGTTGCCATATTGAACAGAATTCTGAAGTCTTTCATTATTGTTTCCTTTTCATTATTATGATCTTTTTGGAAATTATTTTCCTGGATTTTCTATACATCAGTTCATAACAGTAAGGAATGCTTAGATTTTGCTTTATTTGGCACTATGTACCCCTTTGGCAGGAAAGTGAACTCTATGGACCCTTTCTCAGAAGAATAAAAATAAACACATGAGAAATCAATTACATTGAAATATAGTTATCAGAATATTAAACAAACAAATTTGCAGGAGCCAGATTAAGAAACTTTGGTCTAAGTCTATCTGTGTTTCTCTATATATCTGTGTCTTCATGTATATAATTTCTTATGACACAGTAATTATCTATTACACTAAGATACTACAAGTTGTTCAACTATTCTTCTATCAATGTACACTCACTTTTTAGCTTTCACTACTACAAAATAAGCTGTTAGACATGCTTAATATATATTGCCTTGCTTGCTATCTGGGGGAGAAGGATGAGGGGAAAAAGGGAGAAAATTTTGAAACCCAAGATTTTGCAAAAGTGAATGTTGAAAACTATCTTTTCATGGATTTTGAAAATTAAAAGCTATAATTAAAACTCAAAAAAATGAAAAAAATATTCTTATG
Source organism: Sminthopsis crassicaudata (assembly GCF_048593235.1). Lineage (NCBI taxonomy): Eukaryota > Metazoa > Chordata > Mammalia > Dasyuromorphia > Dasyuridae > Sminthopsis > Sminthopsis crassicaudata. The sequence continues at coordinate 506,407,510 of NC_133618.1, forward strand.
ATAGAAAAAAAGCTGCTAGAAATATTTTTGTATATGGGACTTTTCTCTGCATTTGATATCTCTAGAACAGGCTTAGTGGTACAGTGAAAAGAGGACCTTGTGAGTCAGAGGATCTGGGTTCAAATTATGTCTCTGACACTTCCTACTTACACAAGCCACTTATGCTGCATGGGCCAGTTCCTTCACTTTTAAAATGAGGGTGTTGGAAAGATGACTTCTAGAGTCCTTCAGAGTGCCAGTTCTATATAATCCTATCATCTTTCTAAGCCTCAGGTTCTTCTTCTATAAAATGAGGATCATATGCTTTCTACTACAAAAAATTATACAAGACAAATCAACTCAACAAGCATTTATTAAGTAATAATTATGTGCCAGGCTTGGTACTTGGTGCTGGGAGTACTAATGCAAATAACAAGAAAGTTAATTCCTGCCCTCAAGGAGAATGAAGTTATATAAAAGGGAGCTAAAAAAAGGAGAGGGAAAAGGGGAAGGTACTCAAAGGTTCTGGGAGGAACTCATCAGTCAGAGCACAAGGCTGCAGAATGGAGGCATATTCCAGAAGTGAGGCATCTTTCAAGGTGTAAAATCTGCTAATTGAGAGGATGGCCATCAGTTTCAGAATGGCTGAACAAGTATGAGCAGGATGCTCTCAAATGGACCTGGAAAGATATGAACTGACACAAAGTGAGCTGAGAAGGACCAGGAGAATATTATACACAGGAATAGCAATATTGGATGATGATCAACCATGAATGACTTAGCTATTTGTAACAATAGAATGATCCAAGACAATTCTGAAGGATTTAGGATGAAAAATGTTATCCATCTCCAGGGAAAGAACTGATGGAGTCTGAATAATGATGGAAGTATGCCTTTTTTTTTTTTTTTTTTTTTTACTTTGTTTTTCTTGTGGTTTTTTTGGTATGTTTTCTTTCACAACATGATTAATATGGAAATATATTTTACATGGAGAGAGATATTTGGAATTCAAATTTTTATTTTATTTTTATTTAAAAGGGGAAAAAGTGCTTTCATCCAAACAGCTCTCCAATTGGAAATGGATATCATTTTATAACTTGAGTGCTTTGGAGTTGTAGTATATCATTGTATTGATCAGAATATTCAAGGCATTTGCAGTTGTTTAGTATACAATATTATTACTACTGAGCAAAATATTTTCCTGGTTCTGCTCACTTCATTTTGCATCAGTTCATATAAGTCTTCCCAGGTTTTTCCTACAAGCATTCTGTTTTTCATTCTTAGAGTTCAGTAGTATTCCATCACAATCATATACTATAATTTGTTCAGTTATCCTCCAATTGATGACATTCCCTCAGTTTCCAATTCTTTGTTACCACAAAAAGAACTGCTGTAAATGGTTTTGTACATGGGGTCCTTTTGGTTTGTTCTCCTTGGGGTATAGTTCTTGTAGTGGTACTGTTGGGTCAAAGGTTATGCAACAGTTTTATATCCCTTTTATAGACCTTTCCAAATTACTCTCCAGAATGGTTGTATCATTCCACCTTTCCACCAGCAGTACATCAGTGTCCCAATTTTCCATATCTCCTCCAGTGTTTGTCATTTTCTTTTTCTATTATATTAGTCAATTTGATGGGTGTGAGGTGGTACTTTTGAGTTATTTTATTTTGCATTTTTAATTATTAAAATGAAAAACTTTTAAAATTCATGATAAAAATTGCTTTTATACGTAATTGGGAAAATTAAATATTAATTAAAGAAAAGAAAAGACTTCTAGGATAAGGACGAAAAATCAAGAGTCAAGAGCCAGCCAAGAGAGGAGTGAAAGACTATGCTTTGTTGAGAAGAACCTTATAAATTTAATGTGCTAGATATGAATTATTATTATTCTGCTTGTATCTTTGACACTATTCCCTCCTCTCTCTTCCAGAAACATGGCCTTTTGAACATTCCCTCTCTACTAATTTTCAGCCTTTCCTTATTCACTGGCTCCTTAATATTGCCTTTAAATATGCTCAAATTTTCCCAGCCTTAAAAAAAGCCACAAACAAAAACAAAATCTGTCACTTGACCTTGTAAAAGGTCACCCTATATTTATTCTCCCTTCCATAGACCAACTCCTAGAGAAAGGTGTTGCTTTTGCTTTATTGGTTCCTATTCACTTCCTCTGGCTGCTTTCTCCTATACTTGACTGAAATTGTTCATTCCAAGGTCACCAATGATCTCCTTATTGTTGACTCCAATGATCTTTGCTCAATCCTCACCCTTCTTTTCCTTTCTACAGAGTTTACCACTGCTCATTACCTGCTCTCCTGGAGTCTCTGGAGTCACTGGGGACATTGGTCTATCATAACTTTCTCCCTAAATGTTAGACCAGATTTCAGACTCTATTGCACATTCTTTTCCCACTCTTCATGTGTGGATAACCCAGGGCTCTGTCTTGTTTCCCTTGCTTCTCTCTATATACCCCTTTTTAGTGATTCCTTTAGCGCCTACGGATCTAGCTACCATGTTTATGCAGATGAGCCCTAGTTCTTTATGTCTAACTCTACTCTCTTTTCTGATTTGTGTCTTAAAGCCCAACTGCATATTCAGTATTTTCAACTGGATGTCCCAATCGCGTCCTAAACTGAACTTTGTCTCACATCACCAAAGGGCATTATCATTTTCAAATCACCTAGTTTTGCAATCTAGAAGTCACCCCAGCTCTCCAGTCTTGCTCACACCTTTCTCCCCGATGTTGAATTGGTGGAAATCAATTTCATCTATTCAACTTTTCTCATATATGTTCATTCTTTTGACTCATGCCATGTCTTCTCTAGTCCAAGATCTCCTTATCTCTCATTTGGATTATTGCAAAGCCTCTTGATTAGTCAACCTTTATCTAATCTCTTCCCTTCCTAATCCACCCTTCACTGGCTGCCAGACTGATATTATTAATGTACAGGTCTGACCATGCAACTCTTCTGCTCAAGGCCTCTGGGATAAATGCAGATTCTTTTGTTTGGAATTTAAAGCCTTTCATGCTATGACTTCAGCTCTTTCCACACTGATGACATGGCATTTTCTTTTATATACTTTATCCTACAATCACGGTGTCATATATGACACATTTTCTGATTCTGCTTTTACTCCTCTTGTACCACGTATCTTAGAGCATCCCATAAGTGGTGCAGTGGATGGATACCAGGCCTGGAGTTAGGAAGACTCATCTTCTTAAGTTCAAATCCAGCTTCAGATCCCTACCAGCTGTATGACCTGGCCAAGTCACAGAACCCTGTTTGTCTCAGTTTCCTCATCCGTTAAATGAGCTGGAGAAGGAAATGGTAAACAACTCCGGTGTCTTTGCCAAGCAAACCCCAGTGGGATCACAAAGAATCTGTCATGATTGAAAAAGACTGGCCAACAATAATCCCAACTCTGGAATTCTCTCCCTCTGTTCCTGCCTCTTTTCTGTGATCATTCCTGATTATTTCAGCTGCCTTTCCAACCCTAGCCCCAAGCTTACTTAATTACTCAGTAGCACTTAGTTTTACTTATCTGTGAACATGTCATCCTGAAGGTAATCTCCTTGATATCAGGGAAGGCTTTACCTTTATATCTGTGTTTCCAGAGCCTTACACAGTGCACATACTTAATAAGCACTTAATACCAGCCATCACAGCCCCAACAACTAGTAGTTACCTCGTGCTTTAGGGACCATGCTAAGCATCTCACAAACATTATCTCCTTGGTCCTCATAGCAACCCTGAAAGACAGATGCGGTTCTATCCCATCTTACCACTGAGGAAACCGAGGCAGATGGAGGCTGCCCACGTATAAAGTTAGCAAGTGTCTCAGGTTGAAGTTAGGTTTTCCTGACTCCAGGCTCAGTGCCCTAAGCTGTCCCATTGAAATGCTTGCTGATTGACTGCGAATATTAATAATAATAATAATAATAATAACAGCAGCTAGGTGTCATAGTGGTTAGAGTGATGGTTAACTTGGCTAACTACGGACCTGTCCTGCCTGTATCCAGGCCAAACTTCTGTAAGAGGCAATATCTCAGCCCTCAAACACCACCAGGTGGCAGTATTGTACCATTAAGTCTACACTGACCCTAAGCAGGGGTAGGCAATAAAGTGTGGTGTGGACAGGCTAAGTCCCATCATGTCCTTAGTAACAACCTCCCCTTTCCTCATCTCGCTGCCCTCCCGCCTCTCCCAGCTTGGGCTTCATACCCACTTTTTTTCCTCCTGGAACATTCACTTCGGTTCCTATAAAAATGCTCTTCCGTTTGATTTGAGCCTTTTGCCTAACAAGAGAAGTCCCTTCCAGTCCCTTAGCATAGTAGTGAAGTATAAAAGTCAACTAGTGGGGAACCTACATAGAGAGAGAAATATGCATATATATGTATAAATATAAATATATGTATATGTATGCACACATATATATACCTACACATGTATATGTGTGTATATTCAATATGAATATGTATGTGTGTATGTTTGCATATTTGTGTGTGTACTGAGGTAGTGTTATATGGGAGAAAGGACATTAGATTAGAAGCTAGGAGACTTGTTTGCAGTCCGTGCTGTGCCTCTGACGTGAGTCTCTGGACTCACTTTCCTTGGAACTCAGTTTCTTTATTTGTAAAATGAGGGGATTGGACTAAATCATCATTTGGCAAATGTGTTTTATGTGGATGTGAATAACCTGTAAGGAAATTTAGGGGCAGCTGAGAGGCAGTGCTAGGTCCGGAGTCAGAAGACTCATCTTCGTGAGCCCAAGTCCAGCCTCAGACACTGGCTGTGTGATGGAGAAAGTCGCTTCATCCCGTTTACCTTAGTTTCCTCATCTGTAAAATGAATCGAAGGAAGCAATTGGCAAGCCATGGCAGTATCTCTGCCAAAAACCCCTCCAAAATATACACAAATGATCTTAAATGACTGAATTACAAAGAAAGAAATTTAGAGGCTAAGGATTTTTCATCTTTAAAATATTAAATGAGAAGTCCTATATGTATGTATTAAAAACATTTGCTTCATGCAATAATTTTCCATTTTGAAAATAAGCTCTATTTCTTCTATTTTGTTCCAAACTTCCTGACACATGATTTTGCCCAGCAACCCTTTAATCATAGGGAAATCCCATAACTCTACCTCCTGCTTCCACCAATGTATTTAATAAGTTCATAATGCTAGAGACAGGAGAAACATTAGAAATAATTTAGTCCAACCACTTCCTTCCATTTTACAAATAGAAAATAGGCTCAGAGGGGCCAGGGGTAAAGCTGTCAGGAACCTCAGAAGCCGTCTAGTTCAATTGCTTTATTTCAGATATAAAGAAATTGGATCTTAGGGAGTTGCAATGACTAGCCCAAGCTCACACAGCAAATTAAATCACAGACTATTGAGTCAAAACAAGGTCTTCAGATTCTACTGCTCTTTCCACCATAACACACTCCTCCCTTTCAAACACTCAAATTTTCCATGTTCAAATAGCTCAGAAAAATTGACTTAGCTAATCACTCAGTTGCTTTTCAGCTTCTATGTCTGGGCTTCCCAAGCCAGGCATCTGCCATTGGTCCCCTCCTCTGCTCTTATTCCTTAGGGGTCCTCACTGCAGACTTTTCTATGCTTGTCTTATGCACACAAAGGTGAGAGACACAGGAGAGACTTCAGAGTCTGAAGGCAAATCAGTCTGGAGGCTACACAGCATCCCTGACATAGCCAGAATAAAACCTTTCAGTTCTTTCTGCCAGGGTACAGTGTTGCAATTGCAGTGCTTGTATTTGTTAAAATTAGTTAATGTACAGTAGTAAGTAGTGCAGGAATAAGAGTGCAGGACAGAGTCAAGTTAGGCCTGAGTTCAAATCCTGACTCAGATGCTTGTTAAGTGTATAACCTAGAACAGATTTCATTTCTCTCAGTCTTAGTTTCCCCAACTATAAAACAAGGATATTAAGAGCCCCTACTGCACAGAGCTGGCAGCCAGATGGCCCCCTGGGTGGGGCACTGGGCCTGGAGTCAGGAAGGTCTGAGTTCAAATTCATCTCCAGACACTTATTAATAGTTGTGTGGTCCTGGGCAAGTCACTTAACTCTGTCTGCCTCAGTTTCTGCATCTGTAAAATAAGCTGGAGAAGAAATGGCAAACCATTTCCGTATCTTTGCCAAGAAAACTCCATATGAAGTCATAAAAAATTGTACATGACTAAATGACTGAACCACAGAAAAAACTTCACAAAGTTTTGTAAAGATTAAATAAGATGATATATGTAGAGTGCTTTGTAAATATTAAAGTTATAATAATCTTATTATCATGTAGTCATGGGGTATATGAGGAGTCTAGGGGAGCTCTTTGGAGAGATATCATGGTACAATGGACAGCGTGCTGGTCTTGGATCACAGCTGTCTTCAAAGCCTGCTTCATATCTTTACTGCCAGCATGGCCACAGAGAAGTCCTCTCTGAGCTCAGTTCTCTCATTTATAAAATGGCAGATTTGAGCTCAGGGACCTCTGAGGCTCTGGAGTCAGGACACCTGGTCCTGAAGTCTTGCTCTCCCAGGAGAAGGTGCTTCATTGAACTGCGGAATTGGAGACCTGGGAAAGGATGTAAGGGGCTGGACAAACAAACCCCAGTTGAGCAGTAATTCTCCCTACTACCTCTCTGAGAAGTGGTCATCCAGCCTTTGCTGAGTCATCACAGAGAGATCACTGATGGCCCTGGGTTCAGGAGATGCCTCTTCTGTTCATTGCAATGCCTTTTGCTAAAAGCTGGACCTACTGGGAAAAACTCTGGATTTGAAATTCTAAATACCTGAAATATTCAAATCCAGGCTCAGACACTTATTAGCTGTAATACCAATAAGTGCCTTTCTGAGTCTCACTTTCCTCATTTAGAAAATGGATATAATAATAACAGCTACCAATCTTTACAGCCAGTATTTCTGATAAAGGTCTCATTTCTAAAATATATAAAGAACGGTGTCAGATTTATAAGAATACAAGTCATTCCCTAATTGATAAAAAATCAAAGGATATGAACAGTTTTCAGATGACGAAATTAAAGCTAACTATAGTTATATGAAAAAATGCTCTAAATCACTATTGATTGGAGAAATGCAAATTAAAACAACTCTGAGGTACTACCTCACACCTCTCAGATTGGCTAAGATGACAGGAAAAAATGACAAATGTTGGAAGGGATGTAGGAAAACTGGGACACCAATGCGTAGTTGGTGGGATTGTGAAATGATCCAACCGTTCTGGAGAGCAATATGGAGCTATGCCCAAAGGGCTATAAAACTGTGCATATCCTTTAACCCAGCAGTGGCTCTACTAGACTTATATCCCAAAGAGATCATAAAGGAGGGAAAATGACCCACATTGCAAAAATGTTTGTAGCAGCTCTTTTTGTAGTGGCAAAGAATTGGAAAGTGAGTGGATATCCATCAGTTGGGGAATGACTGAATAAGTTGTGGTATATAAAGGTAATGGAATATTATTGTTCTATAAAAAATGATGAAGAAGCTGATTGTAGAAAGGCCTGGAAAGATTTATATGAGCAGATACTGAGCGAAACAAGCAGAACCAGGAATACATTGTACACAATAGCAACTGCATGAATGTACGATGATCAACTATGAAAGACTTGGCTTTTCTCAGTGGTTCAGTGATCTAAAGCAATCCCAATAGATTTTGCACAGAAAATGCTGTCTGCCTCCAGAAAAAAGAACTAAGGAGACTGGATGCAAATCAACACATGCTATGTTTTCATCTTTTTTCTGTTTTTTTTTTTTTTTTTTTTTTTTAAATCTCTGGTTTTTCCCTTTTGCTCTGATTTTTCTCTCCCAGAATGACTCACAAAGCAATGCGGACTAAAAATAAAAAAAAAATTAAAAATTAAAAAATAATAACAGCTACCTCATAGGGTTGTTGTCAGAATCAAGGGAAAAGGTGTTTTGCCCACCTTAAATATAAATGTTGGTCATCTACTTTCGATCAGCTTTTTTTCCCCCCCACATTATGCCATCACTAAGATAAGCTGAAATCTCATCACCATATAATTTGACTCAACTGTTGATATTTAACATCTTCAGGTATCTCTCCCCTCTGAGTGGAAGGCTGGAGAGCAGAGCAATAAGTTCCTCCCAGAACTTTCCTTTGCCTAGCTTCTCTAACTACATGTAGGACTTGATCCTATATGGGATCTTGGAACTGAATGTGAAGGTAGTGAAATTATGATTTATTATCAGCAAATGTTTGACTTGTTTACCCATTTTATATCTCTATATACTCAGGGTCATGTAAAGATTTCTCTGTTAAAAAGGTGTTGCAAATGGGAAAGTTTAAGAAGCCCTGGAGTTGAGGCCTCAGAATTTTCCAGGCAAAGTTTTCATTTGGCATCCACTTTCTACTTAGTTTTTATTCCAGGCACATCATACCTTCATCCCTGGATACTAAGGAAACTTCCCTGATCTTTTCAGCTTCCTTTATTAGATTGTAAGTACTTTGAGAGAAATGATTGTTTTTTTCTTATTTGCATTCTCAGAATTTAGCACACTGACATATAATAAATGCTTAATGCATTTTTATTTATATTGACTGATGCAGTATCTAAATATTAACTATTGTTATTATTACAAGTAAATATTTTACCTGCTTTGTCATACTGTGGATTCAAATTGAGCTTGCAGGCCACTCACTAGACTGCAATTATTGTTCACTAGCCATATGTTCCCTGTTTTGTACTTGAATACGATTTTCCTCCCTTTCCTCTGTATCAAAGATTGCTAATGGATAGAATACTGCACCTGGAGTCAAGAAGACCTGAGTTTAAATCTAGCCTCAGATACCATCTTCTTCGCCTGCAGTATCCTTATCTATAAGAGGTTTAATAATAGCACTTACCTCTTTGGATTGTTGTAAAGATAAAGTGAGATAATATTTGTGAAGTACTTTACAAACATTAAAATATTATACTACCCAGAATTAGTGCATATTTTATTTATTGAAAGCATGGAGCTACTTTAAAATGATTATGTATTTATCTTTAAACAACAGTAAAATGAAATAAACTACGTACACTTAAAATTAATTAGTTGAGAGGCCAAACAGAGAAGATCTGGTTCAATGCATGATAGATGCCTTCAATGAGCTGAAGGATTTTTGTGTGAAAAAAGGCTTGTTCTTGTTTTGCGTGATTCCCAAGGCAGAGCAGGGAAAGACAGTTAATAGGTGCAGAAAGGCTCATTTAGTGTTGATCCCTGAAGAAACTTCCTAACACTTTCTAAAACTGTCTAAAAGTGTAATTCACAATTTTAGGAGGTGGTAAGTTTTCCCTCTTTGGATATATTCATAAAGAGACCTTCCTCTTAGCTCCAGGATCAAATATAAAATTCTGTGTTTGGCTTTTAAAACCCTTCAGAACCTGGCAGTATTTTTCTGCTATGTACTCTTGGATCTACTGACAGTGGCTTCCTTGCTCTTCCTCAATAACAGTATTCTCCCTCTCAGCTCTGGGCATTTTCACTGGCCATCCTCCATCCTTGCAATTCTCTTGGCCCTCATCTTTGCTTTCTGGTTTCCCTGGCTTCAAGACTCAGATAGCATCCCACCATCTGTCAGAAGACTTTCCTTAACCCCACTCAGTGCTATTTATCTGTATACATATACATATATATGTATGCATCTGCAAATATACGTATAAATATAAATAAATACTTGTATGTATAGTTACGTATCTATCTTGTTCCTATATAGTTATTTCCATGTGGTCTCTTCCTTTAAACTGTGGACTCTTTAAAAGCAACTGGTTGCTTTTTGTTTGTTTTTTCTTTTCTTTGTATCTGGAGCACATAGCATAATGGCTAGCATATAGTGGATGCTCAATAAATGCTTGTTTACTTGACTTGATTTCCCATCTTTGCAAAGGATGAGGAAGGGTCTTCTCATAGCTTTTTTGGGGGAGCAAAATTATTTGTAATTTTGTAATATTCCCTTTCTATTGTTTTGTAGTTGGTATCCTTTTAATTTCCATTGAACTAATTATCTTGTATACTATTTTTTGGCTCTACTTACTTTACTCTATTTCAATTCATGTATCTGTTTTCATGACTCTCTGTATTCATCATATTTGTTTTTTTCTTATAGCATAGTAATAATATTCTAAAACATTCACTTCATCTTCAGTCACTGAACATCTACCTTGTTCCCAGGTCTTTGTCATCATAAAAAAAACTACTATAAATACGTTGTTCTATTTGGGGCCTTCCTTTTTATCAATGACCTCTTTAGGATATATGCCTAACAGTGCAAGATCTGCATTGTTTATATAATTTATATAATTGTAAATTGCTTTGCAAAATGGTTGGTTAGGCGGTGACCGAGCCTTTCTTCTCCTTCAGACCCAAGTTTAGTGACTAGCATTTGGACACCAAGGGCCTAGAGCCAAGGTAAATCCTCTGGAGTCAGGTCCATATAAAAATAAGTAGTATAATCTCTGGCACAAACCAAAGGACAAAGCTGAGTGAGAATTTCAGAGAGAACACTCTTGGAATGAACATGTGTCCAGAAACTTCTTCCCATACTTCAGTGGTCACCCCCTAAATGCCAATCCCCTATTGCCCAGGGTCCTGAAATACATTTTTGTTCAATGCTAAGCTATCTTCTGGGGAATAGATTCCATTCCAGGAGACTGTGACTTCCAGTTCACTCGAGGTCTAGAGAAAAAAGTTCCCACCCCGTGCTGAGTTGTAATTATTGAGTTGTAATTCTTAGAGTCCCCCTCCCTGCTCCTTACCTACTTTCTACAAATATTCTATTCCCTCCAGGGGGGGTTGGATGACCTCTCCCCTCCTCCACTGGCAATTACAGATACTTTCTTTAGCTTTTGGTGTCATGCTGAAAGGAATAAGAGGAGCCCCACCTACCCAATAAATGGATAGGGTGTAAATCAGCTCTTAGTTTCAGAGCCTCCACCATGTTTTTTGGCACAGAATTATTCTCTAAGGGTTTCATGCCTATATCTCTCTGGCTAGCTTGCAAACTTCTTGAGGATAGAAGTAGTTTTTCCTCTTCTTATCTCATTTTCAATAACTGCCACAGCATTCAGCACAGTAGAAAGGCTCAGTAACCCCAGGCAGCTATACACCAAAGGTTGAAGGCCACGTGGTGGTGGTGGTGGTGGTGGTGTGTGTGTGTGTGTGTGTGTGTGTGTGTGTGTGTGTGTGTGTATTTGGGGAGGGATGCTTGGATTTAGGAAGATCTGGGGTCTAACTCCACCTTTGACATTTACTTAATCTTTTAGGACTCTCTGGCAACTCTCTCAGACTTTATGTTCTAGATGAGTTGCTAGAGTACTTTGGTGGAGGGAATTTGTCACAGATTTGGTTCCTTCCACCCATCCCCTTCCCCTGCCAAAAGTCCACCCACAAAGGCAGCAATATTATAAAAGTGTACAAGACATGCAAAAACCTGCCACGTGAGGGCCCATGGAAAACACTGGAAGCAGAGAAAGCTTCCTGAAAGAAGCAGCATTTATGTTGAGTTTTAGAGCATGGGTTTAATAGAAACCCAAAAGAGGACAGCCCAGAGAAAAGTATAAGAAAAAGATGTAAGGATATAGGAACACAGCCTATTTGGAAATTGTGGGGAAAGTAAGAGATTGATTAGAGAGGCACAATTTAGCTGAAATGTAGTATATATGGAGGGCAGTTGTAAAAGGTAAGGAAAAAATAGTAAGGAAGCACCAGCCTCAGCCGTCAGACGAGTTTAAGTTTAACACACTAGGAAATAAAGAGCTCCCAAAGATATTCGAGTACAAGAGGGACATAGCTAGATTTATACATAAGAGCATTCTGGAATTCCTTGAAAAGTAAATTAGAGAAAGTCCAGGCAGGGAGACCTGTTAGGGACCTTACTGCTACCACCTCCAGTATAGAGTCTTATACTTGTCCATCTTCACTACTGTGACAGGGAGAAAATAGACCCATCAATGAACAAACATTCATCACATACCCAGCCTGGTCAGTGTAGCGGAGAAAGCTGGCCTGGAAGTTGGGAAGCCTGTGCTTCGGGTGCCTAGCACACCCGGGCTGTGTGACTTTAGGCCAGTCATTGTCACTTCTTCATGCTCCAGGCAATTTCATCCAATAACCCAGAGTATTTCCACCTAGTTATACCTTTGATTTATTCATTGTTCTGTAACTCAATGAAAGGGATATTCTCGTTTGATAAAGGTACATCAGCAGAGAGAGTTGACTCCCCAACTAATGAACTCCTGGGTCCCAGCCCTACATCTCTGATCCATGCCCTGGTAAGGTTCTGGAAATACAAAGGCAAAAACGAAAGACAGACCCCATCCTGAAGGATTTTAGGTTCTCTCCAATGGCAGAGATAATCCCAAGGGGAGATTGCTGGGGTTTATTCTCCTGAAACACAAACTTTCTCTATTTCTGGTTTATCTCCTTGAAAGCTGGAAAATCTGTTCAGCTCCTAAATTTGGAGGTGAGCAACTTTCCAAGCTCCATCCTAACCCAGGGAAAAAGTACTTTCTCTGCAGTCGACCACTTTCACCACAAGATGGCAAATGTGTACGTCTTTAATCCAAACCTGATTTTTTTTTTTTTTTTTTTTTTTTTTTAAAGTTAAACAATTTGGAAATTTGGGGTGGGAGGGAGAGAAACCAGAGGATCCCTGGACTCCTAGATTCGGACCTGAAAAAGACCTTAGAAATCACTGAATTCTGTCCCCTCTTTTTACAAATGAGGAAACTGAGGTCGAGAGAGATTCAAATAATGTGCACAAGGTCACACAAGAAGTAGCAGAACCAGCATTTAATCCCAAATCCTCTGCTTGTGCATGCTTTGTCTTCTTTTTGGCTAAATTATCAAGTGCTTAAATTAATGAGTTTTTCCAGGGAAAAAAGGTTGCTATAGTCCCCCAACATTCAATTGTGTTAATGTCATCTTAGGCATACTAAGGCAGTACAGTGGATAGAAGGAGGGACGAGTAGAAAGGCATAAATATTTATTAAGTGCTTACTATGTGCCAGGCATCATGCTAAACCTTAATAAATATCTCATTTGATAGAATGCTGGACTTGAAGTCAGGAAGACCTGAATTCAAACAGTTCCTCAGACATTTACTAGTTGTGTCCTTGTGACACTGGACAAGTAATTTAACCTGAGTCCCTGGTTTCTCACCAATAAATAAAACCTGCCTCACCAATACCTGTGAACTCCAGATGAGATTAGCATACATGGATTACTTCACAAGCTTAAAAGTATTACATCCATATTATGTTATTATTACCATCATCATTGTTACTGTTCATCCACATCTGACTTTTTGTGACCCCATGGGGTCCGTGGGATTTTCTTACAAAGATACTGGAGTGGCTTGCCGTTTCTTTCTACAACTCATTTTGCAGATGAGGAAACTGAGGCAAACAGGGTTAGATGACTTGCCCAGGATCCACAGCTGGAAGCCTCTGAGACTGCATTTGACTTTAGGGTCTTCTTGACTCCAGACCATGTACTCTAACCACTGAGTCATTAGGTTAAATAGATTCACTTAACATTTCTGAGTATATTTCCTGATCCCTCTTTCCTCTCCTCTCCTACATCCCCCCCCCCAACAAATTTGCTTATGTTAAAGAGGCATCTTGATCCTCTTGTTCCAAATAATGTGATCAATTGATTATCCTGTTACCTTTATCAAGTAAGAATAATGAAGATATAACAACTCTTTTGGTTGTTACAGAACAGTGAATAAGTCAAAGGTATGAACTAGGTGTCGAGCGGAATGCTCTGGGATTACTGGATGAAATAAGATTATGAAATATTTTTGGACTGGTTGAAAGAAATAAGCATATCCAGGGGCCCAAATATGTCAGTGAAAAGATTCAAGCAGGGAAGCAGTCTAAGTCTGGGAGCTCTGTGAGATGTTAGGCCCCTCTTCTTGGAACCAGAGGGCAGCAAAGTACCCCTTCACTCCACTTTGTGGTATTCCCTCTTTCCTTCCCTCCCATTCTTATGTATCATGTCAATTAAAATCTAGCCCATCAACAAATAATGTATTCAACCAGGGGGCTAAACCAGAGGAGAGAAAAGGCAACTCAAGGGAGTAGGAGCTCTTCATGGTGTGGAGAAGTCAGCTTCAGGATGCTAGTAGAGCCTCATCAGAAAAAAAAATCATGAAAACTTAAGGGAGCAAGAAAAGGACTCATATCCAAGAGGAACTATGGATTACTCTTTTTGCCACAAGGGTTTTTGAAGTTTGAGACTTTTTTTTTTTTTTTTTTTTTAATCCAAGGCTGTGAATATATTTACGGAAGAGTATTTCCAGACTTTGGGGAATGTTTTTATACTAGTGTCCTTAGCGTATCACATTAGAAATGCATCTTTCTAAAGGCTAATGACATCTGGCTGACTGATATGGGGAGAGCACTGATAGGGGCTTGTGAACTACAGTACTAGAACTATCTCTATCTCCAATCCAGCCTTATTTTTCAGGTTGCTCTTTAAAAATTCAAAAGGGGAAGTGGTTAGCTTCCTTTTGGGGTGCTGCCCATCAGTTCAAATGGGAGATGGGGAGTAAATTTGCTTGTTCTGTGATATAGTGATACTCTCAGGATGGTTTATTTAGATCTTACCTAAAACTTCCTTTGGCTCGTAATACTTAAAACTGGAAGGAATGCCCAAATTTTATAGCTGAGAAAAATACATTCCAAAGGGAGTGCGATGACTTGTTTAAGGTAGTGAGAAGGAGATCTGGAATTCAAACCCAGATTCTTTGCCTCAAAGTTCAATGTTCTTGCCCCTACTCCACTGTACGTACCTTTGTCTAAAGCTGCCTTCTCTTGGGTTCTCAAGGGAGAGCTGTCTGGAATGTTGACCACAATGCTAAGAAAATGTGATTAACTTCTTCCTGTTCTTTGTGGGAGGTTGTAAAGACATTGCTCTTTCAGGATAATTCCTGAAATGAGTTACTCAGCATGTCTGAAATTGGTGTTCTGGTCTGTTTCTAGATGCTCAAGGCATGAATGGGCCAGTGTTCCATGATGTTGTCAAATATTTCTTTAAAAAAAATCTTTTGCTTTAACATTGATTACATTCCTTCTAATGTCCTATAATAGCTTTCTCTCCTCCTAGGGAGTTATCTCTTATAAACAAAGTTTTTTTTTTTTTTTAAAGAAAAAAAAGAGAGGAAAAAAAAATCAATAAAATTTGATCAATTGAAAAAAAAAATTGATTCTGGGTACAATGTTCCAAATCTATGGATTCTAATCTCTTTTGAGGAGAAGGGAAAGACATCTTCTCATTGTTCTTTGTTGAGACTAAGGCTATTTGCTAGAATTCCTCAAGACTGAGTTTCAGTTTTTGTTATTTTTTGATTCTTCTTTTCATTTGTCTGGTTGTAGTCATTCATTATGTGTGTTATTTTCCTGGCTTTGATTTACTTCATTTTGCATCAGATCAAATAAGTCTTTGAGTACTTTTCTGTATTTATTATTTGATTGTATTGTCATTTCTTACACAGCTCAGTAAGATTCAATTATGTTCAGTCACCACAATTGTTTAGCCATTCTGCAATTGAGTATTTACTTTGTTTCCATTTTCTTGCTACAATAAAAAGTGCTGCTATAAATATTTTGTTGCAAATGAAGCCTTTTATTTTTTGTCAGTGACCTTCCCAGAATAATGACTAGCAATGGACTCTCTAAATCAAAGGGTCTTTTAGTCAATTCATTTCCACACTTTAAATTTTCTTTCTAGATTAGTTGTATCAATACTCAGCTTAATCAACAATATATTAGAATTACTATTCTTTTGCAATGCTTCCAATTTTGATTTTTCCTTTCTTTTATCATCTTTGACAATTTTCTCAGTGTTGTATAAAACCTCAGAATTGTTTTGATCTGAATTTCTCTTATTGGTGAGCTGGAATGAGGTTTCATGTGGTAATTAATACTTTGCAATTCTTTTAAGCATAGCTTATATTGATTACTTCTCTGTTGAGGAATTTACCAGATAACTCTAATCTGGTGGCTGGGTAACTTTGGAGCAGGGTTTGCTCCCCATGGGAGTCTGTTGCTTTTGACATATGCTATGGTCCTGGGCTAGGATCTCATCCAGAGATTCTGTTAGTGTATGATGTTGATTGTAAAGGAGAACTGAGCAAGAGAGTGTGAATGACTCAAAGCAATTCAGCACCACTAGTGAGTTAGTATTCAACTACTTGTATGACCAGGGCCATCATCTTTGTATGAAAAGGCCAGTGTTGTTATTAAACTCCTGGGTTACTGACTCATACACTCATTAGGTTCATAGGCCTGTAGCCTTGAAACTGGAAGGGACCTTGCTGGTGGTCAAGTACAACCTCCTCATTTTGTAGATGAGGAAACTTAGGCCTAGAAAAGTTAAATAATCCAGTAGTAAGTGATGTTATTCTGATACTAATCCACGTCCTTTGACTCTAAATTTCATGTCCTTTCTACTGTACCATGCTGCTTTTCAAAGGAAGAAATTATCTAACTCTCCAAAAGGCAATTAATGGTGGATAGAGAGAGAGATAGAATGAAAATGAGCATTTATACAGCACCTACTATGTGCTGGCCATTGTGCTAAGCATCATCTCATTGATCCTTACAACAACTTTGGGATGTGGGTGCTATTCATATTCCCATTTTACAGTTGAGAAAAATGAAAGAGATAGCAGGGAGATGACTTGACCAGAGTCACACAGCTGGTATATATCTGAGGCTAGATCTGAACTCAGGTCTTCCTGGCTCAAGTCCAAGAATCTATTTACTGAAACATCCAGCTGCCTTTTAGGAAACTTTCTTTAAAGATGCTGTGAAATCCTTGTGCTCTATATGAGTAAGGGGTTCCATGGGGGAATTGCTTTACTTGTGAAAATTTTCTTTTTAAATGCTAAATTATACTAATATTCTAAAGGCCTTTCTGCAGTGTTTTATTAGGGTATAGAGTGACTTGGGTTCTGGGAGGCCATGGAGAACAAGTCCTATGCTTTTGGAAAGGCTTTCGGTGTGGTGACCTTAACAGGATGAATGTCCGTCATTAAGTTCAGAGAGGCTCATCATCAGATTGGCTTCAGAATAATGACTTTTTTTTTTTTTTTTTTTTTTTTACCACAGCAACTCTAAGATGGGGGATTGGTAGAAGGAGAACCCACAGCAATGAATCATAGATCCTTTGACTCATTGAATACTTTTTCCAAAAAAATTTTGTCAATTACAGCCATTTTGAATATGGCCTTGTTTCCTCTATTTTGCATCAAAATGTCCCTGACAACCCCTTTCCCAAGCCCTCTCTCTCATTTCTCCTCGTACATTTCTGGCAGAGACCCAGACCTAGTCCAACACAGGTATTGTTACACTCTTCCTAGGTGCTACTTAGATAATGACTATATATATAGTTCAGGGTTTCTGGAGGCCTGACAGGATGTCTGATACTGACATAGGTAGCCCTCTTGGCCATTTGTCTCACCTGAGTTTTAATTTCTTCTTCCTACTCTTCTTGATTTTTAGCATGTCTTCTTGTATAGTGGGATAAGAAGACTTTCATCTAAATCTTGGCCAATCAATCAACAAATCATTCAGCATATATTAAGCACCTAAAACCTAAAACAATGCAAAAATATTATGCTAGACATTGGGAATACAAATACAGAAATGGCCCTCAAAGGGTTTACATTCTGTCAGGAGAAAAAACAATTATATATATGAAAATATGCCAAGAATACAAAGTAATTTGAGAACATTAAAGAAAGGCCTCATGTCAGTCCTGCCACTTTCTAGTTATAGAACCATATTGTTGTCATTTAGATATTTTTAATTGTGTCTGACTTTTCCTGACTCCATTTAGAATTTTCTTGGCAAAGATTGTCAAATGATTTGTTATTTCTTTCTTCAGATCATTTTATAGATGAGGAAACTGAGGCAAACAGGTTAAGTGACTTGCCCAGGGTCACATAGTTAGTAAGTGTCTGAGGCCAGATGATGCATCTTCCTGCCCCCAAGTTTGGTACTCTGTGCACAAGGGCACTATTTTGCTGCCCTATATGACCACAGGCAAGTTATTTTCCCACCCCAGGCCTCATTTTCCCCACCTATAAAATGATGAGGTAAAACCAGATAAACTCTGATGTCCCTTCTAGTTCTCACATACTCAGATGATTTAATTTCTCTCTAATCTCTTTATACCTTACTCTCTTCTAAAGATAACTGGGTGATGCAGTGGATAGAGTAAAATGGGAATATTAATAGCACCTACACCCCAAGGTTGTTGTGAGATCATCAAATTAAAAGGTATTAGTAAAGTGCTTAGTACATAGCAGGTGATATATAAATGCTTATTCTCTTCTTTTCTATCTATGTCTTATAGGATCCAATTAAACTTGTCTCCTTTGCTGTTCCTCATATAAGAGGCTATCTCTTGGCTCCTTCACTGGATGTTCTTTCTTTCTGCCTCTTAAAGCTCCTAGTTTCCTTCAAGTTCCTGCTAAATTCCCACCCTGTGGCTCATCTAGTTACCCAAGGATGTGGCGTCTTTCTGCTGATGTCTTATTCACCCCATCACTTTTCCCAATCTAAAATAAAAACTTGTTTCTAATACTGCTTTTCACACCTCAAGATAACTAAATTTGTCAAATAACTCTTCTTCTGTAAGTCACAGGGAACCTAGAAGGGAAAGGAACATCAAGAGATGAAACAGAAGGGCCCTGTAAAGCGAAGTCAAGGACCCCAGAAACAAATTTAACTTACTTTATAACTCAGTCTAGGGCTGAGATAGCTCAGAATCTTGCCTTCTCAGCATCCTCCCTGTTTCTCCCAACTCCCATTATCCCACAAGCCCTTGATAGGATGCTTCCCAACCTGGCACCACTGTTATCCCTAAAGAAAGTACAAATGGTGGGTTAGGAGATCCAGCTGTGTGGGGACTGCATAGGCGGCTAGGTGGCCTTGCTGTCCTGTCTCTGCACTATGGGAATCTACTGGTTTGATAGTTGCCAGCCAGGAGCACTCGGAGGAAAGATGATGACTTGTTAATATAGCACTGTGTTATGTGAAAGCAAAATGGAAAGTGTGGGGGACTTTTCTCTCAGTCTTTATGCCCTCTCACCCTCACATGCTCCCAGTTTTAAGCTGTGTGTGTGTGTGTGTGTGTGTGTGTGTGTGTGTGAGAGAGAGAGAGAGAGAGAGAGAGACAGAGACAGAGACAGAGACAGAAATAGAGAGATAGACAGAGACACACACAGAGACAGAAAGACAGAGAGAGAGACAGAGACAGAGACAGAGAAAGAGAAAGAGAGAGAGACCTTCATCGTCCAACCCATTGTAAACTTGAAGTGGCATCCAGAAGTAGAACCCAAGGAACCAGGTTAGGAAGGAGGGCTCCTTAGAAGAACATCATCATTTTGGTAAAAACTAGATTTGAGATTCTTGTGACTAGATTTACCTTTCCCAGCCCCTCTCAAATTCTGAGCACTTAACCTTGCCCCCTAACCCCACTGTATTTTGCCTTGGTTTATATGCAGCCACACCCTCTAGTGGACCCAGTTGTGGGAGCCCTTACTTTGAGATCAAAGAACTACAGCTAGAAGATACCTCTGAAACTCTAGAATAATCTTATTTCCTTTTTTTTTTTTTTTTTTTTTTTACAAAGAGGACATTGAAGCACAAGGAAATTAAATAACTTGCTTAAGTTGACATAGGTAGTAAATAGCAGAGGAGAAATTTGACCTTAGATCTTCAAATTCCAGAACTAATGGTGTTTCTACTGTACCATGCTCCCCTCTCTAACTTATTCCTTTTAAGACTGGAGTGGGAGACATGGCCAGACTGTCATTAGCCTGACCAGGGAATTTGAAGTTGCATCCTCCCCTGAGCTCTTGCAAGTGCCTTCTCCTCTTTCCCCAGATGTAGTCAAGCCCCTCCCCAGCCCTGGAGACCCATCCCCTGCCACGTTGCTGCCTTCACTCCGGCA
This sequence comes from Sminthopsis crassicaudata, assembly GCF_048593235.1. Classification (NCBI taxonomy): domain Eukaryota; kingdom Metazoa; phylum Chordata; class Mammalia; order Dasyuromorphia; family Dasyuridae; genus Sminthopsis; species Sminthopsis crassicaudata. Next base: position 506,427,485 of record NC_133618.1, read on the forward strand.
GGCAGGAAGCTCTGGCTTAAAAAAAAAAAATCAGAGCGTTGTTGTTGCAGGAAACATCTGGAAGTGACCCAAAGAACATCATAAAAAAGGAGGGGGTTGGGGGAGGGTTGGGGAAAACCATCTGAATTCACTTTGTAAAGGCAACTGCAATTATGCCTTTGAGGGTTTACCAGGGAGTCCAGATTCAAACCATGTTGGGTGATGTCAGTGGGAAAATATGAAACTGTGCGGCGGATAGTCTCATTGCACAAAAAATAAAATAAGTTCCAGTCTCAGCTTCTGGCTTGAGGAGCAGGAAAGAGGATGAGATCCGATAGACCTTTTTTTCATATGAAGAAAAATAGGGAGGGAAAACATTGTTTCTTTGACTTTGGGGTGAGCAGGGTTGGACTTCTTCAAATATGGGGCTGCCAGCTTGGGTGTGATTTGAGAAATCATAGAACCGTGGACTTTTAGCATTGCCAGAAATGTAAAAGATTACCTCCTTCAATCCATTCCCAAAGAAACTGAGGCCCAAGGCGGGGTCTAACATGCCCAGGGTCACACAGCTCAGTAGTTTCAGAGCCAGGAGTAGCATTTGTTCACACTATTAGGATTTTGTATATAAGAGATCAGACTTGTGACTTTGAACTCACTTATATCATTATGCTTTGAATTATAGTTATACAATTTATACAAATTTTGTTTTGCATTTATATATTTATATCACTTTTCACATAAGTATTTCTTTCCTATGTGGGGTCAATGAAGCTATGAAAGTACATAGTATGTGGCTGTGATATAATAAAGATAAATTTCCTTTCATGCTCTTTGTAATAAAGAATGGCTCTGGCTAAGACACACATACACACATAAATGGGTAGATCTTAAACAGAGTCTACTGATTTTTAACTGAGTGGTCTTTTCATTGTTACATCCAGATGGTGAGACCTAGTCCCTGAATTTATAGGATGTATAGATAGCATAGAACAGTAGGGAGACTTTTTAGATATCTAGTCCAATGTTCTTAGTTTTACAGATAATGAGACCGAGAACAAGAAGCATTAAAAGATGGTCACTTGCTAAGTGGCAGAGATAGGTTTCTTTGGACACGGTACTATTTTACAGGAGACCAGACTCCTAAGTCCTCACATTGCCTGGGGCCCTGATGCATCAGGACTTGGAAGAGTGCCCTTGCATCAACCTTTGGAAGACCCATGATTCAGAGGTTTGGAGGCCTTTGTCTCTTCTGTTTGGGGCTGAGGAGCAGGAGAATCTTTAAATGGAGAGAGAATCTTTTCCATCAAGTTCTTGAAATTGTGGGGGTGGCTGTCTGACTGGGCGCTATTTCCATAGACATAACTCTTTGAGTCATCGAAGGTGGCTCTTTTGACCTCTGGAGCTGCCTGGAGACATTTTTTCCCTACAGGAAATTAGCCTCTGGCTATTCCACTTAATATCTGAACTATTTCTTCCCTTATAGAGAGGGTTAGGCAGGGTGAGCTTTCATCAGTCCTTCTGTGGGGTGTATTCTATAGGAGAGAAATATGTTGAATAAGGCTGATACTTCCCATCCTTCAGCCCTGAATCTCGTGACTAGGATCTTAGAGGTTAGCTAATATGGCCTCATACTTTGAGTTCATTGGTTCAGAAGGAGGAGCCAAAGGTTGGGATGACATGAGAGAGACCATTATCCATTATGAATAAACAGATCCAACCCAGAACTCTGCTCTAGGACTCATTGGATTCTCAAAGAGCCAAGACCTTTTATTGCCTCAGGCAATTGAGTCTACTGGGTCTGCAGTGGAAATAGTATCTTAATTGTTTGTTAGGGCTCTAAATCTACCATGGTCAGAAAGGGACCAGATGGATGGAGGCACTGAATAAGATGCATAGTCAATCAATTAATTAAAAAGACATTAAAGAGTACTTGCTATGTATAGGAGTTATGATTTTAGCCTCATTCTTATGAGTTCATTTAAATTCAACAACCATAACAGGTAGTATGTGTAGGGCATGGGAATATAAGGATGAACAAGAGCATGATGTCTGCCCTCAGGGAAATTACAGTTCACCAGAGAAAATATTTCAAATGTCTGTGATTTATGTCATTGAAACTATCTCTACAATACAGATCACAATTTTTCTATAACTCTCTGAGGTTGCTATGGCCAAAAAATTTATCAGTCTCATAATGGACCTTTATAGATTTATCTAGAATGATTTTAGACAATAGATAGTTAAATCTTCACTGGCTTCATATCCAAAACCTTTCTAAAGCTTGTGCTTACCACAGCCTGTACTTTCCTATCATAGTCTTTGAAAATCTAGGTTGACTTCCAATATTTATTAAGCACCATGTAGATGTTATTTGATAAACATTTATTGAGTACTTACTATGTGCCAGATACTGTGTTAGGTGCTGAGGATAAATATGAAAAGAAAAAAGAAAGACAGTACTTGTCCAAGGAACTTTCAGTTGAATGGAGGAAGATAGCATACAGAAGGAAAAGGGAATGGAAATGTCTAAAGAAATTAGCTAGGGAAATGGATGCTCTGTGTTAAGAGCTGGGGATACAAGGAAAGGCAAAAGCAATTCCTTCCTCTAAGAGCTTGAATTCCAATGGGGTGACAATACATGAACAACTCTAGGCAAATGAGGTAGACAAAGGATAAAATGGAGGAAATATCAGAGTGAGGAAACTAATATAAAGGAAAACCAAGAAAGGCTTCTTGCAGAAGGTGAGATTTTAGCTGAGATCTGAAAGAAGCCAGGGAAGCTAGGCGGTAGAGATGGTGATGGAGAGAAGTCCAGGCATGGGGAGATAGTGAAAAATGCAAGGTGTTGGGAGATGGAGTGCCACTAATCAAAGAGATTGTGGAAAAGAATATGATATAAGACTGGAAAAGGCGGGAAATTGCTATGTTTTGAATGGCTTTAAAACCCAAACAAGAGATTTTACATTTGGTTCTGGAGACAATAGGAAGCCCCTAGAGTTTATTGGGTAGAGGGTAGTGACATGGACAGAAATATGCTTTAGGAAGATTATATTGATAGATAATTGAAGGATGAACTGAGTGGGAAGAGACATAGAGCAGGGAGGCCAATCCTATTGCAACAATTTAGATGTGATGTGATGAGGCTATTGAAATGGCCAGGTTTGAGATAATGAGGGCTTGAACCATGGTAGTGGCAGTGTGGACAGAAGGAGGAGTAGAAGAGGGATATGAGGAAGGTAGAATTTATGGGCCTTGATAACAGACTAGAGATAGGAGGTCAGAATGAGATGGAGGAATAGATGATGACATCTTATGGGAGGATGGTGTTGTCTCTAAAGTAATAGAGAAGTTTGGAAGATCCTTTAATAATGAAGCCTCACAGTAGGATTTTATCAGAGTACCAGAATATGGTACTCCAATATTGTGTACCCTCTAGTTGTGTTATAATGTTATAAATACAATGGATATGATTGAAAGTATTCTGGAAAGCATGCCTAGAGTTAGGTGAGCCAGATTCACATCCTGTCTCTGCCTCCTAACAAGTGACTTCAGTGATCAGAACATTAGTTTCTTCTGGGGATAAAAATGTGTGCAACTAACTTAGCTTGCAAGATTGTCATGAATAAAGAACTTTGCACATTTGAAAGCAGTCTGAACAATGTAGCCATTATTAGTTTGCTCAGGTCTGATCTGTTCTGATCTGATCAAGTTAATCTTGACTGAGTCTGGTTGAAAATTGGATGGGAGATTCCTTGGGAATACCATGTATTGTAGATTAAGATGTGGTGGGTAGGGTATGATCTAAAAATATCAACTATCATAGGATTGGCTCAGATAATTTGTGAAATGTAGAAGTAGTAAGCCTATCTCTCTAGTACATTGAGTATATTTAAGCCAAGACATAAGAAGATTGATTGGGCACAATGGGGGGATAATGGAGAAGGAAAAAAAATATTCTAGATAGGGAATGATATAGGCAAAGGCTTTATGCAATCGTTATGCTTTCCTTCTTTAGACTTCCATTTCTGGTTCCTGGCAGAGCATCTCAAGGGACTAGCATACTCAGAAAAAAAATATCCCGTTCAAGTGGGATTCTTTCCAATTTTCTGGGATGTCCACACACAGGATTCCCCTTGCAGCTCCTGCTCCCTGCCTGAGGGCACAAGTAACACCTCTAGAATGACAGCCTGGATACCCTTTCTCGCCTTGGTCACAAACAGAATGGAGTAGCAATGCCAACCGAACTGGCTGAAGCCCTTGGTTTTGGCTGAGATTTCTACAAAAGAGCCAGATTTATGTTCCCCCTCCCAGTGTCTTATTGATCTGAGCAACCAGACATGAAGAGCCCCCACCCTTCTCAGCCCTGGGAAATCAAATCATTGCTCTTAATTGGCAAGCATCTTAGAAATGTACAACTTTACACCCCAAGGCTGGCTTGCAACTCAATGGGCTCTATGGCTCCCATGTGGCCTGTCTTACAGAAAAAAAATAATAAGCATCTCTCACACGCACACATTGGTTGAGAGTTTATGCCTGCCTGTGCATTAGCTCAGACTCTTACACTTGCAAGTGGAGCATGCCTTAAAATACTAGGTAGTAAGGACACAATCTGGTCTGTCTGGGCACTTTGTCAGGTAGGAGAACAGTGATAAATGCATGGAGCATTGCAAGAGGGAAGCTTATGTGGCTGGCATTGGGGAACTGAGTTTTGGGTATGGATGCCTTTATGTAGCTCCAAGGTGAACTGTCAGTCTGAGTCAGTCTCAGCCCACTTGTCTGGGATGCTGAGTTTAAGAAATAAGTTTACAGTTGTGGGAAAACTCTTTATTCAAAAGGAAAAGTGACTTGTCTGAAGTCATACAAACTTACTGACCAGGCCCAGATTAAAACTCATTTCCTCTGACTTCAGGCCAGAGCTATTTTTTTCTATGTCACAATTGTTTCATTTATCAAAAAAGGTTCTGGTAGAAGAAGAAAGCAGACCCAAAAGGATCACCCTAAGCAAAAGTTTGCCCTAGTTCTTTAGAGATAGCAGCAGTTAAAATGAATTGAATACCCACCTAATCCACTATTATTGTTCAGTTGTAGCCACATTTCCAGGACTCTATTTGGAGTTTTTTTTTTTTATAAAGATAAAGAAGTGGTTTGACATTTCTTTCTTCAGTTCATTTTACAGATGAGGAAACTGAGGCAAACAAATTTAAGTGACCTGCTCAGGGACACATAGTTAGGAAATGTCTGAGGCCAGATTTGAGCTCAGGAAGAAGAGTTTTTCTGACTCTTCTTTATTGTCTTACCTTGCTTCTAAATCATGCTGCAGATCTTCACGATGAATCTATTTGAAGTGGGTTGTGGTCTCTTTAAGAAAATATTCCTTTTGGATTGATTTATTCCTTTCTGATTGAGATTACTCCCAGACCTTCCTTGCTGATGCATTAAGCCTGCACCTTTGATTCACAAATCCTGGTCAAAAGCACCCCTTTGAATTCTAATAGGAGATCTGGGCTTGTCTCAGCCCCCACTGTATCTAAGCCAACTTGGGACTCCACCCATGGGCCCCTTTAGCTAAATCTTTCCTTATAAAAAAGCCAAGCTGGAGTCCTCTCTTTGTGTAGGTTCCAAACATGCCAGTCCTATGCCTGGAATCAATGACTCTCTGCCCACTGGAACACTGTTTCCAGTGCCCTCCTCTCTTTATCCTCACCTATTTTCTTAACTAAACTTTAACATTACTTCCAAACCCTATAATAAACCTCTTTTATCAATCAAGGTTTTAGGGTCTGTAAATTTTTTTACAGAGAATCCCTGCGCTACCACTAGATCTCATTTAACTCCCTACCCTTGTGCTGAATCCAAAGAGGTTGCAGGGGAGTTCCATTTGACTCCCTGTACCCCGAACCTGCCACTAGACTTCAATTTCATTTGGGTACATCAAATCTAGACCTCATCATTTTGGTTCCGTCTTTACCTCATCATATTCATCCCTGTGAATGCCAGTGCTCACTTAATTTGGGCATCTTTCAATAAGTCTTATTGGTACCCTCTTTCTCCTTCCCCCCAATCTTAGTGTTGGAATAATAATCCAATCAATATCAATATTGCTGTTGGATGAGTTGTAATGATCTATTGCCTTATGACTCTGCTCACAATATTGGTGACTCTTCAGACCAAATTTCCCTTTTCTATCCCCCACTGCATTGTATGTGCTTTATTTCTTCCTAGAATATAATCCTTAAGAAGATTGCATTTAACTTTTCTTTGTATTTCTAGCTCCTAACACAGTGTCTGACAAAGAGTAAGTTCTTAATAATTGTTTATGTGTTCACTGATTAAGTCCCAAACTCTAATTTAGCATGGATTTATCTCTCTGGTTTGGGGGTGGAAAGTGGGACTTTTGCTATTTGCCTTTTGCAGAAGAAGTACAAAGGGTAATATTTGTTGAATACTAGCATCTATCCTAGACTCCTAACATAATAGGAGACATGATGAATCCTAGGTCATCATGTCCATTAGTTTGGACTTCTGGAGATTTTTCCATGCTTCAAGGAAAAGAGGCCAGGAAGAAATAATGATTGATAAAAGCAATTCCCCAATTGATAAATGGTCAAAAGTTATGAAGGCAGTTTTCAGAGAAAGAAAAGCTAAGTTATAAAAAGCCATAGAGAAAAAAAACTTTAAATCACCAATAATTAGAGAAATGCAAATTTAAATAGCTCTGAGGTTCCACCTTATTCTATCACATTGGCTATGATGATTAAAAAAAAAAGGAAAAAAAAGAAAAAAGAAAATAGCAAGTGCTAAAAGGCTTATGGGAAAACAAATACACTAATGCATTTTTTGACAAAGCTGTAAATTGTTTCAAGCATTCTGGGAAACAATTTGGAAACATGTACAAAAGACTATTAAACTGGGCATACTCTGGTAGCCAGCAATACAACCATGAGTGCTACACTCCAAGGAGATCAAAGAAAGACAAAACTACTTATAGCAGTTCTTATTGTGATAGCAAAGAATTGAAATCTTATGAGATATCCATCGACTGGGAAATAGTTGAACAAATTATGCTATATGAATGCGATAGAATGCTATTGTGTTTTAAGAAATGAGGAAGAGGATAGTTTCCAACAAACCTTAGATCTGTATTAATTAATGGAAAGTAAAGTGAGGAGAACCAGGAGAACCACTTACACAGGAGGGACAACATTTTCAAGATGATTAACTTTGAAAGATTTAGTGACTCTGAGCAATAAAATGACCTACTGTAATTCCAAAGGATTCATGATAAAACATGTTAATCACTTACAGAGAGACAATTGATGGACTCAGGAAGGTACTTTTTAAAGACACAACTAATACTTTGGTTTGCATGTTATAGATTTACGTAAAAGGTTTTGTTTTTATTGCTTTCTCATTTGGTAGGGGAGGGGATGGGACAAGAGAGAGAATGAAGAACTAAAAAAAGTCTTTGTGCTTAAATAAATAAGTAAAAGAAATAAAGAAGAAATAGTGATTGTCTCTGCAGACCAAGCTGTACTTTCTCTACACGAGAGCTCCAGACTCTGTGCTGTATTAGCAACGAGTCCTTAGACTTCCTGAACTCTTCACCCCTTCTAAGTTCTCCTGCGTGCTCTGTGAAATTGAAATCAAATCCATTTCATCTTTCATAAAACACCTCTGGAGCCACGGGCTTTGGCTTGCCTTTTCCGTCCCGTCTGTCAGAACACATCCTTCTCAATGGGAGCTCCCTGGTGATTTGTTACTACCAAAGAGCATTTCCGTTCAAGGCTAGGAATTCATTAACCTCATCAGCTCCTCCCTAGCCCTCCAGGAGCATCTCCTGGGGAAAGGACTTTTTAAACTCTCTGGGACCATAGCCCTGTTTGAGGGAAGGACTTAAATTATTTGTCAGTGACTTTGGTCCGATCCATTCTAATCTTAGAATTCCAGAATGTTGGAAATGGGTGACCTCAAGTAGGGAATGTCACCGTTGTCTTAGAGGAAGGGTGACTGGATTTCAGTTAGAGCCCTGAGTTTAAATGTGGCTGCATCCGTCTGCCCTCAGGAGACTTCCTTAATTTCCTTAGTTCTTATTTTCCTCATTTACACAATTAGGGCATGGGGCAGATGATCTTTAATGTCTTTTTTTCCCAGCCCTAACTCTTATGATTCTAAGATAGAGCCAAGATTCAATCCAAGGTCTACCTGAATAGCTTTCCCTCCATGGCATCCAAGGCCACTGGGTGAAGCAGTTACTAGAGTGCTCAGTTTGGAACCAGAGAGAATCATGATACACGTGAAAATCAACTGAACAACAACATGCTGACCCAAAGGTTATCTGGACTTCACCTGAAGGCCTCCAGTGATAGGCCTTCAATCTATTTCCTGAGGCAAATGATTCTACTGTTAGCATAGCCAAAGAAAGGATTGTAGATTTAAAACTGTATAGAAGTCCAACCTCTAAGATCTAATCCAACTCTTCATTTTACAGTTGGGGAAACTAAGGCTCAGAGGGAAAAGAAGGGAGAAAAAGAAAGGGAGAAAGGCATGTAGAAGATCACACAGTTAGTCAACTTGAGAACAAGGATTCGCATCCTGGTCCTTCCCCCCAAGTTTAACTGGAATTACACTGCATGTGCTGGCAATTTGGACTGAAATCCAAGATTCTGGCTCCTCATCCAGTACTCCTCCTGCCACGTGATGCTTTCTTCTCCCCTAGGTGTTTAACCATGCTGGTAACCAATAAATGCTTATTGAATTGGATGTAGATTAACGGTATCAGAGCAGTTGCGCCATCTTGCTTAATTACTGAGATAATCCTACATAGGTAATTGCATCTTCCGTTGGGCAGAAGATGCTCTCAGCATCTTGAGAGACATATTATGAGCCCATTATCCATCTGCGGTTGTCCTCAGCCAGGGAGAGCCATTCAGTGATGGTACAGCTGACTCCGATTGTGGGGACACGAGGGTGTATGCTGTTCCATAATATCTCTGCCTGCTGAACAGATGGGGTGAGTTTTGGGCACGAACTGATCTGGCTGAGCCAGGAGGACCCAGTCTGCAACCAGAGTAACACATGAGAGCGGGTGTGGGAATGTGCTCTCCAGGTATAAAAAGCTGGAGACCTTTGGGAAGGCCAGCTGTGTTACCTTAGAGTCACTTCTCCAGTGTTCCTGATAGTGTGTCTTGGACCTTTCTTAAAATCTGCACTCTCACGTCTAGCTTTCTGTTTCTCTCTCAGTTCTCTTGGTTCTAAATTTTCTGGAGCAACCCTGGTTTCAGACCTGATCTAGGATTACACTTTCCTTAGCTCTAATTGAACCCTGTCCCATTTTCCCAAAGAGATGGGACAATAATGTTTGGATGAGGGATGTTAGAAAGGTAAATGAATGTGTGTCCTGCAGTCAAAGTTATTGCCCTAATGAGTAGTCCCCAGTAGTTTCCCTTATAGGAGATATTATGATATATAATTGTAAATTAACTTATATAGTAAAGAACAATAACAGGGATAATAATATTAACTCATTTTATTATACAATTAATCAGTAAATTTTTTTGAGTACATATCCTAACATATATTTCTTTATTCATAAATTTTATATTTAAGATGAGGAGACAAGTGAGTCTTCTTCCACTCACCTATGGGATTCTGGGCCACTTCTAAGGGGCTGTATATGTGTGTGTGTTCTCTTGTTTGCCCCTTCCCATATGCATATACTAATAGTTATGTATAATATGCAATTCATAATAAAGACATTAAGAAAGTTAGGAAAAATAAAATAACATAATGGGGAAATATTGGCACTTATAGAGGAATTTCATGGTCAGATTTGCTTTAGGAAAATCACCAGCTACTAAGTAATGAATAGATTGGAATGGAGAGAAATTTGAGACAGGGAAACCAGTCTAGGAGACTAAAGGGTGTTAAGGGTCTGAACTGTGGTGGTGTCTGTGTGAATGGAAAGAAAGGGAGACAGATGGGAGAGAGGTTATAGAAATGGGAAATACAAGATTTGGCAACTGATAGGATATGTGCAGTGAGGGAGAATGTTGTGTCCAGGATTACATCAAGATTGTGAACTGAGGTAAATGGAAGGATGGTGTTCTAAACAGCAATAGGAAAGTTTGGAAAAGAGATGAGCTTTTGGGGAAAGAAAATGTAATGGAATCTTTGATGAATATCACAACTCATACATATTGGCTCTCCCTCTGCAGATCACCCTGCCCTACCCAAAATGAAAAGGAAGGGGAGAACTCTTATTCACTGATCACTGCTCCATGAGCAGGCATTATGGGGAATGGGGATTTTCTCAATGGTGGTACCAATCCAGTCGTGTGCTATGAGTGCCCTGTAGTGGTTAGATTAATAACTGCCAACGTGTGTGTGTGTGTGTGTGTGTGTGTGTGTGTGTGTGTGTGTGTACATAGTGGAGAACAGGATGGGTCTGGGAGCTTAAAAAGAGGAAGTGGAAAAAGGGAAAGTTTGAGGAAACAGATAGATAAAATAAGTGTGGTTGTTTTGGAGAAACCCTTGTAATAAGCTATCCAAGGGAAGGTAGAACACGACCCATTTTCCTAACTTCCACTTGGATCCTTAGACTATAAGCTCATTGAGGGTAGGGATCCTGTAAATCCTTACTGTTTTAGAAGAGTTCTGCACACAGCAAGTACTTTAAAAGCATTAGTTAAATTTGAAGAATAAGGATTGACTAAATAATGAATATTGTGAGCCGTTTGATTTAGGTACTTGAGTCAGCATGACTCCATTATCTTTGGCACAATTCACTTCTCCTAGGTAGTTTAGAGTTCGAATATTAGAACTAGTATCCAAAAATGTTTTATGCATGTATATGTTCAAAAGTGGACAGTTAAGTTGCACAGTGGATAGATAGAGTGCCAAACCTGGAGTCAGGAAAACTCATCTTTCTGAATTCAAATCTAGCTTCAGATATATGTGACCTTGGGCAAGTCATTTTATTCTGCTTGCCTTTGTTTCCACATTTGTAAAATGAGTTGTAGAAGAAAACGGCAAACCTCTCCAGTGTCTTAACAGGAGAACTCCAAATGGGGTCACAAAGAATTGGACATGCCTGAAAAACCATTAAACAACAACATATTCCAAAGATAGTGTGTTTTTCTCTTTCACTGGGGTCCTTTTTGGATCACAGTTAGGTAAGATTCATAGCACATGGATGGGCAATTAGAAATTATGCCAGCTGCACTTAGCTGTCTTATGGTTTACATAAGATCAAAGATATAGACCTGGAAGAGACCTTAGAGGTCATTTTGTCCAATCTGCTCATTTTGCAAAGAGGAATAATGTAGGGCATAGGGCAGCCTGACTCCTCCTTGGACAGAACACCCAATAGAACATTTCCCACTTGTTCCTTTCTCTGGTAAAAGCCCAGATTTTTGGTTCACTCAAAGACTAACATGAGAATAGGCTTGGTATAACTAGTGACAGCATGTCAATTTTCAGAGCATAAGTCTAAGAAAGGCTCAAGGAAAACAGTTGCTTTCTTCAGCATCTCCTGACACTTTCTAGTTGTGTAAAAATACAGAAAACATGCCTTTCTAGGCTTATTTCACTTTACTATCCTCTCCCCCCCCCACTTTCCATTCTAGCCAAGCTTTATGTTAGCATTCTGACTCACTTGTGCACTTTTGCATAGTGTACTCTCTTCCTGGAAAGTTTTTACTCCCCTTCTTCACCTCTTAAAATCTTTACCTTCCTTCAAGATTGTACTACCTCACATGGAAAAGTCATTCCTGATCAATCTGGTAGTTGCTCTCTCCTGACTCAAATGTATACAATTGCCTATTTACATATTGTATTTCCTCAGTAGAATAAATGCTTCATGAGAATAAGGACTTTAAAATTTTTTGTATTGTGTTCCCAGCACCTGACACAATGCTTGGGCCATAGTAAGTACTCAATAAATGCTTGTTATTTGGTATAGACATATATCTACCTGTATTTCTCAGTAGAGTTTAAGCACCTTGAGGGCAGTACCTGCTTTTCATTTTGTCTCCATTGCACTAGGCAATTAATCTTGCACACAGCAGGCATTTGCCTAATGTTTGTAAGATTTGGTTTAGAATATCTGTCCTTTCTTTCCTTTCTCTTCCCTTCCCTTCCCGAACCCTTCTCTTCCCTTTCCTCCTCTTCCTCTCTCTCTTTTTTCTCTTCCTTTCCCTCTCCCTCCTCAAATTGAATTATATTTATTTATCTGTTTCAATGTTGAATGACAATTCCTTAAGGGAAGGAATTATTTATTTTGGAATTTATTTCACCTCTCCCTAGCACACAGTTTTGTAAAAAGGAAGCACTTAATCAATGTATGTTGAATTGAATTGTCAAGTTGAATGATTTTCTATCTGGGCAGGTTTCACTGGAATTGGGAATTGGGGGGCAGCAAACTGTGCAGCCTGGGGAAACAAACCTTGGACAAAAAGCAGTTGCAGCGAAATGTGTCATTCCTTACTCTCACACTTCATCTCCCATGCCCATGTCTATGCAGTGGCTGTCCTCCATTTCTAGAAGGCAATCACTCATTATCTCAGCCTCAAGAGAATCATCCCCTTTCTTTAAGACAGCTTTAGCATGACCATCTGTATAAAGCCTTCCCTGTTACTCCCTCCCAAACTACTTTGTATCTCACTACCTTGTATTCATTCTTAATATATTTATTAAACAATTAGCTATGTATATGTGTGTGTGTGTGTATTTCCCAATAGAATACAAATTTCTTGAGAGCAAGAGACTTTTTTACCTGTATCTGGCACATAGTAAATTCTAATAAATATGCATTGATTAATTCATTGAACAAGGTTTCTCGGATGACCATGATCACTTAAGAGCAAAACATCACTAAAGGAAGTGTGATGATACACCAGTTTTGCCCTAGACCAGTTCCTTCCAAGGTTAGTTGGTGGAAATGGTGACTAGAGAAGAGTGTAGTGAGTTCTCTGCCATTGGAGTTGTTTAAGCTTACTTGGAGTACTCTCTCAAAGAAGCTATGTAGGGATTCTTGCACTAATTAGAAAAATGGACTAACAGATGACATGTTCAAGTGCAAGTCTACCAAGATCAGAAAACTGTGTCTGTGTCCTTGTTTGGTCATGGGAGATACACCAGTCTCTTCAGTACCCAAAGTATAAATTGTCTTTGGAAACAGTATAGAGAGTCAGTGCTGAAGCCTGAAAATGACTGTCACATAAAAGTCAGCTTAATCTCTCTGATAGCCTGCGTGGCTTGGGACAACTCTGATATATTCTTTGTCTAATGGCAAGAGAGATTTGCTGGGGAGATAGGAGAAGAATATCTTTGGCCAATGAAGGAACTTCCTCAGACTCAACTTGCAATTTGGTTCATAAATCTTCCCCCAGATGCCATCTATCATTTACCATCCCACCACCCACAATGTGTTTTATGGTTTCTTCATAATAAAACCCTGTACAATGTAATTTGTTTGGAAACAGTGTCATTCACTGTAGAAAAGGAAGAAAACTGGCTACAATTTATGATATCCTTCTTAGCTAAATAATTCATGTTCAATGAAGAGCTCCAGAAATGATTATACCTGCTTGTTAAGCTAGAAGACATTTCATCCAAAGAGCACTGGATTGGGGGGGGGGTGTCAAGAGGTCTTGGTCTAGTTATAGTTCTGTCATGAGCTGTCCAGATCACTTGTGCGTGTGTGTTTGTGTTTGTGTGTGTGAAAGAGTGAGACATACAGAGAAGAGAGAAAAACCAGGGAGAGACAGTGACCAGGGAGAGACAGAGAAATAAAGACAGGAAGAGTCAGAGACAGAGAGATATGAGAGAAGAGAGACAGACAGACAGACAGACATAGATAGAGACAGAGAGGAAAAGACGGGGGGGGGGAGGACAAAGACAGAGGGGGAGACAGAGACAAAGAAAAAAAGAGATAGACCTCTGGAGTCAATGATATCACTATATTGCTGAGCTCAAAGCAATCAAAATTTCAATCCAGATAGAAAGGAGGCCAGCCACATAATGGAATAGTGGGGTGGGGGGGTTGGGGGAGATTTTGTCATAGGTGATAAGGAAGGAAATCTATAGCCTTGGGGTATAATTTTAGGGTAGGGAATAGAGGCTCCCCGTAACTCCTTTTAAAAAGAAATTTATTTATATGTTTTGTTTTTATATCATCTACATTTCCTAATGTATCCTTTCCTCTTTCCTTTCCCTAGAGCCATCCCTTATGATAAATTAGAACAAAAAAGAGAAAGAAAAACAATTCCACAAAGCACATCGAAAAAGTCTGATGTTATATTGCAGTATTCAACATCCATGCACCCCATCCCCTTTTTATGAAGAAACAGGAAGATGTGTCTTCTGCCATCCTTTCTTTTAATTCATATTTGGCCATTATAATTTTAAAGCATTTGGTTTTGTGGTTGTTGGTGGGTTTTCTTTTGTCATTTGCATTGTTGTGATTGTTGTGTTTATTGTTTTCCTGGTTTTATTGGTGTGTATTGTTCCTGGTTTTCTTATCTTCATTCTGCTAAGTTCATATATCTTTCCCGTGCTTTTTTGATCTCATCATTATAGCACAGTAGTGATGTAACACTTAACTTTTGTGTTGCTCATTGAAATACAATTCTGAATCCATATAGGCAGAGGCCATTTTTCCTTCAGGCTTTAAGATGCTGACAAACTGTTAAAATCCCTCTATGACTCTGGAACTATTATATATTGACTCAGTAACTCCTAGTTTGTCTATAGTTATGGGGCCAACTGAATTGGAGTTGGAAGAGAGAACATACTTATGTTGAGCCTCTACTTATATTTCAGCAACATTCACCAGTCTCTTCTATTTTTGCTTATGAAAAACTCTACATACAACTCTAATCCCTCTTCTTCAGAATAACATTTCAAATAGTAAAAGATAGGAATTATGGTCCCCTTCTTCCCAGCCAAACAGTCCCAGTTCAACTGATCCTCCTATGTACACTTTGCAATTCTGTTCATCATTCTCTAGATAGCCTTTACCTTATCGCTGTCCTTCCTAAAACATGGCACCTAGAACTAAATGAATCACTATAGACATAGTCTAATCCAGAACTTCTTAAACTTTTTCTATTCATGATCTTCAGCCTGAGGAATTTTTAAACCCCAGGTATACAGGTTTATAAAATAGGCATATAAATCAAACACTTATTGATAATAAATCATAAATAATTTCTTTTTCTTTTTTCTTTCTTTTTTCCTTCCTTCCTTCCGAGGCAATTGGGGTTAAGTGACTTGCCCAGGGTCACATAGCTAAGAAGGGTTAAGTGTCTGAGGCTAGATTTGAACTCAGATCCTCCTGACTTTAGGATTGGTGCTCTATCCACTGCACTACCAAGTTGCCCCACTTTATACTTATTTATATTAAATTTCATAAACTTAGATTCAATCCTCCATTCTAATATGCTATGAACTTTTTACGGTTTGATTCTGTTCATCTACTGGTTAGCTCTCCTTACTTTATGTCATTTATTAATTTAATAAGCATGCCATCTCTGCTTAATTGATATTTAACAAATAGAAGTAAGGATTTTTTGCTCAGTCATTTTATTAGACCTTCCTTTATTAGTAAAAAATAATAAACAACATGACTAAGGAGACATTCCTGGGAAAATGAAGTAGAGAATTATTTCTGAATTTATATCGATTCATGAGTAACTCTTTGGGGCATGGTTTCTTTTTACTAGTTCAGAATCAACTTAATTGTATTATCATTTAGCTCTGTTCTCTTGATATTGCTTACAAGAATAGCCCAAGATATTTAGTCAAATATTATCTGAACTCTAGGAAAATGACATCTATAGCATATCTTTTTATATACTGTGTCAGAGAAGTTAGTCATGTATGACTTGTTCTGGCTATCGCCAGCCTGGCTCTCAGTGACTTCAAATCATTTAGAATAGGGCTTCTTTAACTTTTTCCATTCTCTAACCCTTTTTGCCTGCAAAATTTTTATATGACCTTGGATAGAAGTATATAAAATAGGTACATAAATCAAACATTTACTGATAAGAAGTCATAATTTTGCAGCCCCCATATTCAGTTATACAGCCCCATGTGGGGTCACAATCTATAGTTTATGAAGCTTTGGTCTAGAATATATTAATATATTATATGTTATAATCAACATATTATTTATCAATTACATTAATATATTATTAATATTCTCTATTTACCAGGAAACAGAATGAAGGCCTGTGGTTTAGATTTTATTGAATTTACTTTCATTCTTAAAATATGAGTTCCTCCAGAGAAAGGACTATCTTTACTTTTCTATTTGTATCCTTAGGGCTTAGCACAATGCTTTGTACTCAGTAAGTTATTAATGAATGCTTCATTCATTTATTCATTCCTTCATTCATTCCAGTGTATTGAAATCAAGACATAAGTCCTTCTCTATCCCTATAGTATTGCCTTACTTCATGATTTTTCAAAAACTTTGGTAGAGGCTCAGCAAATAATAGTTACTAATTCTTTCAGGAACCTGGGTTGTTGTTCACCTGAATCTGATGACTTTGAGTGCATTGCAAGTACAGTGGGACTTGCCTGAGCTCCTTCTTGGGAAGCTTGCCCATCTGGAGCAGACTATCAGAAACTGGATTTAGATCCCCTCAATCTAGTGATTTTTGAAGACACACACAAGGCTCATTTAAATCCTGAAGTGAAACATCTGGGTAAGGTGGAGGAAGAAAATACAGAGAAAGTGCTGACTTCCCTGTGGATTTTCTAGCCACTGGTTATAATAACAGGCAAAGTCAGGAAAGAGACAGGACTATTTTAATAAGTCTTAGGTAAAATGTTATATTTGGCTAGTAAGACCAAATGATGTGGGGAGGGGAGAAAACCCTCAAAAAACTACATTGAAGAAAGACAGAAAAAGAATCAGTAGCAAAAACAAATCCAGCATCAAACTATAATCTGCTGAACTTGACTTTTTCCTCTAAGCTTGGCCCATTGACAAGCTCATATTATAGCTATATATTGTTGGGGTTCCGATCCATTTTCTGTCTCTTTATTATAGACAAAGTATCTCCTCTTATGGAGACAAATAAGACAGTTACAGAGATTCCTTGTTACATTTTTCTGCCTGAAGATGGATGCTATTCTGCAAAGTGAAGATCAGGGTAAAGAAGGAAATATATAATACAATACAGGACCCACCCTGCCTGGGAGGAGTTGTAAGTAGAGTTTTTAAGCAGAGAGAGTAACCCCACCATGTCTGTAGAGTGCCAACTGCCTCTCATCTGTCAAAGGGCAAAAAAAGTCTGAGTTCTGGTCTTCAAGACAGGTTGGGTGTTCACCCATGCAAAGAGCCCCCACCCAGTTGTCTTTAATGTCTTTCATATTTTTGTATTGAACTGTGTTTGAGGTAGCCTCAAACATCTCCATAGCAATGTATTACATTTAAAAGACTCACTTGACCTTTCATGAAAAAAAAAAAAAATACATTCAATGTCTGGGAAGGGATCTTGTAGCTAATTTCTGTTTTGGAAGTTGTCAGTCATGGGGTGAGTCTATCCAGTGAGTCTATCCAGCACAAAGACCACACCCTTTCTGGAAGGAAGAAAGGGATTAGGATAGTAATATTCCAAAGAAGTAGCTTGCTATTGTGTCTAACCCCGAGTTCAAATCTTGCCTTTGATTCTTCACAGCTGTGTGATCCTATACAAGTTACAGTCAGTCTTAGTCTCAGTTTTCTCTTTTAAAAAAGGGAGATAACTATTGTATATACTTCGGAGTTATTGCAAAGTTCAAATGGGTTTATGTACATGAAATTTTCTGCAGACTTTAAAAGGCTGTATAAATGTCAGTCATTATTATTACTAAGTTCATTAGGCATTAAGTCTTTCCTTGGGAGATGTCACTTAACTAAGCATGGACTAATAATATAAAAATGGAAGAAATTCACTGTCTGTTTATGATGAATTAATTTTCTTTCTTAAAATTGACCTTCTCCTTAACATGCTTTATTTCTATTAATGATATAGAGTTAATGATACCACAGAGTCTTAGTCTTATGAACAAGAAGCTGAGTTTAGAATCATAATAATGTGGGCTCCTGCCTTACTTTTGATATATACTAATTGCATAACCCTGAGTCTCTTAATTTCCCAGGTAATAATAATTATTAAGATAATAAATTATAGAGTGAGGGCTGACCTGCGGGTTTTTTTTAAAGTTTCTTCACTGGGTTTTACCTACAGCAGTGAAATCATAAAATTTGTCCAAATGATCCATCCATGTATTCTGTACTTCATTCAGTCTTGTAACTTTGGAATTATGGTTGAGAAAGTGTAGTGTCACAGGAAGAGTGCCAGATTTAGATTCAAGAAGACTTGGGTTATAATTCAGCCTTAGACACTTTCTAGCTGTCTAATGATGAGTAAGGAATTTAAATTCAGCTTCAGTTTTCTCATCTGTAAAATGGGGATAATAACATCTCATAGGGAGGCTGTTTAGATGAAATGAGTTGGAGATACTATCTCATTTAAAATATTTTGCAAACCCTAAAGTGCTATATAAAGGCTAGCTATTTTATTAGTTCTCTCCCAGAGATACAGGATTAACTGCCATGCCCTATTTTTAATTCCACAAGATCCTCTTACATACTACTTATGCTTATCATAATACTTTTGATTCATCCAAATCATTGATAAAATTTTTTTTGGAAACTCTATCAGTTCAGACTCTCATCTCTTTTTGTTTAGACCATTGTAATAATTTTTTTTATACTAGTTTTCTGCTTCTAATTCATCCTATTTCCAATCCATTCTCCAAATCCCAGAATGAATATCTCTGTAAAGTATTTCTCTAGTTATTTCACTCCTGTATTAAGAAGCCTTCTTCAGCTTCTTCCCATTTTCTACCAAATAAACTATAAACTTCTGACTGAGAATTAAGGCTTTTCATGATCTGGCTTATCTTGTCTTGTTTTATCTTGTGTATTCTCATTTTAGCTAAACTGAATCACTCTTTTTAAAGTTCTTATACTTTCCCAGTCCTAGGCTATTATACACCCAGAAAATATTTTGGAATTGGAAATCAGTCAGCCTCTCAGTCACCAAGTGTTCATTATGTTCTTTCTATGTGCCAGGCATTGTGCTAAGACCTGGACTTATACACAAGAATAAAAACACTGATTCTGCTATCAAAGAGCTCCCATTTGAATATTGGAGACAACGTGTAAAGTAAATTATGTGTAGAGATATGTACAGAGTAGCTGGAAGAAAATCTCAGAGTGGAAGGAGCTAGCATTTGGTGAGATCAAAAAAGACTAGAGTAGATGAGATTTGAGCCATATTTTGAAGAAAGCCAGGGTAACAAACAAACAAACAACAACAACAACAACAACAAACAGATCTGAAGGAACAGAGAATTTTAGGCACGTGGACAGCAAGTGCATAGATATGGAGATGGAATTTGGAGTGTCATGAATTGTGAGAATTGAGTGAACCATACTGATTTCATTTTGTGACTAATTTATAAGCCATCTAGGCTAATCTGAGTTTGACCAAGAGTCCCCCATACAACAAATCTGATAAGTGAGTATTCAGTCTTTGAATTTCAGGGAGGAAACCTCCTAAGGCTGCCTATTCCATTTTTAGTTAGCTCTGGTTTGAAAAAAAAATAATTGTTTTTTTTCACATCAAGTCTAAAGATGCTTCTCAGCATTTTGCTCCTAATTCTGACCTCTGGGACTAAGCAAAGTCTAATCTTTACTGTCTTTCAAAACGTATAAGCAGAGATCATGTTCCTTCTAAGTCTTCTATTCTCCAACTTAAACATAGCTAGTTTCTTTAGAGATCTTCATATAAAATGATCCTGATTATAATCCAAAGATGTTTCAGCTTGTTAATATATAGTTCCCAGAGATGAACACAATATTCCAGAAGAACCCCAACCAAGCAGAGTATAGCAGAACTAGTACCTTCCTTGACCTGTACTATGATGATGCTCTAAATGCAGCCCAAAAGATATTTAGCTTTGGTGGCTGCCGTGGCACTCTGTTGATTCATATTGACCTTTTTATGTACTAAGTTAAACTTTTAGTTCAGAACGTTTCCATGGAAACTATCTTCTTACCACTGATTTATTAGAACTCCATTTGTTCTCATTACATTTTAAATTATTCAATTCAATCCATCATTTCAGCCTATCAAGTTCTTTTGGATTCCTGTATCTGTCATCCTAAGTGTTAGTTATTCCTTCTAGTTTTATGTAATCTGAATACTTGATAAATATTCCCTTTATGGCTTCATCTAAGTGTTGATGAAAGTTCTGAACAGCATGGGGGCAAGGATAGCTCTATGGTGAATATCATTAGACACCATCATCCAAGTTGACTAGTCTTTGGATCTTGTTATTCAACCAGTTCTGAATTTATTTAGCTCACATTTCTTCATTCTTTCCAAAAGAATGGCATAAGAAATTTTAAGCAATTCTTTGCTGAAATTTTAGCATTCCATTTCTATGTTCTTTTAATTTCTTTGTTCTTTCAGGAGAGGATGAGATCTGGTGTAATAAAAGGGGAAAGGTTTAAGCATTTGTAAAGCATAAACTATGTTGTAGTAACTGTACTTAAGTGTTTTACAAATATTTACAAATATTATCTCATTTGATCAGATGTCAGGTCTTCGAGGAGTGGATGGGGTAGCCCTTATTATACTTCTCAGAGGCCTCTCTCCATCCAGAGATTGTTTACTGTGCTATGGTGAATTAGGGGGATGTCTGATGAAATGGGTGATTGAGAACAATTTGTTCTAATAGTCATGAAGGCAGGTGAAGTGGGTGTTGTGGGATACTTAAGAGCTTGATTATAGTAGAAACCATTGCACATGTCAAACTTTTTTGCATGAAATGATTTTTCTCTCTTAAAATTCTTTATTATAGAGATTTCTCTCTAGAATGGGAAGGAGAGAGGCATACATTGAAAATAGGTGATTTAAAAGCAAAAGATATGATTGAATTTAAAATAAAACCAGAGGGGAAAATGCTGCAGATTGATAGGTGGAGTAGAGGAGAAATTCGAAGCAGATGGGTCAGCCCTTATCCACTGCCATTGGTGCTTATGGGGTTAGTGGGTAAGAATGATTTCTTTTTCTTTAGGAAGCAACACTGGGTTTTAGTGGTTACAATTTTCCTTGATATAGTAGGTAGTGAAAACATTCCTTTGGTGATGTGTTCTATGATTTTGCTAGGAATAAAAATTAAGCTCAGTTGCCTTCAATTTGCAGGCTGCATCCTCATCTCCTCCTCCCACTTTTAAATCCCACTTTTAAAAATCAAATACATTAGTTGCTCTCTTTGACTCTTACATTCTGTCCTGATCTTCCATTAATTTTTTCTTTTCAGAGATCACTGAATGACTTACAATCACATCTGTCAGTTCTTTTTGGAGCCTACGATGTGGGATTTTGGGCTTAGTGACTTGAACTCTTTTTTTTTTTTTTTTGCTAGTGTGACTTGAATTCATTGAAGGAAGCTAAATATTATATCTCCTTTTTATCTTGCAGGTTTGCATTCCCTAGTAACTATTTTTAATTTAACCTTCTCAATAAAAAAAGCTTTTCTTAAAAGAGAAAATAGGCAAAATAATATTTGTATTATTTTGTTTTCTTTCTTATATATTCACCAACTCTATGGGGCAGCCTTATGCTTTATTTGAACTTCTTCTTGGTCTGTTCGTAGCTAAATAAAACAAAGCAAGCAAACAAAACCTGTTTTTTGTCATCCTCAACATCCACTTATTGCTCTGAATCCTTTGAAATTTAATCTCCCTGAGTCTAAGACTCATTTACGACTGTGCTCATCTTCTCCTTTTCTATAATGAACTCCGTTAGGTCGTCATCATTTGGCCTCAAGGTTCCTGTAGTGCCTGTTTCAACAACTACTTTCTTCTAGTTGATAGGAATCAGGTTCAGAATTCCTTTTATTCTTTCTTTTACCTTTTGAAGAATGATATCATCATTAAAACAAGTTAAAAAGGCATCACCTATTCTGATTTTGTCAGGAAGATCTCTGGCAAATCTTTAGATAGTTTAAATTCTCCAACTACCACAATATTGTCTTTGTATATTGCCTCTTCTTGTTATAATCTAAACTTCTTGAAAATGGGAGCCATCTGACTCTTTTATTTGCCTTCTTCGTTCTTAACATCAAGCCTGAAACATAGTGAACCTTTAATAAAAGCTTTTTTTCAGACATTCATTCATTCATGCATACATGCAGGCATCCATCTATCCATTCACTCATACCAAGTTTGGGATATGCTTCCCAAACTCTTCTTCCAGTTTTTCCTTCTGTTCAAGTATCTGTATAATAGGTTACTCACACATGACTTCCAAAGTTGCCTCAGAGCTTCAAAAGTATTATGCATATCTAGAGAGCAATTTGGAACTATGCCCAAAGGGCTACCAAACTGTGTATATCGTTTGATCCAAAAGTGTCTCTATCGAGCTTGTATCCCAATGAGATCTTAAAAGAGGGAAAAGGACCTGCATGTGCAAAAATGTTTGAGGAAGCTCTTTTTGTAGTGGCAAAAAACTGGAAACTGAGTGGATACCCATCAATTGGAGAATGGCTGAGTAAGCTATGGTATATGAATGCTATTAAATATTATTGTTCTATAAAAAATGATCAGCAGGATGAATACAGAGAGGCTTGGCGAGACATACATGAACCAATGCTAAGTGAAGTGAACAGGACTATGAGATCATTGTACATTGCAACAACAAGATTATGTGATATCGATTCTGATGGATATGGCTCTTGTCAACAATTTTACCTGATGAGTTCAGGTAAATGTCAGTTCCAATGATCTTGTAATAAAGAGAACCTGCACCCAGAGAAAGGAACTGAGAGTGGAGCACAACATTGTATTTACCCTTTTTGTTCTTTTTTTGCTTGCATTTTGTTTTTTTATCTCATTTTTTCCCTTTTTTGATCTGATTTTTCTTGTGCAGCATGATATTTGTGGAAATATGTATAGAAGAATTGCACAAGTTTAACATATATTGGATTATTTGCCATCTAAGGGAGGGAGTGGAGGAAAGGGAAGGAAAGAAAAAATTTGGAATGCAAGATTTTGCAAGGGTGAATGTTGAAAATTATCCATGCATATGTTTAGAAAATAAAAAGCTTTAATTAAAAAAGTATTACGCATGTTTTTCTTCTTTGCATTTATCTTCCCCTTTCCTTATATAAAGTTACATGTATATTTCTCTGCCCCCTCCCATCTCTCACACTATTAGATTAGTCCTTATTATTAGATTATTATTATTAGATTAGTCACTATTAGAAAGTCCTTGAGAACAGTGATTTTTTGATATCATAGTTTCATGGTATTATAAAGATAGAGCCTTCTCCTTGTGCCCCTCTCCAATTAAGAGGAACCTCATAATCCTGCAAGATTACATTGGTCTTGGTACTTAGACTTCATTAGTATCTTCAGTAACCTCTCTGACCCTCTGATTTATCCTCTTAATGCTTTCCAAGTAGAGAATCTAGAACAGCTATTTATTCATTTCTCACCATTTCTCACCATACCAAGTATAGTAGACAATACTTGTTTTTTATTTCATTGTGTCCCTGGGATCAGTTCTTTCATCTCCCTGCCTTTCCAGATTCCTTTTGTGTATTGTTTCCCTTCATTAGATTGCAAGCTCCTTGACATTGCCTTTTTCTTTCATATTCCTATCCCCAGCACTTAGCTCAGTGCCTGGCACATAGTAGGTGCTTTATAAATGTTTATTGATTGATTGATATATCTGCCTTGTCTAACATAAAGCTTGTACATAGCAGGAGCTTAATAAATATTAGTTGAATGAATGATGTCAATCTCATTGGATTATTATTATTGAAATAATTTATATTTTAAGATTCTAATAAAAATAGCTCTATAGACAACATGACCTGCTACTCTACAGAGTAAAGTTTTTTTTTTGGGGGGAATCTCCCTAATGCTGTAAGCCTCCTTAACATTGCCTTTTTATTTATAATAGTTTTATAGCCTGGAACCAGGACATGTTTTTTGCAGATTCTATTAAATTTCTAGATTGTCAAGACTTTCTTTCAAGCCTCTTCTCTTTTGGGAAAGACTTTTATCCCACTATGCTGGGAGAAAGATATTGCAGAATAATAGTGCAACATTTGTGCCTCTCTAGCCATAGTTTGAAAGCTCTAAGATGGACTGACTCTGGCCCCCACTGTTGGAATGATAACTTTATTGGCTTGGTTCAACCATATCTTTTCTTCTTCCACCAAGTGGTTAGGTAGTTCCTAATTACTAGTAATTGGATGAAGAGATGTTTGTTCCTAAGCATACATGGCAGGAAGGGAGAAGTACATGAGGAAACAATAACCTTACTGCCCAGCTTTATATCAGACAATTCAGGCTCATTTTAGTCTAAAAGGAGGAGAAAAACCAAACCTAAATAAACCAAGCAATTCTGGATCCAAATTAGTTCTGCCTTTTATTTTTTAAATAAAAATGAATAAATCAAAACTAAAAGATTTGCTCTCATTTTGGCTCATCCTCTAGCCAGGAAAAATATTGGCATTTTAGGAGAAGGATTTGAAATTATTTTTATCTTCATAAATCAGGATCAAATACTATTTCTTTCAGTTGCTATCCATCTTTGCAAAAGAAGAAAGCAGCTCTTCAAAAATGGTAAAAAATAAATCAATAACCAGAAGAGGTCTTATAGGCCATCTAATCCAATCTCTTATTATAGATAAAGAAACTGGAAGCAGAAAGGCTAAATCACTTGCTCAGTGTCACATAGTGTGAAAGGTAGGATTTGAACCTGAATCCACTAACTCCAGAGCCACTACTGTTTTCTACTGCTCCCTTATACATAACATAATGTTCTTGCTACATAATGCAACTGAATAGCTTCTACAAAAAAGAATGAAAACTCTGGATTTAAACTTCATCCAAACTGATGGGGAAAAGGGGAGGAAAGGTGAGGAAAAGTATCACTTAGTTGGCTGCCTGAATTCTCAGCCATGGGAATATTCACTATATAACTGTCTGACACTTCCATATTCTGGTCAAAGCTTGGATCATTTGCCTGGTGACTGAAGATGGCCCTTGCTTGGTGGAGTCACACTTCAATCATCATTCATTTTTTCCTTATTGAGCATCTCTCTTTAGAAAGTACCTTTTCCTGGGATTGTACTGAAAGAAGAGGAAAATGGAGGTAAAATGGGATATGAAGAGGCAAAAGAGACTTCTTACAATTGAGGGAAAAAGGAAGGAGGTAAATGTTGTGTGAATTTTAGTCTCATCAGATTTGGCTCAAAGAGAGAATATCAGACATATTTAGCTTCACAGAGAAACTTGTCTCATCCTATAGAGAAATAGGAGGGGAAAGGGAAAAGGAAAGGAGGAGCCTAATACAAGAGAGAACAAAACTAGAAGGGGAAAAGTATAAGGAAAAAGGGTTGTAAAAGGAGAGAGCTGTTTGAGGGAGCTGGTGATTAGAAGCTAAACACTGGGGAGCAGGGAAAGGGAGAAAAAAGAGAGAAAAGTATAACTTGGGAAAATAAGATGGCAGGAAAAACAGAATTAGTAATTTTAACCATGAATGTGAATGGGATGAACTCTCCCATAAAATGGAAACACAGAGCAAACTGGATTAAAAGCCAGATCCTACAATATGCTGTTTGCAAGAAACACATTTAAAGCAGAGTGATATATACAGAGTAAAAGTAAAAGTCTGGAGCAGAATCTATTATGCTTTAGCTGAAATAAAAAAAACAGGGATAAAAATCTTGATCTCAGATTAAAGTAAAGCAAAAATAGATCTAATTAACAGAAATAAGGAAGGAAACTACATCTTGCTAAAGGGTACTATAGATAATGAAGTAATATCAATACTATAGTATAGCATCCAAATTCCTAGAGAAGTTAAGAGAGCTGCAAGAAAAATTAGACAGCAAAACTATACTAGAGGGGAATCATTGAACCACAAAATAAATAAGGAAGAAGTTAAGGAGGTAAATAGAATTCTAGATAAGTTAGATATGATAGGCCTTTAGGAAAAATTAAGTGGAGACAGAAAGGAATATGTTTTTTTTCTCAGTGATACAAAAAAATTGATCATATACTTCAAGATCAAATGAGAGAGGCAGAAATAGTAAAAGTATTTTTTTTCAGATCATGATGCAGGAAATAGACCAAAAATTAATTGGAAATTAAATAATCTAATCCTAAAGAACAAGTGGGTGAAATAACAAATGATAGAAACAAATTGATAATTTCATCCAAGAAAATGATAATGAAATAGCATACCAAAATTTACGGGATTCAGCCAAAGCTATTCTTTTTTTTTTTTTTTTTTTTAATTATAACTTTTTATTTACAAGATATATGCATGGGTAATTTTACAGCACTGATAATTGCCAAGCCTTTTGTTCCTATTTTTCCCCTTTCCCCCCTCCCCCCTCCCCCAGATGGCAGGTTGACCAATACATGTTGCATATGTTAAAGTATAAATTAAATACAATATATGTATACATGTCCAAACAGTTGTTTTGCTGTACAAAAAGAATTGAACTTTGAAATAGTGTACCATTAGCCTGTGAAGGAAATCAAAAATGCAGGTGGACAAAAATAGGGGTATTGGTATATAGTGGTTCATAGTCATCTCCCAGAGTTCTTTTGCTGGGTGTAACTGGTTTAGTTCATTATTCTAAACATGTCCTTGCTTATATATTTCTAATCACTAGGGGTTGAAATTTCATAAGCCAAATTCTCTTATACCATCTTAACTTAAGATGATGTAACCCCATAAAGAGTGCAACCCTTTTTCAAATCTTTGATTTTTTTTCCAGATCAAAAGGAGTCAAACTCTTGAATAATCAAACTCTTGAATAACAGGGTATGCTCTCTGTTAAACCAAATATATCCTCTCCTTCTTTTTTAGCTTTAACTAGTGCCTTTTGTAATCTTGTCATAGGGGGTGGACAAAACTCCTGGATGGATGGTGCTGATATTGTCACTGCCCTCCTCCTCCTTCTTCCTCTATCTGTGAAGGGTTAATTGATGGAAAAAGGTCAGGGGATGGAGAATGCCCTAATGGATCCTGCTGTGAAGCACCACATTCCTTAATTTCATCAGCATTATATTGAACTCTTTTTTTGTCTAATTAATTCTTCATGCTTTTCAACTGTTTTTTCAGTAACTTCCCCCTCCTATTCTTTCTTCTTTTTCCTTATTCTAATACTTATGTAATTCCTTAAAGCCAATTTTATTAAGTTATATGTATAGAATATTTCTTTAGAAATTGAATTAGGACCACTATCACTATAATACTCAGTTAATGGCTCTCCTACTAGTTTCCACTCCTCTGGCTCTAATTCTTCTTCCTTAGAAAACCAAGAAAATGTGTATTTTTATGTTTTTTTTTTTTTTTTTTTTTTTTTTTTTTTTTTAATCAATCTAACTATGCTTCCTATACACTTTCCTTGAGGCGGAGAAGGCTCCTTTCTAAACATTTGTCTCATTTCAGCTGAAACAATAGTTTAGTCCTTAACAAAGTTTCCTTCTTGTCTATTTTTGTACTCACCCTAATTTCTGGGTCATGGAGACTTTTTCACTGAACTCAGGATCGTGTCAGTCTGGACCACTGAGTGTAAATCCTTAGCCCCACATTAGGACGTCAAAATGTAATGTTCTGGTTGGTTTTTCTGGAGGTCTGGACCAGCCTTCCTTTTAGCAGAGTAATCACCACAAGAATAGCCAGGGTTAAAGTCCAAATTTTTTATTATCTCCTTCAGTGTGTTCTCTTTGCCTGAGGTCCAGGCTAACTTTCTGGAGGTCTTTCAGACAGGAATTGGTTTCAGTGGAGAAATGAAGGAGGAGAGGCCAGCCACCACAAAGGTGGGAGATGGAATGAATGTTTCTGGCTGAGTTTTCCCCGCTTATATGCAGTATACTGAGTATAGGCCAACCATTACATCACTAGGTAACCA
Source organism: Sminthopsis crassicaudata (assembly GCF_048593235.1). NCBI lineage: Eukaryota > Metazoa > Chordata > Mammalia > Dasyuromorphia > Dasyuridae > Sminthopsis > Sminthopsis crassicaudata. The sequence goes on from NC_133618.1 coordinate 506,455,475, forward strand.
TTATTTGTTGTAAGATTAAATCAATCATACTGAACTAGAGAACTATTAATCATGCTAAACTAGATAACCATTGTCTTATCAGTTCCACTGAGTTAACATATTATAAGAATCCTTGTTTCAGAGTTCTGGCCCATTACACTTTCTCATTTTTTATCCTTTTTGATCTGATTTTTCTTGTACAGCATGATATTTGTGGAAATATGTATAGAAGAATTGCACATGTTTAATATATATATAGTATTACTTGAAGTCTATGGGAGTGAGTGAGAGGAAGAGAGGGGAAAATTAGAATACAAGATTTTATAAGGGTGAATGTTGAAAATTATCCATGTGTATATTTTGAAAATAAAAAGCTTTAATTATATGAAAAAAAATCTATCTCATTCACACATGAAGAAAGTAAGGTCCACTGAAGGAAAATGGTTGACTGGAGTTTTGGAGGGACAAAATCAGTACTAGAATTCAAGGTTTCTAACTCCAAACTTAGGGAGCATTCTGCTGAACCTTGGTAAAGCAATTTGTAAATGTTGCAAATGTAAAAACTTGTACAATAATCTTTTAAAGTTGTAATTTGGCTTCAATCCTCCTTTATCTCTTACTTATCAGCTAATCCTTTTACCCATTGCTAAATATTTTCTTAGCCAGTTTCCCAAACTGAGTCACTCTGGGCTTAATTAGGATGTCCAAGGTCCCTTCTCCCTTTGATTCCTTATATGGCAAAACTATCATTCTCTTGTTAAGGCAACCTCAATCATTTTCAGGATGGGTCATATAAGAACTCTGTTCCCTTATTCTAAACCCTTCCTAACTCCCCAAGCAAAGTCTTGTAATTTCTTCTATCAGGCTTATTTGAAATGCAGTTGTGAGTCATTGAACTTTAAGATAGAGGGAGGGAAGTGTGTAGAAATGCATTTATTAGAAACTTACAGAATTGGATATATAGGCATGTATTTCTGAACCTAGTGTAAATCATTAGCCTCTCAAAGCAATCAGCATCTTCCAGTTGTTCAGTGATGAAGAGAGCCATCTACACCCAGAGAGAGGACTGTGGGAACTGAATGTGGTTTACAACATAGCATTTTTATATTTTTCATGGTTACTTATTTCTTCTTCTTCTTCTTCTTCTTCTTCTTCTTCTTCTTCTTCTTCTTCTTCTTCTTCTTCTTCTTCTTCTTCTTCTTCTTCTTCTTCTTCTTCTTCTTCTTCTTCTTCTTCTTCTTCTTCTCCTTCTTCTCCTTCTTCTCCTTCTTCTCCTTCTTTCTTCTTCTTCTTCTTCTTCTTCTTCTTCTTCTTCTTCTTCTTCTTCTTCTTCTTCTTCTTCTTCTTCTTCTTCTTCTCCTTCTTCTCCTTCTTCTCCTTCTTCTCCTTCTTCTTCTTCTTCTTCTTCTTCTTCTTCTTCTTCTTCTTCTTCTTCTTCTTCTTCTTCTTCTTCTTCTTCTTCTTCTTCTTCTTCTTCTTCTTCTTCTTCTCCTTCTTCTCCTTCTTCTCCTTCTTCTCCTTCTTCTCCTTCTTCTCCTTCTTCTCCTTCTTCTTCTCCTTCTTCTCCTTCTTCTTCTTCTTCTTCTTCTTCTTCTTCTTCTTCTTCTTCTTCTCCTTCTTCTCCTTCTTCTCCTTCTTCTCCTTCTTCTTCTTCTTCTTCTTCTTCTTCTTCTTCTTCTTCTTCTTCTTCTTCTTCTTCTTCTTCTTCTTCTTCTTCTTCTCCTTCTTCTCCTTCTTCTCCTTCTTCTCCTTCTTCTCCTTCTTCTTCTTCTTCTTCTTCTTCTTCTTCTTCTTCTTCTTCTTCTTCTTCTTCTTCTTCTTCTTCTTCTTCTTCTTCTTCTTCTTCTTCTTCTTCTTCTTCTTCTTCTTCTTCTTCTTCTTCTTCTTCTTCTTCTTCTTCTTCTTCTTCTCTACTTTGATTTGATTTTTCTTGTGCTGCACAATAATTGTATAAATATGTATACATATATTGGATTTAACATATATTGGACTACTTGTCATCTAGGGGAGGGCATAACAAGGGAGGGAAAATTGGAACACAAGGTTTTGTAAAGGCTAATGTTAAAAATTGTCCACATATATGTTTTGAAAAAATAAAAACTTTAATTTAAAAAATGTGGGTTTCTTTTTTTCATTAATGAAGGAATAGAGAGTATGAAGAATCAGAAATAAATAACTTACATAGGGTCACATAGCCCAGGGCCAAATAAAGCCAATGTCCCATGTTGCTATAGTCACTGTTTTTAAAGTTTGTGCTCCATTTTCTCCACCTTCCCGAGCTCTCTCTCAGCAAGTGGGGGACTGAGCTATTCAGACTGGAAGACTAAACATGAGTTTCATGGAAAAAGAAATTGCTACAAATTTTCCAGAAGCATTTTAAACATTGTCTTGGCAGCAGCTCGGCCTCAGTGGCCTTTCTACGTCCAATCTGACACAAAATAAACATGACCCAAATGGCTAAGACCTTGGTCTGGGAGAGGCCTTGGTTTGTGAGCATATCCAAGCTACATTTCCTCCCAGGGTTCTAAAAGGCTGATGCATGAGAAGTTCCATCATGCAGAGCCATGTCTTAATTCCACCTTCCCAATAGGATAAACCTTCTTAGAAACAGTATGTAAGAGCAGAAAAGAATTTTATAGATCAGCTTAATTTTTATATGACAATTCTTTCCAGCTATACCTGCCCTCTACCCTCCACCTTCCACTTCCCACACCAAGAAGGCTCTCCCTTGTAACAAAGCAAAACAATTAAACAAAACCCTGTTCAGAGAGGGTAGAGGGTTTCCAGGGAACATAGAATTTATTGAGGCAAATAATGTCATCTCCTTGAAGGCAGGAACTGTCTTGTTTTTCTGTTAGTGTCATTATACTTAAAATGGTATGTGACACATAGTAAATACTTAAATGCTCTGTTATTGATTTGTTTATTCATTGAGGGGCAGGACTCAGTCTGTGGCCAGTTTAGAGACTCATTCTGTGATGATAGAATAAAGCAAAATTAACTGGATCACAAGTAAATTGAGTCTGTGACCATGGTAGCCACTCTTTTCAAACCAGAACCCCTAATCCTTAATTTTTTTTTGCTGGAATTCTGGCTTTATTTAGCTAACTGATAATTCTCCATCTACAAGGAAGTTCCCTTGCTCTTCTGTATTGATACTGAGCTTGGGCAGGGTGGGAATACTCTCTTAGGAAGAGAAAGTTGGCTGCTGGTCTTTCTAAAGATTTAATTACATCATAAAAAGTTGTGTCAGTCATTGTTCTCATAGCAACTGGCATTTATAATGAAAAAAAGTGGGATTATAATACACAACTATGAAAAATTATATGATTCTTCAGGTCTGTTTTAGTTTTCAGCAAAGTGAATATTTTAACATGTTTAACATATATTCGATCATTTGCCATTTAGAGTAAAGGGTGGGAGGGAGGAAGGGAAAATTTGGAACAAGATTTTAAAAGGGTCAATGTTGAAAAATTATTCAGGCATATGTTTTGAAAATAAAAAGCTGTAATAAAAATATAAAGTCATTACTTTGAAAAAAATTGTAATTAGTCTGTGGTAACTAAATTTTTGACCCAAATTTTGACCCAAGGTACCAAAATTTACTAGGTACTTGCAGCAGTTGTATTTCTTCATTAGAGGGCAAGAAATCAACATAGATCTCAGTTATATTATATTAGTTATATATATATATATATAATAGTTATATTACATAGTTATATAAATAATAATAGTTAATAAGAAAAAGTAGTTAAAATAGAAAGCTATCACATAAGACATTTCCTCCCTGAAGAAACGTATGTTCTACTTTATGTTCTTTAAGTCCTATCTCCTTTAAAAAAATGTTTCTTTATGACTGGTCCATGTTGATATTTCTTCCTTCTCAATACTACTTTATATAGAACTTTCAGGCTGTCTCTCAATTTAACATCTAGTCACACACCATCCTGTCCTTTTCTCTGTTTCGTGTGTATACCTTATAGTTAGACTGTGTGTTGCTTGAGGGAAAAGTCTGACCCTTCTTGAGCATTGTCAGAAATGACTAGTAGAGGACTGATTACATAAGTAGTTGCTCGGTATAGGTGACAACTGTGGGAAGCTACGAAGTCATAGGAGCATAATCTACAGTGGAGCTAGTTGGCATTTATACTCTGCACAGCTTGTGACATTGGCCCAGTTGGTTCAATGTGGTAAAGGCTGAGGTCTCCAGGAAACTGTTCCAAACATGGAGCCACCAATTCGAGGCACATGCCACAAACAGCTAAAAACTGAATTGGACCATCTTATGGTTGGGGCTGTTAAATGCCAAATCTGAATGCTGCAAGACTACAAGGGGTGTAAACTCCTACTTGTGACAAAAGATTCATAGCAAATCCTCAAGGGAAATTAAGCCACAGAAATTGAATCCAATCAATTCCTCCTTGCCCTGCAAACTTCTCACCTTGGGAACAATTGATGATCCCAGAAAAAGTGCAGTTATTTTGCAAATATCTCTGCTCTCTCCAAGCTACCTACCACATAGCTTTCAGAATAATTGTTCTTGACTACATCATTTTATTTTTACAAATTTTTGGTGGCTCCCTATTTACTCTAGGACAAATGCCTATTCCCACAACTTGGTATTTAAAGGCTACAGCCTACTTTTCTAGCTTTATTTCATATTACTGCCCTTAAAACACTCTCCATTTCCGCCAGACAGGGCTATTAGTTGTTCCTCCCATTTGATATGTCATCTCCTGCTTGTGTGCATTTATGTAAGCTATCTCTGTTGCCTGGAATGGTACTCCCTGCTCATCTCTTTCATGATACATGCTCAGTTTAATTGTTACTTCTGTTATGAAATTTTTGTGATGACACCAGTGATTAGTTCTCTCTTCCTTTACAAATTCCCTTGTAATTGTATATCTATGTCCATGTAGTATTCTCCCAGTAGAACATAAGCTCCTTGAGGTATTATTTAATTTTTTTCATATTTACATTTTTTTTGTACTGAGTACCTAATATAGTGACTTGTCCATGGCACCTGACACATGCTTGTTGAATCAAATTGAATGAAGGATATGTATCTATATCTATCAGTGTATATATATATATATATATATATATATATATACACATATATATATATATACATATATACATATATACAAATCCCCAAATTAGCCATATCCAAAAGTGTGTGTCTCATTCTATAGATTTAATCAGTTAGGATGTAGATAACATTCTTCATCATCAGTCCTCTGAAATCATATTTGGTCATTGTGTTCAGAATTGAGGATGAATTATTGAACAAACTATTGAGATGTGTACTTTATTATTACTGATATCGTGATACTCAGACTGTAATCTCTTTGAGTGTGAGACTGTAACTTGTTCATTCTTGTATCTCTTCCAGGCCTTAGAACATTGCATTTCACATAATAAGTACTTCATAAATGTCTGCTGATAATATATATGTGTGTTGGTAGTAATTCTTAGTTGGACTTACTGATTTGTATCAATCTTGAGTCTCATGTTTGGTGATGAATAGCAAGACTATAATCCATTTGGAAAGAGCTACATATGAATATGTCTGAACTAGTATCCAGTATTTCCAATTGAAAATATTTGGAGAGCAGCAGAACAATTTTTATTATGTGAATATAATAGAATATTACATTTTGGTAAAGTACCAAAAATAATAAAGATTCATGGAAACAAGAAAGCTTGTATCAAATGTATGCAGAGTGAATAAAAGCAGAACTAAAATAATAATATACAATGTAAATAAAATTACAACAATGTAAATAAAGGGAAACAACAAATTTCTGGTCAGAAACAAAATAATCAGTAGCAAATTTAAAAGACAAGATGTTCTTCTTTTATGTTGCCAATGCATACTTTTAGGGAATGTACTTTGTAGTAGAGCTTGTTTAGATGTTCATTAAGAAGTGTCAAAGCAAAATGTATAAAAAAATCTTTTTTTTTTTTTTTTTTAAGATAAGAAAAGGTATTGGGTGCAGAATTGGAAAATTAAGCAGACAAAAACAGGAGTAGAAATGCTATGTTGTGGTTCACACTCATTTCCCAGAGTTCTTTCGCTGGGTGTAGCTGGTTCAGTTCATTACTGCTCTATTGGAACAGATTTGGTTCATCTCATTGTTGAAGAGGGCCACCTCCATCAGAATTGATCATCATATAGTATTATTGTTGAAGTATATAATGATCCCCTGGTCCTGCTCATTTCACTCAGCATGAGTTCATGTAAGTCTCTCCAGGCCTCTCTGAAATCATCCTGCTGGTCGTTTCTCACAGAACAATAATATTTCATAGAATTCATATACCATAATTTATTCAGCCATTCTCCAATTGATGGGCATCCACTCAGTGTCCAGTTTCTAGCCACTACCAAAAGGGCTGCCACAAACATTTTTGCACATGTGGGTCCCTTTCCCTTCTTTAAGATCTCTTTGGGATATACGCCCAGTAGTAACACTGCTGAATCAAAGGCTATGCACAGTTTGATAACTTTTTGGGCATAGTTCCAAATTGCTCTCCAGAATGGTTGGATTCTTTCACAACTCCACCAACAATGCATCAGTGTCCCAGTTTCCCACATCCCCTCCAACATTCATCGTTATTTGTTCCTGTCATTCTAGCCAATCTGACAGGTGTGTAGTGGTATCTCAGAGTTGTCTTAATTTGCATTTCTCTGATCAATGTGATTTGGAGCATCTTTTCACGTGGCTAGAAATAGTTTCAATTTCTTCATCTGAAGATTGTCTGTTCACATCCTTTGACCATTTATCATGTGGAGAATGGCTTGATTTCTTATAAATTAGAGTCAATTCTCTATATATTCTGGAAATGAGGCTTTTATTAGAATCTTTGACTGTAAAAATGTTTTTCAATTTATTCACTTACAATTTCTTGAAATATAGTGTCTAGATTTTTTTTTTTTTTTTTTGCTGAGGCAATTGGGGTTAAATGATTTGTCCAGGGTCATACAGCTAAGAAGTGTTAACTGTCAGACCACATTTGAATTCAGGTCCTCCTGACTTCAGGACTGGTGCTCTATTTACTACACCATTTAGATGCCCCAGTGTTTAGGCTTTTATAAACATGGTTTTTAGGGAGTCCACTGATTCTTAAATTATCTTCCTTGTCCTATTTTCAGGTTAATTGTTTTTGATAGTAAATATTTCCCTTTTTCTTCTATTTTTCAATCTTTTGATTCTGTTAGAAATCCTTGCAACTTTATAGAATCAGTCATTTCTGTTTGGTATATTATATTCTAATTTTCAGAGAATCTATTACTTGGTTAAAGTTAATATTTTCTGTTTTAATCTATTTATACTCTTTTCAATTTCTTCCTCCAGAGCTTTTATTTTGGTTCTATCTCTTGCTTCATTTTTTCCCCTAAATATTTATGTAATCTTTTTGGAAAGTGATTTTTTTCCCTTAAAGTTTGAACTTTCAGTTGTTGTGTGGTAGATCTCTCCTTCTAGATTGGATATTTATATATCTCTGCATATATTATAATTCTTTATAATGATTCATATTTTCTTCAACTATTCATATATCCAGCTTTAATCCTGGGCCAAGACCAGACTCTAATTTCTGCTATACTATTAGCTTTATTTGGTTTCCCTGCAGTCCCCTGTGTTCTTTCTCTGCCCTTCACCTCTCAGAGTTTGACCTCTTGAATCTCTGAAGTTTGGAGCTCTAGATCTTCAATGCTCTTTTATGGCATCTCTAAACAGAGTGCTAGTGACCATAGAGTCCATGGCCTGGAGTATTCTAATCTTAATGCTGCCAGGACCACATGGACTATTGCCACTCCCAAGATACCTGGGGTGATTATCTAACTGCTAGGGATTTTTTTTTTTTTTTGAGGAGAAATCCTTTTGCTCCTGCTGCCTCAGGGTACAAAGTCTTAATAGGCTACAAGTATTTCTGGACTGTCTCTGATCTTGGTGGGAGGCTGCAGGCTCATTTGCATGAGTATGGGAACTTTTTTGACTTTAGGACTTTCTGTTGTCCCTGAGTGGCTTACACTTTGTGTTGTTATGTGTTAGGATTCTTACAGATGTTATGGGCCAGAACTTGAGACAAGGTAATCTTCTTGGTTCACACCTGTAAAGGAGAGGAAAGAAGAAAACACTTTTGTACTTTCTCATTGGATTTCTTCATGATTATTTATTTGCTTTGGTGAGATTTTTATGTCTTTACTGGATGTCAAAGCACTTTGAAGCTGTGTTGTCTCTGTTTTGGCAGCCATCTTTGGCCAGAAACCTGAAAGTTATTTTCCTATCTGTAAAATGTGGAGGTTGAATAATAGACTCTATAGTGTCTTCCAGCTCTAAGTCTTATGTTACTATCATCTGGTTAACTTTTGTCAACACATTGTCTTCTGCTCTCACTAAGGGTTCTACTCCCATTAACCACATGGTTTTCAACACTAACTCTACATTGATTCCACATTTATTGCTTTATCCAATGTAATCTTGGTAACACCCAACAAAACAATTGGTTCAGATTACCTTTTGGGTGCTTGGTCCTTTTCCTCCCCTGTTACCTGTGTTTCTCCCCTAAATTCCACCTCCTGGATCTTTGAAGTTCAAAGTGGTTCCATGTATGAAAATAACTGATTCTAAATATAACCAATGTTAGGATTTAAAGTCCAAATACAAATGAATGCTAACACAGTGCTTTGTCCCATACTAAACTTTGCTATCGATTGATCTATTTTAAAGAATGAATAGAGGGGCAGCTAGATGGAGCAGTGCATAGTGTACCAGCCCTAAAGTTAGGAGGACCTGAGATAAAATGTGAATTACTTAACATTCCTAGTTGTGTGACCTTGGGGAAGTCACTTAATCTCAGTTGCTTTGCCTTTCCCCCCCAAAGAACTAATGGCACCTTATTAATTAAATAACATATAGAACTATCACCTACATATCAACTATATTATTGGTATCTGAACTCTAATAATACAAACTTAGTGTTAATGTAATGAATTGCTGTTCACTCTTCTAAGCTTAAATATCAGTCAGATCTGCCTGGTTAATATAGTGTAATGTGGCTATATAGGCTAATATGTAACTCTGGCTAATAATGATTGCTTGGAGATGATCTCTAAGGTCCCTTCCTACTTTAAATCCTGTGGTATCTTTTATTATTAATGTTATATGGTCAATAACATGATTGATTAGTGAGTTCAATAGTTATCTATTAAAGCATATACTCAGCACTATTCTGGGCATGGTGGGGAATACAAATATCTATAAAGTTTAGAATATAGTTGGGAAGAGAAGAGGAGCACATGATCCTATTCCTTCTTCGTGTTGTTCTCTTAATTATTTTGAGAGCAAAATTGTATCATAGCAATGATGTTCAGTTTTGTATATGTAAGATAAAAAGATCATTGTGGGAGGGATGGGAAAAGAAGATTTCATGGAGTCATTGCGGCCTAGAGCTGAGCCTTGAAGAGTAGAATTGAATAAGTACAACCAAGTTCTAGTCTGCCTTTTATCACTAATAGTGTGACATTGGGTGAATTATTTGATGATTCTAAACTCCAATTTTTTTTTTTATTTGTAGAATGTTGAGTGGTAATTCCTGCCCTTACTCTCTTATAAGGATATAATGAGGATCAAATAAAAGATATTGTACAATTTTTTGGGGGTAAACTGTAAACTTCTATGTAAATGTAAAACATTAAGTCATTCAAACATTTATTAAATCTTCCATTGTGCAGTGCATTTGAAGTCCGTGTTGTCAGGGATATGAAGTTTAGCGAAGACATAGCCCCGTGGCAGCTTACATTCTATTAGGGAGATAAGGTACAAACAGAAACAAGTATAATTACATGTAAATGCATTGCTGAAATACAGAATTAATGCTATAATTATTCTGCTGGATAATGCTAGTTCTCTGCTGATGTAATTCTTACATTCATAGAATCATAGACACTTTCAAAAACCCTAAAGTTGTATTCAGATGAATTCTTATCTAGCCAACTATCCTCCATATTGTAACTGTGAATTTGATTTTTGATGATGAAGTTTAAGGCCTTGCTTTTATCCCTATGAAATTTTATCCAATTAATTTTGGCTCATCCTTCTAACATATTGAGGTCTCTCTGGCTTTTCTACATTTTCTAATATATTTTCTTTGCCTTGTAACTTTGTATTTTTGATACTTTCTACTTTCATCCAAATTATTGAGTAAAATGTTAAATATCCCCAAAATGAGACTACATTCTTAGAGCATTCTACTTGTCTCGAATGTGAGGTTGACTCATCAATGACTATTTTGGGGGTTTGGTCATTCAACCAACTCTCATTCTACCAAACTGTATTATCATCTAGCCCACATTGCTTCATCTTGTCCTAAATGATTAGATAATTTTTATCAAATATTTTCCTATACATTTGGTAAATTAACATGTTACTTCCCTACTAAATACATTCCACTGGCTTCTTTTTACTTCCAGGATCAATAAAAATTCCTCTTCTTTGTAATCAAAGCCCTTTATAATCTCTCTCCCCTGTCTTTACCTTTCCAAATTTTTTACACCTTACATCCATTCCATTTTTGATCCAGTGATACTGCTTTCTTTGTTGTTTCACAAACAAAACACTTCATCTCTTGGTTCTGGTAATTTTCTCTTCATGTTCCCCATGGTTAGGCTGTTCAGCTGATTTCTGCCTTTTGCCTTCTTTGATTTCCTTTAAATCCTGTATAAATTCTACTTTCTATGGGAAGCCTTTCCCAATTCCTCAAGTCTAATGACTTCTTTTTGTTAATTATTTGCTAAAAATTGCACATATAGATTGCTTGTATAATGTTTATAATTGTTTTCATATTGTCTCCCCCATTAGATTGGGAGCTCCTTGAGAGCAGGAGCTCCCTCCTCCCCTTTTAATATTCATAGCACTTAGCATAGTGCCTGATACATAGTAGGAGCTTAATTAATGCTTTTAAATACATCCAGATTATTACTTTGCTTTACCAGAATATTTATTAATCTTATTACCAAAGAAATTAAAGTTAATTTTGGCATTATATGCTCTTATTAAAGTTATGTTAGTCAGGGGTAGTGGTGCTTGCCTATAATTTTTACTGCTAGGTTGCTGAGATTGCTGGGATCTCCTGAGTTTGGGAGTTCTGAGTGGCAGAAAGGGTCAATGAGGTATCCACACCAACACCAGCACCACTATGTAAGCTCTCAGGAGTAGGGATAGAGAAGGGGCAAGGGATACTAAGGGGACCTTTAAAAAGGGGAAACCACTCCAGGTCTGAAATGAAGTAGGCCAAAGCTTCTATGCTGATTGGCAATGGGATCAGGATTGTGAGTAACTTCTGAGCTTCCATTTTGGACAAGATAAGGTGATCCAGTCTCAAAAGAAAAGTGATGCTAACTTGGTGATCTCTATTTCCCTCTCAAGATGGTCACAAACCATCCCTTTCCATTCTATAATTTTTGCCAGGAATCTAAGTTTACCTCAGTGGTCTATAATACCATTTATCATTTCTTTTCTTCAAAAAGAATGTTTGTCCTTCCCCTGTCATCATATCATGGGATCATTGATTTAGAGTCATAAGAGAAGCTAACAGACCAGGAAAATTGTGGTCTATGTCATTTCCCAAAGATCTGGGGGCTTAATATTCCCACTTGTCAATTCTTTCAATATCCTAGGAAATAGTTCTGAACCTGATGACTTTAGTTGATCAAGGGAAGTTGCCAAATCTTGTCATTTTTATTTCTACAACATCCCTTCCATTTACTCATTTATCTATCACTGTAATTCAAGCCTTTGTTCACCTTTTGCCTTGATTATTGTTAATAGTCTCCAAATTGGTTTCCTTGCCTCTTCCTCCTCCAAGGCAATTTCTACATAACTACAGATAAGATTTATTTTCTAAAACACAGCTCTAACAAATTCCAATGACTATTACTTCTAGTATCAAACAGAAACTTTATTTGGCACCTACACTTCTTAACAATTTGATCATATGTTATCTTTCTAGCATTACTGCACAATATTCTTCTCAATGTCATAGTCCAGCCTAATTGGGAAGTACTTTTGATATAGTACCTTCTATGTGCTAGGTGCTAAGTACTTTTACAAATAGTAGCTCAATTGATCCTGTGAGGATGAGGATGATGATACCAATTTTACAGTTAAGGCAAACTGAGGTGGAGAGTAAGTGACTTGTCTAGGGTCACACAACTAGGGTCTGAGACCAGACTTCAACTCAGGTTTTCCTTACTATAGGCCTAGTACTCTATCTATTGGGACACCAGTTGCCTCTGTGCTCAAACTGGCTTTATTTACTATTCCTTATACAGAATACATCCTTTCCTACTTCCAAGTTTTGGTACTGCCTTTACCAGGCATATCTATTCTGGGTTCTCTTCTTATCTTTCAACTTATTCACTTCTAACTCTTTCATTCTCTGGTTTCTTTCTAGACTCAACTTAAATGCCACTTTCTACATGAAATCTTTATATTGCTCTATTTATATGACTAGAGCATATTGTCTCCCTTTATGGAATGTAAGCTTTTTAAGGGCAGGGATGCTTTTACTTCTTTCTGCCTTTATAAACTCAGGGTCAAGCCAGTGCTTTATACACGGTAGTCACTTAAAAGCACAATAGACTTATTGAGTTAAGTACTTCTATAACCTCCTTATTTATCTTGTATACCAACTCTATTAACCATCTTTTTCTTTTGATCTTCCTAGAGCAATGATCATTCTGGCTTTTCCATCATTTGTTCCATCATGTTATTATCATATACTTTCAGCACCACCTATTGCTAATCTGATAGCAAATTTCCCCCCAAATAGTTTAGCACTCCACTTTGTGTTATTCTCTTATGTTCTTATATTATATTCCCTTGTAATTCTTCATGCTGTTCTCATACAGCTCCCAGATATCCAATGGCTGTCTTCCTAACTAGGTCTGGGAACCGAGGCATGAGATTATGTGGAGGCCACTTAGAGCTCTACTATCAATTCATTGTTTCCTTATTCTGTATGTCCAAGAGCCTTTGCTCCTTACTGGTTTTTCTCTGGTCTTACTGTATTGCTGATTTTGAGGACAGAAGTCCTTTTGAACTGGGGAAATCTGTTGAATTCTTTCTAATGTGGCTGGTGAAAACTGGACTGGGAGCATCTCTTCTAGGAAAAACTTTGGAGTGCTTCCAGATTCAGCCACTAAGTGGCGAGCATGCAGTAATTATTGCTTCATGACAATTAAAGGCAACAAAGTAGGAATCAGGGCTGCATAGAGGGAGTGTGATAAAGACAATAGACATGTAACCAGAGAATAAGGAGAAGACATGGAGAAGAGAAAAAGTAGTGAACGCCTCTTTTGGAGTGGGGACAGAATCCTAGCTGAAATTCACCTTTGGCTAGAGTCATGACTGTGTTTAGAAGGAAATTCATTGTAACAATCCTCTTCCTTCATAGAATCATAAGATTTAGATCTTTGGGGTCCTTAGAAATTTAAAAAATCCTGGATTTTTATGGATGAGGAAATCAAGGTCTAGCATAGGAAATAAAACTGATAAATAGCAATTTTAACTCTTAGATAGGATGTCACAAAATATACATGGAGTATGAAGTATGAAAGATGGTTTCAGATCAATTATTTTTTAAAAAGGCAAATGAAATTTAAATTTTTTTTACTTACTCTTATACATTTAGTCTTATAATATTTTGTTTTCTACCTTTTTCCCCTGCTGACCCATTTTCCATCTCTAAGACAGCAATCATTCTGATATAGGTTATACATAATCATATTTAACATATTTTCACATAGTCATGTTACAAAGGAAGAATCAAAACAAAAGGGAAAAACCATGAGAAAGAAAAAATAAATAAAACTAAAAAAAGGTGAAAATGGTATGCTTCAATCTGCATTTAGATTCTGTAGTTCTTTCTCTGGATGTGGATAGCATTTTCCAATATGAGTCTTTAGTAATTGTCTTGGATCATTGAATTTTTGAGGCCCATACCTTGAACTTTGAGAAACAAGTCCCTCGGACTGGGAGAAAGACCCTCTCTTGAATACCTTTTTCAATGAGGACAAAGGGGTTGTAGGGGAAAAGGAAGAGAAACTCAGGAAACTCAAGGAGATTTATTTCTGGGGAGAGCTCAGGGTGAGGCAGGGTTGGGGCAGATAACTGGGGTACAAATCATTGGTAGCTTAACTAAATATTTTTGCTCTTTTGTTATAAAATTAATGTGTTTCTGTCTACTTAAGGAGTATGAATGTTCTCCAAAACTTACAATTAGAGCAAAGCTCTGACTCTTCTGTCATAGTTATGGTTTTGAGGGAAAGTGATTTATACATAGCCTTATGGATGGCAAAGAATAGAACCAGGATTACAAGAAAGCTCTGACTCCTAGTCTAAATCACCATGTTTCTTAATGATCCCTGTAATCAAACTAGAGCTAAGCATTTCTAGGGTTGTTCCGGATAAGACTTGAGATGGAGTCAGTCATATAGGCTCCTAGTGAGAAACTAAAATGCATTAAGGTCTGTGGGAAATCTGTAGCTGAGCTAAAGGTACATTTAATCTCATTTCACTTTTCTAGGGACTGAAACTGGCTGGTTTGTGTAGAATCTTCCCTTGGGAAAGCAAACAATGATGAAAATTCGCTTATGGTTTAGGGAAGGGTGTGCCATCTTACTTCAGACATTTTTCTGAGGATAGGGATAGTGCTTTATTCTTCTATCTCCCCCATACTGAAAAGTATATAGTTAGACATAGAGTCATAGCTTTAGCATTCATCAATCATAAAATTAAGAGACCAAAAGGTCTTGGAAGTAATCTAGTTTAACTCTATCACTATATAAAGAAACTGAGACCCCCAAAAGTGAAATGCAAGATTATATAGGTATTCAGTAGTAAGGCCAGGATTTAAATTTAGGCCTGCTATGCCTGATGCCCTTTCTCCTATGTCTAGCGATTGGTTTGGTAAGCTCTTGTATTGAATCTGATTTCTGGAGATTAGGCTTAATTAGATTTTTTGGAAGGAGAGCCATACAAGGGAAATGGAGCATATAATATTCTTAATATCTCAGAAAGATATTTGGGAAATACCAATAGGGATAGAAAAGATACCAAGAAAGTGAAAAACTACTCTAATAATGGAGAAGGAAATTTTTACTAATACTACTACTGCTACTATTGGTAGCATCCTACTCCTACTTCTACTACTAAAACCATTGCTGCTACTATTGCTACTATTACCACCAGAACTGCTGCATGCAATATTTCTACTACTACTATTAAAATAATTATGATTAATAGTTTGTATCTACACAGCACTTTAAAGTTTACAAAGTGATTTACATGTGTTATTTCATTTTATCTTCACAGCAACTCTATGGAGAGCTAGAGCCTCTGTTTATTTTTACAGATGAAACAACTATGGCCACAGAGAGATTAGGTGACTTGTCCAAGAAAGCTAAACAGTGTGTGAATTTGAAATTAGGTCTTCTTGACTCAAAGTACAAAAGTCTGTCCACTGTGCAATTTAGTTACTTCTAAGAAGTCGAGTTTCTAAACCCTTATGTTTATTTCCTTCCCAAATCATAGAATCATAACTCTAACACTGGAAGAGTTCTTTGAGGACATCTGGTTTAATACCTTTATTTTTGCTTGGTCTGGAACACAAGAGTTAATTCAGGCTGAAGAGAATATCAATGGGATAAAAAAAAAGATGACACTGGTGCTTTAAAGAACCTTAGAGATCATCTAGTTCAAAGGGGAAACTGTCACTCAAAGACTTTTCCAAGTTACCCATGTAATAAATAGCAGAATTGGGTTTTGAATTTGCAAATTTGATATCCTTTTTCCTATACAAATGTAGGAAAAAGTCAAGGGACAGAAGGGATATATATTTTTGAAATAAGAAGATCCTAAATTATATCAATGCTGGATGAAGATGGTGAGATTGACAGGACATGGTGCTTCTGATGTGTAAAATATGTGGCATTCCCTGATGGGGTAGAAATAGAACCACTAGGGGGCAGATTAAGCCTGTCTAAAAAGAACAGGACCACAAGGGAGGGGCAAGCAATGTGGAGCTCAGGCTCCCAAGGTCCGGAGTCACCACAGCAGAGAACCATGGGAGGGGATGGAAGCGAGCAGCCTGCTCACCCCATGTGCCAGATTCTAAAACTCAGGGGTCAGTCACATTGATTTGGGAACGGGGGGAGGGTAGGAGCTATGTTTTGGGAAACCTCACAGTCAAATTGCATGATTGTGCTGTGGTCTTTGGGCTCAGACTCATGAGCTGACTTTGCTCTCTTAGTCTTGTGGTGGACCACTCCCTGTAACCCACTCCTAGCTGGATAAAAAAATTCCTTACGTTGGGCTGTTTGAATCTGAAGGGAGCTTGGATAATAATAACCAGCATCTATATAGTACTTTAAGGTTTGCAATGTGCTCTACAAACACTATGTCATTCTATCCTTACAACAACGCTGGGCAGCAGGTGCTATTATTATCCTCATTTCATAGGAGAGGAAATTGAGGCATAGAGAAGTCCATTGATTTGCTCAAGGTCATTCAGTCATTCAGTAAACATTTATTAAGTACCTTTTATGTTCCATACCAGGATCAGAACCTCAGTATTTTTGCCCAATGACATTAGTGAGCTTCTGATATTGAGAGGAAAGTAGAAAAGGCATTGCTTTGTCCCTGTTTTACAGATGAAGAAAATGATGGAGACAGTTTTAAAGTTCTGTTTTAAAGTCCCAGTCATATAAGTGTTTTAGTACCTCATATGCTCAAACACTGTATACATATAGTTCTCTTGTCATGGATTACCACTGGAACATGTAAGATACGGACCTTCTCTCAAATCAATCAATCAGCAAACAATTATGAAATGCTACTACTACTACTAGTACTGCTACTAATACTGCTATAATGTAGTAAGTAATAGAAACACAAATATAAAAAAGTAACAATCACTATACCCTACACTACATTATATTCTAATAAGAGAGATATTATAATGAATATATAAGAATATACATAATAAAATATTATATACATATATGACGTGATGTTATATATGTAATGATAAACTAAGAGAACAAATATAACCATGCAAATCAGCTAAATGAAGGAGGTACTAGCCATAGAGTTAAGGGATCAGGGAAAAGTTGTGCTTAGACTATGTCTTCATAGTCTAAGGAAGAGAGAGATTATAGGAGATGTATAAAGGAGTTAAATATCTTCTAGTCATGGGGACAGGTAATGGAAAGGCATGGGGATGAAAGTATATGTGTATGAGATCATAGTTAAGCCAGTGGCAGCAGATGGGAATTAACCAAAACAGGGAAACCAGAGAGAAAAGAATTCAGAGCAATTTGGTATTGAAAAGGCCCCCCCAAGGCCATCTAATCCAATACCTTCATTTGACAGATGGGGAAACTGAGGCCCAGAAGTCATTCTCCCAATTTTACACAAGTTACTACAGATTCAGTAGGAGGACTAAAAGTCCTACAAAAGTCTTGGTTTTTAATTACGTGAAAGTTAATATGATATAGTGAAAAGTACACAGTTTTGAGTCCTGGTTTTGTTGCTTCCTTCCTTTGTGACCTTGAACAAATCGATGCATCCCTCTAAAACTCAATTTCCTCTGCTGTAAAGTGCTAAGCAGGAACTGGATAATTGCCAGGGTTCCTTCTAGTTCCAGACCCTAAGGTGGAAGAGGGATTAGAAAATAGCTATAGGTGGAAGTTTCAGAGAAGCAAGCAGAGCTGTGGAAAGTGAGGGAAGCAAAAAGCACCTACTATGTGCCAGATATTGTGCAAGCATTTTTGTAAATGCTATCTCATTTGATTGATTTAATGGCTTAAAGTAGAATCAGCTGCCTCATCAACTAGTGGGCTCCCCATCACTGGAGATTTTCAAGCAGAGATTGGGTGATTGCTTTGTTCAAGGTTTATAATAGGAAATTAATTCTTCAGTTACAGTTGAATTAGGTGCCTTCAGAAATCTTCCAATGTTGAGACTTTGTGAATCCTAATGCAAGATTTGTTTCTACTCCATTCTTGGCTCTTGAAGTAATTCTGAGCATCCCATCTCAGCATCTCTTCTTCCTTACTAGTAGCAGCTCTTGTGTTGTAATGTGCCAACATCTTTAATTGACTATTTACTATCTCTAAGGCTTCCTAATCAAAATATCTTTCCTTGGCTATGACTCTTCTACCCTTAATCTTCTTCCCCTGTTAAAATGTAAGCTCTTTGAACAAAGGGACTACATTATTTTTGTCTTTATATCTCCAGCATTTAGGTAATACAAATTCATCCTTCTTTCTTCCTTTCCTCCCTTCCTCTCTCTATCTCTTTTTTCTTTCCATTCCTTCCTTCCTTGTTTCCTTTCTTCCTTCCCTCCTTTCTTCCTTGTTTCCTTCCTTTCTTCCTTTTTTCCTTGCCTTCTTCTCTGTGTATATCTCCTCTCTCTGTGTCTCTGTCTCTTTCGGTGTCTCTCTCTTTTGGTTTCTCTGTCTCTGTCTCTCTCTCTCTCTCTCTCTCTCTCTCTCTCTCTCTCTCTCTCTCTCTCTCTCTCTCTCTCTCTCTCTCTCTCTTTCTCTCACCAATTTCTAACCCAGTCCAGTTAGTATTCAGCCAGAAATCATAAAGAGTTAAATTTTTTTAGCCTAAACTAGGTCAAGGAAATAAGAACTTTGCTCCAGGGAGCTAATTTTAGAGGGTGCTGACATTTGCATCTCTTCAACAGTGTAGAAACAACAGAGCTTAACTCAAAGCAAGAAAGATTAATTAGTTCCAATAGAAAGTTACCTGGGATGTGGGAGGAATTGTTTGGGGTGAGCTCCTCTCTTGTCTTTCCCTGTTCCCCTGGGCCTATGTATGGCAGCCTCTCCAACAATGGCATTACATTTAGTGCCTAGGATCTACACCTTTCCCCATCTCTCCCTTGATCCAACCCATGTAGTCTGTATCACTTGCCTCAGAACCGTTTGTCAATGATTGCCCTAAACCACCAAATTCTAGTTACAACTCTGCATTTTCTCTCTCTGAGGACTTGTTTAGGTGGCAAAGGATTTGAATCCCATCTTTATAATTTTCAAAGATTAGGATATATGCCTCTGCAGGGAATTATTACAACATTCATCTGAGGGTTGGGTTGAATGGGCTGTATGACCTACTAATTTCTCAATATTTCAATTTTAGTACTCACAGGTTAACAGTCCTCAGAGGAGTTCCCTTCCCCTCAGACAGATTTTCATTCAGGTCAAAACTCCCATATGTGGAAAAGAATATTTTTTATGACTGGATAGTCTTTTAAGATGTTTTGAATTCTTTTTTTCAGAGTCAAATTGACATCGTTTCAAACTCATTCTTGTCTTATTGCTCCAAATATTTTGCTATGAAATTTAGCCTACTTTACTAGAAATGTCCATTTTAATGAGAATTAAATTTAGTGCAGGCAGTCATTCATTTGGAAGCCTACAGAACCAGATTCTGAAGGAAGAAAAGTTTTCTAAAAATGGGTTGACTTCTTTGCATAGGTTTGGAAGTCAGTTGTTCGAAAATCTTTCACTGTGAAACTGTGATTCACAGTTATAAGGACTTGGGACTAGGAAAGATAAACTGACTATTGGATGGATATTCAGAAAAGAAAAAGGTTGTGTCCAATGGGCTTGGGAAAAGAAAGGACAATGAGTGAATCACATGGAGTTGGTGAGTTACCAAGACTCCCAGATGTGTGTAAAAAGGTTCTTTCATAAACACAAAGTTTGCCATTTCATAAGAAGCAGAGAAAAATGAAGTGTAAATTGATTAATTAAACAATTAGCATTGATGAACCACAAGAGAAAATCTTGAAAAAAAATTTTTTTTGATTCACTAGAAGTCAACCAAAAGATACACGTGGCAGATTGAAAAATCAGTAGTTTGTCTTCAGTAAAGCCCAGAAATCCCTTTCTATTCCTCTTCTCTTGGAAAAGAGACCATTTCACTTCTCCCAGCATTCACTGTTCAAGTATCCTCTGCCTCTCCACCCATTTAGCTGTAAAATCATTCTAGATCTGAGGTCACTTTCATCTTCTTGGGAGCAACTTTAAATGGTGTGCTAGTTCTTCCAAGGGGCCTAGAATATAAGCTTTTTCTCTTAATGTGAGGCAACATGCTGTATTATAAAGAGAGAGACCTGGCTGTAGTCCTACCTCTGCTATGTACTAGCTGTGTGTTGTTCAGTCCTTTCATTCATATCTAACTCTTTATGACCACATTTGTGATTTTCCTGGCAAAGATACTGGAGCTGTTTACCATTCCCTTCTCTTGCTCATTTTACAGATGAGGAAACTGAGACAAACAGGATTAGTGACTTGTCCAGGGTCACAAAGCTAGTAAGTATCTGAGGCAAGATTTTAATTCATGTCTTCTAACTCCAGACCCTATGTGCCACATAATAGTGTGACCCTAGATAAATTGTTAAACTCCCAGTGCTGTAGGCCAGTAATGACAAACTTAGAAATAAATCTCAGAACTCATATAGACTTAGAAAGCATAAAATAATCTTATCTATATTGAATTTTAAAAATTAATTGGGTTAAACATTTTCCAATTATATTTTTTTTCTGGCAGTGATACTGATATCCCTGCTCTAGGTAACTCTATAAAACAATGAATAAATTATAGAAAAAATGCCTACTTGCATGAGTAGAGAAGGGTTTCTCACTCAGGATTTCTTTTTGCCACTGAAATCACAGCTGACTATTTTCTCAGTGTGATGTAAAAGGCTTTTATTTTGCTGTTAAAGGGGTTTTAGAGAACCAGGATTGCTATGAGCCTGAGGATATCTAGGCAACCTAACTTGTACAGTATCGGAACAAGATGGCCTCTCCTATCCCCCCAGCCTCCCCAAGTAACTCCATCTTTTTCCTCAGGGACACTTCTACATGATTGGCTCACCATGGCTTCAAATCCATCCTTGTCCCCAGGTATTTTTTCAACTAATCCATCATACACTACCACTTCCTTTCCCCTCATCGGACTCTCTTGGGCTTCTGCTTATTTCTACCTTCTGTGAGATGGGCCTCCTGGGATCTCACAGGAACATTGCCACCTGGCGTGAGGTTGGTTCTTGAGGGAGGACTTTGTACAATCTGATCAGTATTTCTGCTGGTAGAACTCTCTCTACTAACACTTTGCCTGGGTTCTTTCCTCAATGGATAGGATTACTCCATATCCCCTTATATTCTCTAATCCTAATAGTGGTGGTGATGATGATGATGAAAAAAGCTATTCTTCCTGCTCTTCCTGCCAATATACAAAGCCTATTCTTCAACCCAGTTGCCCCTTCTCTTTCTCCTATCCATCCTAATTACCAGCTGTTTGACTGTAGTAAAGTCATTTCTTTATATCTCGGTTTCTTCAACTGTAAGACAGGGATTAATAATAACATCTATCTATATCCCAGGATTTTTATGAAGATCAAATGGTAGAATATTTATAAAGTACTTATTACAGTACATATATGTGTTTAATAAATGGATGTTTTCTTCTTTCCTTTATCTTCAACCTTACTTCAACAATATTTTTCCCCAGCCTTTCCATTATTCCTTCTAGCAATCTTGCTCCATAAATAACTAATTTATTTTTATTTTAAACATTTTCTTTTCTTACTCTTTTTATTTTCTGAAACTCCAAGTCTTGCTTTCCTCCTGATGACCTAACATCCTTGATCACCCTTTTTGATATATTTATACTTTCATTCATATTTTCTAACTCATGAATCATGGTGGAGAAATGGGAATTTCTCTTACTCTCCATTATCACTTCCAGACTCTTCCTCTACTTTCTACTCAGTAATATCTCATATTTTGAGGTTCATGCTAAGCAAATTTCTCATCTAATCCAGATTCTGGTGACCATTAGCTATGGCTCCAAAATGCCTTTATCAGAGCATAAGCTCTTATAATTCCATCTTTCTCAAGGCCTTACTACCTCTTCTCTCCTCTCCTCTCTTCCCATGTTAGAGGCATTTGACTTCTATCTGTAAAATGAAGGGGCTGAGTGAGATGATCTTTAAGGTCTTGCCTTGGAAAAATGATCCTATGATATTGAATGCACTTTAAGATTATAGTAAAATTTTTTTTTTGTTATCATGAATGAATGAATGGATGGAAAAATATTTATTAATTGCTTACCATGTGTAAAGTTCTGGTCTAAGCACTGGTAATACAAATAGAAAATTGGAAACAATTCTTACTTTTAAGGAGCTCACATTTTAAAGGGGGAAACCTTTCATCTTCACGTAAAATGGAGAGGTCCCGTGGTCCTTATGGTACAACCCCAAAGCACACAATAATGGCTCTTTAATGTCATTTTCACTGACAAAACCATAGCTGTTTCTGATATTCAAACATTTGACAGTGCCAAGGACTAGGGTGGCAAGAATTTTCTTTCCCAGCTCTTCAGTTGTGTCACAATTCTCTTTTATTTTCCTGACTCAGATTCCCTAATTGTCCTGCCTTAGTTACCCTGAATTGTTCTGCCTCAGTTTATAATTATTCTGCTCAACCACCCCTCCCTTCTAATCATGATGATCCAGATAAGAGAAAGATCTTCTATCTTAGGCATCATCAGAATGTTGGATGCCTCTCCCCACTTTATAATCCCAATTATCAGATATCCCCCATTCCTCCCTTCACCCTGTCAGAACTGGATTGTCAGAGTCTCATTCCCACTCTCCCCCCTGCCTCAGTCTATCCCCTGTGTTTGAGCCATGTGTATATAGATCATTGAGAACTCACATTGTTTGCTGGATTCTTGGAGAGGACAGTCTCATTCAGCCCTGAGACCAAGCCATGGATCCATTTGGTCCTAGCACAATCTCTCCTTCTTAAATAAAATATTAAACACTCTCTAATCTCTATCTTCCCTCAGTTTCTCCAGCATTACATTACATTGGCTTCCCACCAAGATATTAGAAAATGAAAGCAGGACTTAGAGAATAGAGACATTCAGGTCTCCTGGAAAGAGCAGTTTTCAGCCTGATGTTTTCCTGAAGCCTGATGGTAGACACTCCATTTCGGTGTAAGTCTAGATGTCTTACCTGCTTACCTGTTCTGTTTGTCTGTGCTAGCACCCGGATTCTTAGAATAATGAAATGAAGTCAGGCATTAAATTCTGAGAAGGGTATCTATCATTCCAGGCCACTGGATGACACTCTCGGGTTTTGTGTATCCTAAGACACATCTGGTCTGATCTGATTCTGAGCACCTTTTTGGGCACTCTCTGGTTATGTGTGTTAAATGTTTTGTTCAATGTTGTAACTATGCAGTCTACGTCTGTGTGATTTGTGTTCTGTGTTCTGTGTGACTTGTCTGTCCTGTTGGTTAAGAGCTCTGCTACAGTTTTAAGAACAATGATTAAGAATTGGTTATTTCAATGTTGCAACTGTACTTAGTATAAAATTTGCTTGTGATTTTAAACTTTTAACTCATTGTTGGCTTATGGTTTTTTCTTTGGAGCAGTTTTCAAAGCCAGTTAATAGGATTCTAAGGGAAAGAGCAATAAAATCTTACCTGATTCAAATTCAAGTCTAGCCTAAACTGGGCTGGGCAGATTGTGCCTCTGTAGAACAAAGGAGTTTATGCTAATTGATTTGAAACTCAGGCTGGAGAAAACATTTGATTAGGAATTTTAGGATGATTTTGAAATTGTGGGAAATAATTTTACTGTTGCCTTTGCATGCCAGATTTAGGTATCTTTGAGTATAAGATTTTAAGAACTTGTTAAAGTGAAGTTCTGTTAACTTGCCTAAAAGGGGACACGTGCCTCTAATTAGGTAAAGAAAGGTCTGATTTTTCTGAAGGCTTCAACTCTGGCCAAAGTTGGAGCTTAGGAAAAGTCCTTTGGTAATAATGGCCATGTGGGGCCAGAGGAAGAGAAAGAAACTATGCTGTTTAGTGAAATTCATTATTTAAAATATGATAGGAAAAGCAGTTTTATATTATTGGGAATTTAAAGCTGTATTTGATTGGATTTTAAGTTAAAATATAGGTTATTAAACAAAATCCCAGTAGCTTACCTTGGGAGGTCATGTTTATATCTTCCTACTTAGATGGTATGTTGCTTTCTAGAAGTATTGGGTAATTTGTAAACTATGAGTTACGCCTTAAAAATTTGTCAGCTCTGTTGGGTATATGTATAAGTTTTATGAAATTTGGTTCAAAGTTATTTGCGAAACTTGAAGTTCAAAGTTAAAAAAAGTGATTTAAAGACAAGGGACAAGAAAGATTGATTTGCAAAAGCAATTAATAGTTTAAATTGAGCATCCAATATTGGTTTGGGAGTGTTAAAAGTGTGTCAGAGAAGGTTTGAGCAAGTAGGCATTGGAGGAGAAAAAGAAGTTGGGTGGGGTAGGAAGGAACGGGCTCACCTTCCCTCCCCCTGCCTCTTTGGATGTGGAGTGAGGGGAAGGGTGGCCATGTGGAATCCTCCCCTTCTCCCCACTAAATGTATTTTACCTTCTTTTTGCAGAGGCTTGGCTTTGGCAAATGATTTCAAGAGATAGACTCATTTTTAAGTTAATTGACTGATCTATAATATGATAGGGCAATTTCTAAAAGTTTAATTGATATTTTTAAGAATCTTTCAGATTCTTTTATATGGAATTGAAGAAGGGAACCCCCAAACTTAAACCTCATCAGAACTGAGTGTTCTGTATAAGTTTAATTGATTGCATCCTGAGGTTATGCCCTTCATTTAAAGGGCTTCTGAAAATAATAGTTTTTCTTTGTCCTTTTGAAATTCTTTCTATTAAATATGAAAACTTGTGAACTTACTGAGACAAATTTCTTACTATTATAAATATAAGGTTATGGTAAATATGTGTTCAGGATTTATCTGAAACTTTGATTAATGGGATTTGTTATTGGAAGTGAAAATTTCTTGGGCTTATAGTTAATGCTATTTGGAAGTTTTAAAGCTCCACCTTCTGACAGTTAGTGGGACAATTAACTGTAGTAAAAATGAATTGAAGCTATTTTATCCTGTTTTGCTGAAAGTTAAGTTTTAACTGCTTATCAGCTCATTTCGTAGTGGCTAGAAACTGGAAGATGAATGGATGTCCATCAATTGGAGAATGGTTGGGTAAATTATGGTATATGAAGGTTATGGAATATTATTGCTCTGTAAGAAATGACCAGCAGGATGAATTCAGAAAGCCTTGGAGAGATTTGCATGAACTGATGCTGAGTGAAATGAGCAGAACCAGAAGATCACTATACACTTCAACAACAATACTGTATGAAGATGTATTCTGATAGAAGTGGAAATCTTCAACATAGAGAAGATCCAACTCACTTCCAGCTGATCAATAATGGACAGAAACAACTACACTCAGAGAAGGAACACTGGGAATTCAATATAAAATATTAGCACTACTGCCTATCTACCCAGGTTACTTATACCTTCGGAATCTAATACTTAACGTGCAACAAGAAAATTGGATTTACACACATATATTGTATCTAGGCTATATTGTAACACATGTAAAATGTATGGGATTGCCTGTCATCTAGGGGAGGGAGTAGAGGGAAAAGGGGAAAATTTGGAAAAATGAATACAAGGGATAATGTTATAAAAAAAATTACTCATGCATATATACTGTCAAAAAATGTTTAAATGTTTAAAATGTGTTTAAAAAAAGTTTTAACTGCTTATGTTATGTTATAGTTGTGTCTCTGCATTTTTTTCCTCCTGTGACTGATTTCTATGATCAGAGCAATGGTCTATAGAAACTGTTAATGCTAGTGTCATATCTTGCTATTTCCAATCTGGTTATATGTCATACCTTGCTGTTTTCAACCTGGTTATATGTAATAATTATATTCTAAATATTTGGGCAAATAAGTATTTAGTCTGGTAATCTGTCTATTACTGGATATTGTGTCTATGATATTCAAGTGTTTTTAGAAGGTTTCCAATTAATGAGAGGACAATTAGCACGCTGAGACCTAATTGCTATTTATTTATAGGGACTATAGATGACAGCCTTTTGACTGTGAGACAAGCATCTCTTCACATAAGAAGCTGCTGGCCAATCTATTTTGGCTTCTCTACATCTTATAGCAGTCACTGTGGACCAGTCTTTCTATCTCAGACTTCTAACTTTTATTTGTTAAATTTGTGGTATTTTGGGTTCTAGATTTTGGTCAAATTACAGGTATTGACTTGCTTCTGGGGCCTAGATCAGCCTTGATTGTCAGCATGATATACCATATGTATTCCCTGCATAGACTGAGAGTCTTCACCAGTGCTCAGCCTGAAGCAGTTTTGAATGAGGCACCCCTGATGCACTGATATGGGGGAATTTAGGAACCCTGATTGGGTCATCTATTACTGTGTGTTTAAGATTTGTTAAAACTGGGATTTGTTAAAACTGTGAAACTATTGCTGTTATGTTTGAGGGAGTTTTAAAAATTTTACTGTACTAGTCTGTTATGTATAGGAATTTTGATTCATTCTTGAGATTTACATGTGGTATGGTTATTTGATAATTCCTTTCTGTGAGGAAAAAAAAGAGAGGGGGAGGAAGAGATAGGAAAATTGGGAAAATTGGTGTATTTTTCTAGAAATCCTTTAAACAGTCCTTTTCATTTTTACTCCTTGCTTAAAAATTACTGGACTATGATTTGCTGGCTATGTTTTACTTTGAAATTCCTTATTCAGTTGGAATTGCCCTAGCAGACTCAGTTTTGGGGATTATTTTTTAGAAACAACCAGAAATCAGACACCTGGCTTGGGACTGGCAGTCTGTCTGATCTGCTTTTCCAATCCTGTTATCCTAGTTCATTAATTAGTATTTCAGCATTCTCAAAGGACCTTGCAGTTTGGTATTAGGCCTCTAAGAGTTTGGAGTTGCCTGCCTTGGTCTAACTGCATAATCTGCTCAGGAATCTAGATCCTAGTAGCCGCTCCTATTCTATTGAGAGGGGACAGGTGCAATTACTCCAGGGCCCACTCTCTCCCCTTTGGAGTCCCTCTCAGACTTGGGGTGCCCCTCTTAAGAAGGGCAGCAGGACTGTCTTGAACACTGCTACTCCCTATATAAGCAGAGGCTGAGTTAAATGCACAAATGACCACAGACTTCACCGTGAACTGTCCATCTTAACTGGATTCTCTGGCTGAGATGCTCCCCAACTGCAGAGGAACTGACATGCAAGCAACAGGGAGCCTTTGTGTATTGCTGATTAACTCTGCGATTATCAGGAAGAGATTTATCCTTGCCATAAGTCCTTGCATTTTTCTAGTTTCAAATACGTTATTAAATAATTTCTATCTTGCCTTAGTTTCTCCAGCATTACAGTAGCTTTGGTTTTTGACAAATCAGGACTATCATCCCTGTCCATTGTATTTGGAAATGATGGTCGATGTGCTGCTGCTAGTGAGTGACTTGGTCAGTAGCACATTCCATCTTTCCCTGTTCTCTCACTCAAGAAACCTTGTGGCTTCAGCTAATTAGGTTGGCTTGCCAGGTCTGGAAACTAGGATGCATTGCTAGATTCATACTGAGTTCTTAGTCTACATGCAGTCATAGGATCAGAGTGCTAGAGGTGGAAGGAAGCTCATGGGCTATCTAACTATCTTTTATTTTACAGCTGAGAAAATAGAGGCCCAGAGAAATTAAAGTATCAGGTTAGCATTATTGATCAGCTGGGGAAATATTCTGGTATGTGGAACGTCCTCCAAGGTTGATAATTATGATTTATTCTGTATAGTTTCTTGAACATTATTTTCATGTTCCTAGGAACGCATCACCAGGATGCATCAGCTTTCATACTCACACCTGAACTGTATCTTTGTCATCTTCTGACCTTGTAATTGGAAAATGGAAGGCAGAGCAAAACTTTCTTCTAGTGTCTCTACTATGCAGAGTGCTTCTAGGGCAAGCAATCTCTTCATTTCCTAGAAGCATGGTACCTCTGTTCACATGGGGAATCATGCCCTTACATATGGGTGCTCTATCCAAAGGAATATAATTTTTGATGGCTTATATTTTCTAAGATATCTTGGAGATTGCATGAACATTAAAACATGTTTTTTCCTATTTATTATAATTGTTCCCCACCCTACCCCCCAACCTCCAAAGCTGGGACAATTAGCTCTTTGTCTTGCACAGTTTTAATTTATGATTTTTTGAAATATATCTCTGAAAAAACAGGCTTTGAAAAAGCCCATTGTGTTTCAAATAGAGCTATTTGAGTATGCCTTTAAACCCAAATTACTCTGGCTTTCATTGAAAAGCCAATAATAGGTCCTTGCCCAAGCCTCTCTTGCTCATTGTCTGAGTTTTGATTTCTCAGAGTTAGTGTAAATAACAATTGTTTTCTGTTCTGGTCAGAAACCTTGAGGGTCTTCCTCTCCCAAATTTATTCTTTTGTGACAAGGACTTTTTTTTTTTTTTTTGGTCTCAATTTTTATCTAACCCTGAATGGGCACTGCCTTAGACACACTGAGACCTGGAAAGACCTTAGGTTAAAGTCAACTACATCCAAGGCCATCACCATCCATCTTGACTGTGTTTTGTCATTGGATTTAACGGAAAGAGTGAGGCTGATCACTTTGCTCAGCTCTGCCTCACTTAAATCCAATTCAAGTGAAAATCAAGATATCATCCTCATGATGTCATTGGTCCTCTTTGAAAACCAAGGAGCTGCCCCTACAGATGAATCCCTGAATGGGATGTTGGATCCAGGCAGGGAGAAGATCTTGATAGAGATCTGCTTAGCTCCATGGTCCCACCCTCTGGGAAGATCTCCAATCAGAAATCCAAGTTGTGTCACACTCCTGAAGTCCACCATGGGTTTTGCCATGCCTGTCAGAAAACTTAACCACGTCCCTCAGGTTAAATTTCTCCTATAAAATCTGCTTATGGATCATGGCTTTGTCCTCCTTTGGGTCAGTTCACTATGGTACTCTGCCCCATCATGGCACTCTGTCTCCTAGTGTCTTTCTCCTTCCCTATGCCACATGGTATCTCCCCTAACTCCACTATGCTTCTCAATCCCACTTTTCCACCTTCCAGCTAACTAACTCTTTTAGGGCACTAAGTCCTTTTTTAGGATTTAGCTTGCCAGGAAAGGACTTACCTTAAGCTCATGGGGTGCTCCCTTTCCACTGGATGATTGTGAGTTCCACTGAGGAACTTGTCTTTCATATGCTTTCCCAAATCTATTTCATATTTGCCATTCCTGGTGTCCACAGTATTCTTTCATTTTGTCTGTAACCTATTTTTTCCTAAAGTAAATCTACCTTTTTTCCCCTCCTGAGGCAGTTGGGGTTAAATGACTTGCCCAGGGTCACACAGCCACGAAGTGTTAAGTGTCTGAGGTAAGATCTGAACTCCGGTCCTCCTGACTTCAGGGCTGATGCTCTATCCACTGCGCCACCTAGCTGCTCTTTTACCAAAGAGAATTGCCATTGTGAATTCTTCACATGACTGAATCCCAACTTTTAGTGCATACCATTACCTGGTGTCTACATCACCCACATCCCCACCATGAACTCCTTGGACAGGAGTTTGCTATATCTCTTTCCTCTTTTCTTCTTTTTTGTGTGTTCTTCCTCCCTCCTCTTTCCTTCCCACCTCCCCACGGTAAGCTCCTTGAGGGAAGATTTTTTATTTTTATCCCTAGTGATTAGCATAACGCCTGACATGTGGTGAATACAACAAATGTTTATTAACTCTGTATGAAAACTAGTCCTGGTTTCTTCCTAAGGTGCTTTGGTCCCCAAGTATGGCTGCCTTGAAATTCTAAGATTTCCAGAGTCAAATAATTTTATATTCAGATTTACCTCTCTGGAAATGGGGTACGAAAAAATCTGAATTAACTTGTTATTTAATTAGTTAAATTATTTATTTAATTGTTATTTAATTAAATCTGTTAACTTGAAGCCACAGTTTTGTCCTTAGATTTGGGTCCGTGAATGAGAGGTCCTCCTTTACTTACTGATGACTTGGATTGACACATAAGGCTTAAGGCCTCTATGAATTAACTGCTTTTTCGTTGAGCTAGGCAGTGCTATACTCTTATAATCCTTATCATGAGCTAGCTGAAGGTGATAAATGTCAAAGGCAACAAAATAGGGAGCTTTTTTTAGGTATACCAGGGACAAGAGGAAGATTTAAGAACCTAGGATTCATTGCTAAGCATAGATGGAATAATTTTCAACATTCATATTTGTAAAATTTTGAGTTCCAAACTTTTTTCTTCCTCCCTTATTTTCTTGTTATGCGTCTCCTCAGTTATTCTGCTCCAATCCCCAGGTTGCAGTACCACCCTTCCCTCTTAATCATCTGGATGTTTGATAAGGAGAAATATCTTCTATCTTAGATATCATGACTCCAGACCCTCCCTACTTATCAAAATATCCAGTGACTCCCCCCATTCTGTCATTGTTCTTCTTGATCCCAACTTATCAGAATGTCAGGTGCCTCCTCCCACTCTGTCAGAACCAAACTGATGGTCAGTTCCTGCTCTCAGTGCTGACTCTGCCTCGGTCTACCCCTGGTAGCTTGGAGCCACGTGTATATATACTTTATGGGAAGCACACATTAGCTGCTGGATGCTTTGGACATCAGCCCTGGGGACATCATGTCCCCAGCACAATCTCTCCTCAGAAATCCAAATAAATTATTAAAAACTCTCTAATCTCTATCTTCTCTCAATTTCTCCAGCTTTACAAACCATTCTGACATAGGTTATACATGTACACTCATTTTTATATATTTCCATGTTAGTCATGTTGTACAAGAAAAATCAGAACAAAAAAGAAAAATCATGAAAAAGAAAAAGCAAATAACAAAAAAGGTAAAAATAGTATGCTTTGATTTGCATCCAGTCTCTATACTCTCTCTCTAGATACAGATGACATTTTCTATCCCAAAACTATTGGAATTGTCTTGGATCACTGAATTGCTGAGAAGAGCTAATTCTATCACAATTGATCATCACATAATCTTGCAGTTTGTGTACAATATCCTCCTACTTCTGCTCACATCACTCAGCATCAGTTCATGTAAGTCTTTCCACGCTTTTTTGAAATCAGCCAAGCTTAGATGAAATAAAGGATGACAGAAAAGTCAGTTACTCAACTCCCATTTTGCTGCTGTTCTGAAATGGTAGACAAAATTTTTCCTTAAATTAGGAAGGGAATGGTCTTGTGGAGTTCTGGTAATTTGGAAATATTTGCCAAGTCCCTGATAATTGCAATCTTTACAACATTGTTAGATTAATTCCTTAGGAACAGGGGATGGGGCTAGGATGACTTCAGATTTGAACAGTTGTCTTCAAAAGAAAAATGTTTATATAAAATGTAAAATCTGGATGATAAGACATGGGAGGTCAGTTCATGACTGTTAATTTAATGTTTCCTAGCTTTTTTTTTGCCTTCTGACTTCTTCATATTTATTCTTCTCTTCCTCCATTGCAAAAGGGAGAGTGATAGTTATTGAAAGATATTAGAGAAAGAGGAAGAGAGAAGTGAAAGAGAAGAAAATGAAGATAAGGGGAGAATGACATGGAAGAGGAGAGAGGAAGAAAGGGTCAAAGCAAAGCAGGGGAGAAAAATGAGGAATAGAAAGAAAATGAAGAGAGAAAAAAAAAGAGAGGGAAATGGATATAGAGATAGAGATGGAAGGAAAAGGAGACACATCAAACAGACCCCCCAGGCAATGCAGGCCAGATGTAAGGATTGTGTGTGGGGGTGGAGGGAGTTTCTTAATGAAGGCATTTGGAAATCCTGCCACGTGGACACAGCTTGCACATTTTTTTCTTTCTTGTGTGTGTTCAGGAAATGAATTTTTTTTTTTTCTTGCCCTTTCTGGGTTGTTTCCCAGGAAGGCCAGTACGAAGGGCTTGTGGGAGGAGAGACACAAGTCAGCTTTCTCTGTGGTCTTCTGGTCTGTGAGCAACTCCCTAGATCTGGTCCTGGTGATAGGGGGGAGGACTTTCCTGGTTAAATTGCTGGGAATGGTCAGTGGAGAGGAGGGAACAGCTGGTGGGGAAAGGAGCTATGTAATTCCTTTCTATAATCTTCCTTTTAGTTCAATCCTTTCTTTCCCCACTCCCCCTTCAATGGCCCCCTCCCACTTAACTATGACATGCTTTTGGGTGCACCACAGCTTTAATGAGTGTCCATCTGTATTTTGGGAAAGCAACACTTCACAAAAGTCAGCCTGGAATGGCTTTCCCCTTAATGGTAGGTTTATGGGATAGGACCATAGGCGATTGCATTCCTTCCATATGTCCCTCACCCCAAATGACCCACTTTCTGGGTTATACTGCATTGCTACTATCCTGATCACAAACTCAGCAGATCACTTCATTACTCCTTCTCCAGGACAAAAAGTGGGTTTAAATCTTATATTCACTGTAAAGGCACAGGCAGGGTGCCCTGCCCCAGCTCAGGCTAGTCTAAGACATCACGTAGACCAAGGGGAGCCTCCTTGTCTCCAGATTGTACAATGTGCTCAACATCTGGGCTACCACTAAAGAAATGTTCCGTGAAAGTGTATTTCAGTGCACTCATGAGCCTGAAACTCTTCCAAGGAAGAAAAATGGTTGCAGGGAAACTCCCTTCATTGCCATATTTCTCCCTCCGCCTCCTGAGTGTGAGTCCTGAGACCTCAGTGATCCTGAGCAAGCCAATCTCTTCAGGGCTCACTTAACTCATCTCTAAAATGAGGGAAGAGATGGTTTCTAAGGAACCTTCTAGCATAGAGGCTCGCTTTTCAATGTCCGCACTGGAAGTGTAGTCAGGTTGTTGGCAAGTTTGAAGCTAACTTTGGCTTTCTTCCTTTTACTCATGGGACACATGGCAATGATGGGGAATGGAGTTCTACTGGGTCCTCTGACCTAAAATAGAAATCATGCCCTGCATCTGGAGAGAACTTCACTATCTTTGGCTCAAGATTTCATCATCTATCCAGAAGAGCTGAAAAAGTGACAAATGCCTAAAGTTGGTGAAATTCAAATTTATTTAGTTCAATTTCTTTTAGGATTAAACTCTTTCTTTCCTGGTAGCTTTTTATCTTCTCTCTCCTTTCTCCCCCTTCCTCCCTTCTTCCTCCTTCTTTTTTCTCCTTTCCTTCCTTCCTTCCTTCCTTCCTTCCTTCCTTCCTTCCTTCCTTCCTTCCTTCCTTCCTTCCTTCCTTCCATTCCTTCCTTCCTGTGTTTCTTATTTTTTGTTTCCTTCCCTGTGTCACTGTCTTTACTTTGTCTCTTCCTCTTTATTTTCTCTGTCTCTTTCTGTGTTTCTAACACACGGATTCTGTGGTAGTCTCTCTCTGCTTCTCTTTTCCTCTCTTCCTCCCCTCTCTTACCCCCCCCCCCCCTCATTCTTGGTTTGGCTTAGTTCATCTTTCCAAATGTTCTTGTGAGAACATTTTGGAATTGAGGAAAGAATTCTGAGCCTTTGTGAAGGTTTACTTAGCAAATACAGAAACCAGATGGTTGAAATTAACCACATTTAAGTTTTACAACAGTTGTGACATATATTGAAAAATGCTTCAGATGGAGTTTTCGATTTCTCTGTCAGGGAATTCAGGCTATGGTGTGTGTGAAAAGACATGTGATTGTTCTCCCTTTAAGTTTAAGAATATAACTAAGGCAGACCCTCTTGAACCACTTCCAAATGACCATTTATTTCTTTCCTTAAATGAAAAGAGCAAAGGGAGGTTCCCTGTTATTAATTATGAACTAGGAAACAAATATCGAATCTGTTTGTAAGTTGGCTCCATCAGAAGTGAAGAATGAGTTGGTGGGTTTCTTCATTTTGTAGTTTATGAAGGGGAGGATCTGCATCTGAAGTTTGTTTCTCTAAATACTGATTGATGGATGCCTGAGACACTGCTTACAACTCACCCTCAAAGTATATATTGGGTATTCCCACTTTCCTTCCTTTCCTCTTTCCCTCTTCAGGGAATACGATTTCCCCACTTCTCATTGCTCAGATCAATATGTTCTCTCTTCCTTCTTCTTATTGATTTGCTCTCAAGAAAGTGTCTGAAATAAGACAATTACTCTTTCTTGTGTGAGAACAAAGAGGTGTCTGAGAATAGAGTAAAGCTTCAGATTTCATTCTACCTTTTGTACTAGTTCTGCCACTAAACCTGTACGATCTAAAGAAAATCACTTTCTTTTTATTTGGTCTCAGTTTCCTCATTTGCAAGTAACATGTCAGGACAAATCCTATTTAATCTAATAAAATCTAATAAATCAATCTAATATTTATTCTAGTGTCAAAGTTCTTTGATTTGGAGTTTAAGTTTAGATGTTACCTTTCCCAGAGGTATTTACACTTGAAGATTGTTTCTTTATTGAGGAATAAAAGGCTGCTTTATGGGAAACAAAACCAATCTTTAGCATTGGGAAGCCCATAGGGTAGAGATTAGAGAGAAGTAAGAGAAAGCTTATTCAATTTGTCTACACTGTAGTAGTAGTAATGATGATGATGATAATAATAATAGTTATTTATCTACTCCACAAAATGTTGGCCTTTGTATAATGGGTATAATTAAGTGAATCTCACTCCATTGTTTCTGACTAGAGTATACCCCATGGAATATGGTTGGAACTGGAGCCCTTTTGGTGACATATATTCTTTTTTTATATTTGAGTCTTTTCTAGTGACATTCTTTTTCTCTTGCTCTTTCTAGTGGGCCCCCTGGTTAAAAAAAAAAAAAAGCCATTACAGATTTCTGGGTACCATATGCTACTTTACAATTGGGAGGGGGAGGGAGAAAGATTTATGTTAAAGAGTATTGGCTACTAAGCTAGGAAGAACCACCCATTCAGAAAATCCTGAAAGAAATGACTTCATCTTCTGGTATTCTATATCATTTCCTTTCAACCTTTGGAATGTGAGGCACGTCATTCTCTTTCTCTGGTAATCTTCCTTCTTTTCCTCAACCCTAGCTGTTTCTGTGGCTTTAAACACTTTCTGATTAGATGAGAGATGGAGGTCTCTTCTGTTGTTTGTTTGCTTTCTCTGAGCATAGATGTCTAAACAAAAATCTTGAGATGGATGCTCCTAGTTTTGGAGGGGACCTTGGTAGTTTTGGAGGTCAGGAGCTCTTTTTGATTCTTCTTTTTGTGGTGGTTGAAACAAGATGGAAACTTCTTCACTGGTTCCTTATTGGAAAAGATGACCACCAGAAGAAAGGGGAGTCCAAGCCATGGCCTGTTGAACCAGAAAACATGTCCCTTTAGGGAAATGTTCACACAGTGGGAATAAAGGAGAAATGCCTAAATAATAGTCCTATTAAAGAGCCTGGTTTTAAATTTAGTTATTAAATATACTGAGTGATACAGCAGTAATTATAATTTACTGATTTAAGTTTAAATTCATCAATATATACTTGTAAATCTTTTTAAGCTATCTTTTGTATGAAGTATGTGCTAAATACTGGGAGATACAAAAACAAATATTTGCCTTGAAAAATTTGCATTTAACTAAGACATATAACAAGGAAGCAGATAAATGCAGAGTTCATATAAAATAAATGCAGAATGGTGGAGGTGAGGGCACTCTGACAATTGT
Source organism: Sminthopsis crassicaudata (assembly GCF_048593235.1). Taxonomy (NCBI): domain Eukaryota; kingdom Metazoa; phylum Chordata; class Mammalia; order Dasyuromorphia; family Dasyuridae; genus Sminthopsis; species Sminthopsis crassicaudata. The sequence goes on from NC_133618.1 coordinate 506,491,054, forward strand.
GGGAATCAAGAAATGTCTCTTAAAAGAGTGATACCTACAGGGAATTATGGGTTCTAAAATGAAGAAGAGGCAGGAGAACATTTCAGAAGCTGGAGACAGGAGATTTCATGGACAGGAAATAAGTAAGGAGGAGTACTGTATAATTAGGACTAGAGATTGAGTTTGGGCCTGTGATTTTCTTAGAACTTCAAGATGAAAAGACTTCTTTTACCCATGCAAGTCAGCTCCTTCTTTGATATTTATTGTCTTGGGGAATTGCTTAGAACACTGAGAGACTAAATGATTTGTTTGGGGTCACTAAGCTGGTTTGTGTCAGAGACAGGTCCTGAACCCAAGTTTTCCTCATTCCAGAGCTGCTTCACTAACCACTGTGCCATGATACCTCTCTTTGTAACTAGCCTGGAATTTTAGCTAGTGAAAAGATTTAAGTGCAGATGTAGTCTGTATTTTATCCTTTGGGCCACTGAAGCTTCTTGGGATGGGATAAGGTGAGTAATTACTAGAACCATGCTGTAGAAGTATTAATTTAGCAGTTGGGTGGAGGATGGATTGGAGGAAGAAGAGATTGGATAAAGGAGGATCATTTTTGAAATAGCATTGGTGAGAGGTGATGAAAAGCTGTAATATTATGGGGAAGGGTCCAGATGACAGGGATGTGGAGGAAGTATAAATGACAAGACTTGGCAACTTATTAAACATGAGAAGTGAAAGAGTGAAATGTCAAGGATGAATCTTTTGATTGTGAAGGAATAATAGTGCTGTTTTGTCCAGAAATAGGGAATTTATAAGTAGTGTCTAGGAGGATAGATGTTGAATACTTTTTTTGGATATGTTAAGTGTGAGAGAACTCTGGGATATCCTAGTGGAATATGCCATGTATGTATATATAATAGCTAGGTAGCACAGTAGAAAGAACATAGAACTGGGAATCATGAAGACCTGAGCTCAAATTAATCTTCAGAAACTAACTAGCTATGTGACCTTGGATAAGTCACTTAATACCTGTCTGCTTCAAATTTTCTCTTAGGATTGTTGTGATGATAAAATGAAATAATATTTGTAAAATGCTTTGCAAACATTTGAGTATTCTACAAATGCTATTATTTGCTATAAGCAAATTAGGAAAGCAAGGAATAGTTTGTCAGATCTATTGAGAAGGGAAGAATTTATGATCAGACAAGAGGTAGAAAACATTATGAAATGTAAAGATGGATAATTTTGGTTTTAAATTTAAAAGATTTTATAAAAACAAAACTAATGCAACCAAAATTAGAAGGAAAGCAATAATCTGGAAAAACAATCTTTACAAAAAGTGTTTCTTATAAAGGCCTTTTCACTAAAATATAGAGAACTGAATCAAATTTGTAATAATATAAGCCATTCCCAAATTGAAAAAAGGTCAAAAGATATGAATAGTCAGCTTTCAGATGAAGAAATCAAAGTTACCTGTAAGCATATGAAGAAGTGCTCTAAATTACTTTTGATTAGAGCAATGCAAATTAAAACAACTCTGAGATGCCATCTCACACCTATCAGGTTGGATAATATTTTAGAAAATAACAATGATAAATGTTGAAGAGGATGTGAGAGAATTGGGACCCTGATGCACTATTAATGGAGTTGTGAACTGATCCAACCATTCTGGAGAGAAATTAGGCAGTATGCCCAAAAGGCAATCAAATTCTGTATGCCCTTTGATCCAGTAATGCTCCTACTAGGTCAGTATTACAGAGAGATCATAAAAAAGGGAAAAGGGTCCACATGTGCAAAAATATTTATTGCAGTCCTTTTCCTGGTGGCAAAATATTAGATAATGAGGGGATAACCATCAATTGGGGAATGGCTGTACAAGCTGTGGTGTATGTGATATATAATGGAATACTGTTGTGCAATAGGAAAGGATAAACAGGCAGATTTCAGAAAAACCTGGTAATACTTATATGAACTGATTCAAAATGAAATGAACAGAACCAGAAAAAATATTGTACATAGGATCAATAATATTGTATGATGATCAACTATGAATGACTGAGTTCTTCTCAGGCACAGTAATCCAAGACAAATACAAAGGACTCATGAAAAAAAAATGCCATCTACATTCAGATAAAGAACTGATGGATTCTAAATGTGATCAAAATATTCTTTTCACAAACATAGAAATATATTTTATATGATAACACATGTATAATCTATATCAAATTGCTTACATTTTCAAGAGTAGAGGGGAAGGAAGGAGAAAGAAAAATTTGGAACTCAAAATCTTGTAAAAATTAATGCTAAAAATTGCCTTGACAGGTAATTGGAATAAATTAAAATACTATTTAAAAATGATTAGACAGAAATCTGGGAGACAATCTTTACAGCAAATGATAAAGGCCTCATTTTTCAAATATATAAAGAACCGAGTCAAATTTATAAGAATAGAAGCCATTCCCCAATTGATAAATGGTCAAATATTCAGATGAAGAAATCAAAGCTATATAGAGGCATATGAAGAAGTGCTTCACTTCTCAGAACTCAGAACTTCTTAAACTTTTTTCACTTGCTATTTTTTTTCCCAAAAAATCTTTATATGACCCTGGGTATATAGTTATATAAAATATGTATACAAATCAAACATTTACTGATAACATATTATAATTTTGCAACCTCCACATACAGTCACAAGATCTAAATAACTATTGATTAGAGAAATGCAAATTAAACAACTGTAAGGCATGAATTCACACTTATCAGATTGGCTAATATGACAGAAAAAAGAAAATGATAAATGTTAAAGAGGATGTGGGAAAATTGGGAGACCAATGCATTATTGGTGGAGTAGTGAATTATTCAGCCATTCTAGAGAGCAATTTGAAACTATGCCAAAAGGTCTATAAAACTGTGCATATCCTTTGATCCAACAACTGGATCTGTATTCCAAAGAGATAATAAAAAAAAGAAAAAGTGACTTTATATCAAAATATGTATAGCAGCTCTTTTTGTGGTATTAATGAATTGGAATTTGAGGAGATACCCATCAATTGGGGAATGGCTGAACTAATTATGATATATGAATGCAATGGGATACTATTACATTATAAGAAATGACAAGCAGGCAGATTTCAGAAAAACCGGGGAAGCTTTACATGAATTGAGACAAAGTAAAAGAACCAGGAGAACAATGTACACAGTATTAGCAACTTGGTGTGACAGTTAGTTATGTTAGACTTAGGTCTTAGCAATATAATGATATAAGATAATTCTAAAGCCTCATAATGGAAAATGTTATCTACATCTGGAGAAAAATGGTGGCATATGAATGCAGATGGAAATGTACTATTTTCACTTTCTTAATTTTTTTCATGGTTCTTTTTTTTTTTTGTACTGTTTCTTTTTTTCCACAACATGACTAATGTGTTTGATATGATTTCATACATAACCTGTATCAAATTGCTTACTGTTTTAGGGAGGGAGTGGCAAGGAAGGGAGGGAGAAAATATGGAGCTCAAAATTTTCCTTTTTTTAAACTTTTAAAGTGGAGTTCTATTCCCAGAGTAAAAGTGGCGCTGTCCCAAATTTCCCATGCAGCTCTGATCCTTGGCTTTGAGCACAGGAGCTCCTTGTGTTTGGAGGGGATAGCTTTGCTTGTTCTTTTCAGAAAACAGCCTGATTTTCCTGAGATTGACTTATGAGCTAAGATTGAAAGCTGCCTCTGCTGAGCCAGTACTAAGGATCTTAATTGCTGATTTGCTGTGATTAAGACCCTCCCACTGGTTTTCCCAGAATCTATCTGAGCTGGGCTGAACACCCTTTTCACCCCAGTGAGACTGACCTATTTTGCATTTTTTTTGTCTGTTTTGAGCTGGAGAATGGTTTCATCCCATCAGATTCTGTTCAGAGGCTTGGTTTCATGTGGTTTTTCGAGGGAAACTGGGAAAGGTGGAACAGTTTCCTAACTTTACTCCGCTAGTTTGGCTCTACCCCACTAAGTCAAACTCAAAATTAAAAAAAATGGATGTCAAAAATTATCTTTACATATAAATGGAAAAATACTATTTAAGAAATTAATATTAAAATATTATCATCATCATTGTCATCTTCATTATAATTATCTCCATGGATAGTTGAAGATTCAGGTATGAAGTTCAGGAAAAAGATGAGAGATGGAAATCGTTTGCATAGATACAATGGCTAAATATATCTAAATAAAATTAAAATTGCTAGAATTAGCAAGAAAGAGAGAGAGTAGAGAAAAGAAGAGAAAGGCCTTTCTAGAGCTTTAAGGGATATCCACCCCCAGCAACATGGATGATGAATTGCAAAGGAAACTGAGAAGAAATGATCTGATTCGAAGTAAGAGCTCCGACAGAGAAATGTCACTAAAATTCGGGTTGTCAAAAATAAAAAGAGGATGAAATGAAAAAGGTAAATGAAACAAATCAAATATACTGAAAAAGTCTGAAAACAAATGCAACATTCCAGATCCATGGAAGTGACAAGGGACTGTTATCTCTTCATAGATCTTTGGAATCATGTTCATTCTTTTGAATTTTGTAGTCTTTTTTTGCCATTTTTTTACATTATTGTAGTCTTTTTTTGCTTACTCTACTCTTCATCAGTTCATTAAAATCTTTTTTTTTTCTGTATATTCATCATTTTTTTTTGTTTGTTTCTTATAACATAGTAATTACATTCACATACACAATTTGTTTAGTTGTCCTCCAATCAATGGACACTTTCTTGGCTTCCAATTTTTTGTTACCAGGAAAAGCACAATTAAAAATGTTTTGTGTTTATGAGGACCTCCTATCAATGAACTCCTTGATATATAAGCCCAGTAGTAGAATCCCTAGGTTAGAGGGTATGGACATTTTAATTTTATTTGTATAATTCCACATTGCTTTTCACAATGGTTTTATTGATTCACAGCTTTATCAATAAATACATCAGTGTACCTATCTTACCCCAACCCCTCCAACATTTATTGGTCCCATCTTTTGTCATTTGTCATTTTGCTGGGTGTGAGGGAAGATATTTTCTTTCTTTTTTTCTTTTATTTTTTTCAACCATAGGATCTTCATTTATTATCTGTCTGAAAACTTGCATTTTCTTTTTTTCTTTTTTTATTATTATTTTTTTATTATAGCTTTTTATTTACAAGATATATGTATGGATAATTTTTCAGCATTGACAATTGCAAAACCTTTTGTTCCAACTTTTCCCTTCCTTCCCCCCCACCCCTTCCCCCAGATTGACCAATACGTGTTAAATATGTTAAAGTGTAAATTAAATACAATATATGTATACATGTCCATACAGTTGTTTTACTGTACAAAAAAAAATCAGACTTTGAAATAGTGTACAATTAACCTGTGAAGGAAATCAAAATTGCAGAGGGACAAAAATAGGGAGATTGGGAATTCTATGAAGTGGTCCATATTCATTTCCCAGAGTTCTTTTGCTTGGTATAGCTGGTTCAGTTCATTACTGCTCTATTGGAACAGATTTGGTTCATCTCATTATTGAAAATGGCCACATCCATCCGAATTGATCATCATATGGTATTGTTGTTGAAGTATATAATGATCTCCTAGTCCTGCTAATTTCACTTTACATCAGTTCATGTAAGTCTCTCCAGGCCTTTCTGAAATCATCCTGTTGATCATTTCTTACAGAACAATAATATTCCATAACATTCATATACCACAATTTATTCAGCCATTCTCCAATTGATGGGCATCTACTCAGTTTCCAGTTTCTGGCCACTACAAAGAGGGCTGCCACAAACATTAATGCACATGTGAGTCCCTTTCCCTTCTTTAAGATCTCTTTGGGATATAAGTCCAGTAGTAACACTGCTGGATCAAAGAATTTGCACAGTCTGATAACTTTTTGAGTATAGTTCCAAATCTCTCTCCAGAATGGCTGGATAAAACTTTGCATTTTAAAAGAGAAGACAAAGAAAGGTTACTGCAAGTTGGTTGGCTGTTGTCTTTTGTTTTTGAAGGAGACCAGAACGACATTACAATGTTAAAGTCGTTAAATAGTAAAATGGAATGGATGATGTCTTTCTAAAACAATCTGTTTATTTGAAAAAAAAAACACAGAATAGAAAAAAAGACAGGAGAATAAAATAAAACAAAACAAAACAGAACACTGTCATGTGCCCAGTATAACATCAAGGAGGATTCAAAATATATATATAACAATCAATTTCCAGTTCAAGAAAGGGAGGAAAGATATTTTAACAATATATTTTTGTTTTACATGATTGCACATGTATAACCTCTATCAGATTGCTTATTATCATATGGAAAGGGAAAGGAGGTTACAAGGAATGGAATTTGGACTCAAAACTTTAAAAATTCAAATGTCAAAATTGTCTTTACATGTAATTGGGGAAAAGTAAAATATTAAAATAAAATAAAAATAAAAATACATTTTATTGATATCTTTTTACATCATCACTAAAGTTTCTCCTAGTATTCTTTCCCCTTCTCTTCTCAGATAGTCATCTCATATGACAAGTAATATTTTTAAAGAAAAAAAGAAAAGGAGGAAAAAAATCAGTAAAACTGATCAATACATTGACTTGCTCAAATAAATTGCAGGGCTGGGAAACAAACCCAAGTCTAACTCCAAATGCAATATGTTTCTGCTCCTTTCATGATGCTACATAAGTAGCAGAGCTGGGATTTAAACCAAGGTCCTCTTAGGCAGTTTCCATCTTATTATTATGCCCTTCTGCTCAGCTCAGTTCAACTTGTTAAGCATTTACTTTTTTAAAGGCCCATTTCAAGTGAAACTGAGTTGCCACAGCTTCCTACATTTATGTTAGTGCCTATGTCTAGGCTCTTGTCAGTGAGAAGAGCTCTCTTCTCCCCTAGCTACTGCTCTCCAGGTGAAGTGATAGCTCAGGTAAGAGGCAGAGGCACAGATAGAAGAGATAAAATCTTTCACTTACTAAGAGCTAAATAATGCTTCTTGAATGACTGACTTTTGAAGAGCTTGCATCAGAATCCTGTTATTTAAAGGTCCTGTTCAGGGGTGTTGCCCATGTAGTCTGGTGGATTGGATGGAACCCACTTGGTTTTGAGCTGCAGTTGGAATTATTCACAGGGGTGTGTGCAGCAGACAGAACCTCATGTGCCCTTTTGAAAATCTGAAGAAGGAAAAAATCTCTTGTTCTCAGTTAAGTCATGGACTGGCAGCACAAGTAACATTTTAATCATGTTAAGAAAATGTCAATAAAACATGTAGAAACACAGAGACAAAAGAGTTCAATGACTCGTTTTAGAAATGAGAGCAGTCTCTCATTTCTAATGGAGAGAATGGAAGGGAAACAAAATACAGATTTAGGGGGAAAAAATCAAACACATTTGGGACTGTGGGTCTGCTGTTGGGAAAATGGTTGGTGTTAGATACCATTCTGCAAGCTTTTGAACTAGACTGTGATTTTTCTTGTGTATCCACTGACCAGGGTACTCATCTCAGGCAATGGGCAATCTCTGATGCATTTATAGCTAGTGCTATTTATATCTAAATATCTGTTGAAATCTGAGCAACAGATATCCTTAATCCACTTGCTTTTTCCTGTGTCAATAGAGTCCAAATTCCCTTAAATAATTACAGAGCTCAACCAGAAGACATTACAATTTCTCTAAGACTCATACTCTCTTTTGGGTCTTCCATATCACTATGGCAAATAACTAGGGCAAGCATATATCTCTTTGTTTTATGCCTTACTTAATGTTTATTATCAGAGAGCCCTTGAACAATATTGTTTTTGTTATTATATCCTTCAAGAATTCTTAAGGATCTTGATTTTTAAATGGGAGATATTTCATTATAAGAGAGTGTAAGGTAGAATTTTGTTTCTGATAAGACAGATTATTTTTGCAGTCAACAAACAATAAATACAATGAATTCTTACATTATCTCAATTTCAGTTAATTATGAAATGTCACAGATGTAGTTGGTTAATGCTTGAGAAATTCTGGCTTTTTCCTACTAATTGGATCTAGTATATTTTTGACTTCTATATGGATAACTCCATAAAACTTCTATATAGCTGACAGTATTATTACATAAGTAAATAGTTATTGGAATTTTATTAGTCATCTTTTCTTCATTTTTGCTGTTAATAAGGTCTGATATTTTTCCTATGACTTTGGAATCTTCTTTCATTGTATAGATTAAATATTAAATTTGGTTCTCTTCTCATCTTTTTTTTAAAAGATCGAATCTTATCTCCTTTATTTGTTTACTATGATATTAGGGTTAAAGTATGGCTTGAAAATGGTATGATAAAGTGATTTTTGGAAGTGTTTTCCTTTTCCATTTTTTTCCACATTTGTAGTCTTCCTTCCATTTTCACCACTGAATACCCCGAGGGTGACTTTGCTTAGTTGGATAGCTTCTAAGCTTTCTTTAAACTGATTTATCCTTCACCACTCTCTCTATTTTATGTTATAACAACACTCAGAATAATCCACCACCATTTTTCATGTTTTACAAACATTTATGTTCTAAAAATGTTTTTTTTGTCAGCCATATCTCCTTGTTTGCCAAGGAAGTCAGATATTGATTAAAGTACTTTCTATGCTCTTTGTTCTCCTTTTAGCAGTATTTAATTTACCTTGGTTACACTTCTAGGATAAAATTATTATTGCTAATGTCAATATCATTTTTCTTATCCATTTTCCATTTTTGATTTTCAATTACTTGGTGCAATAGTTCAGTATTGAGTAGTTTCAATTATATATGTCTTTTTCTCATTATCATTCTTTCTTCTTTTTTTAAACTATCATCTTAATTCAGATAAACAACTTGATGGTCTATTTGCACATAGATAACCAAGTTAGGGATAACTCCCACATTAATACTTTGTTCAGTGCCTACCAAATCTTTGCTTTCTCTCTTTTAATTAATCAAATTAATCTTTGATTAATTTAAGAAAAACTCACATTTAATTATTTAATTATACAGGCATTTATTATCTTTTTCTCTCATTGCCATTTCAATTAAGCAATAAAACCTTCATAAACAAACATATATAGTTCAGGAAAAATTATTTTATTGACCATGTCCAAAAATGTCTCATTCTGTATTCATTCTGCATTTTAAACCCATCACTTCCTTTATAGGAGATGGATGTCATATTTTATCTTCAGTATTCTAGATTTGGTTTACCATTGCATTGATCAGAAATTATTTTCCTATAATATTGTCACTATCGTATAAATTGATGTCCTAGTTCTACTCACTTCACTCTGAATCAGTCCATAGAGATCTTGATCATTTCTTCTAAAATATTGTATTTTGTCATTTTATGCAAAATAATATTCCTTTATATTCACATAACATGATATGCTTAGCCATTTGACAATAGACACCCATTTAGTTTCCAGTTCTTTGCCATCACATTAAGAGCTGCTATACATCTTTTTGGATGTAAAAGTCTTTCTCCTCTTTCCTTGATGTCTTAGGAGTATAGGCTTAATAGTGGTATATACTGGGGTCAAAGGATATGGAAACTTTGGTAACAATTAGAACACAGTTAAGTATTACTTTCCAGAATGGCTGGACTGATTCATAGCTCCACCAATAGTACCACCAATAGAAAATGGGCACATTTTCCCATAACTTCTCCATAATTCTTCTTTTTCCTTTTCTATCTGTTTTTCCCTATCTGATTCAATGATTCTTTTCTTGAAGAAAGTGTTTATGGTATACACGCATATGTGTGTGCGTACACACACATATACACATGCACACACACACACACACACACACACACACACACACTCTAAATTCTTCCCCATATACCTTTTCTGCATAATGTTAATATATTTAGCTTCTCTTATTTCTTTTTTTCCTAAACTAGCCTTTCCCATGAATTTCTCTTTACCTTCACATTTTCCTATTTTTTTTTCATGGAAGTCACTAATTATTAGAGTATTTGCATTTATTTGGGTTTTAACCAAACTTTACTATTTTATACTGAACAAACTACATTGATATAAGCAATAATTATCTTTTTTTTGGCAAATACTTATCATTAGTCATATATTTTATGTTAATTAGATATCTCATGAAATAATACCTCTTGTTCTTATACTATATTGAGCATATAATAAAGTCTTTTGCCAATTCCTTCAATTTGCTATGAAAGACTTGTGACTACACTTAATTACAACTTCCTTCTTTCTTCTGGTTTCATTTATAACACCAATATCAAAATTCTTATGACTTAACGCCTCTTGGAATTTGTCCATTTTCTGGTCATGGGCAAGGATCCAAGCTTTAGAGCATCAGTAGTCAATTAAAAAAAATAACAGTCTAGAAATTGTGATTTTTTTTTTAGTACCTTTTGCCCCCTTTCCTGCCATTGTATCACTATCCCTAACAAAAGTATAAGGGAGTTACACAAGGTTCAGCACCATTTTTAATTTTATTTGTTTCATGAATCTACCTGCTCAGAAAAACATCATCACTATTGATGATAAGCTTTCACAAAGCCTTATTCCAATGTTCAGCTTATATCATGTTAATAGCATCAGTGGTATTGAAAAAATTAATATTCAACCAGTAACCATCTGAATATAATCAATTTACATAATACACAATAACAATATGAATACTAATCATTCATAGTTTTCAGTAATGAAAATATTCCCATGGATCTATGATATCCTTAACATGGGTATTCCCTTCAGCAGTAAAGATCGTAGCTTTTCTCTGATTGCCTATCTTGTGTGACTCTAATCCTTGTCCTCACATAAATTTGCCAGAGGGAAACCAACTTAACAGAATAGGGTCTTTTCAAAAAAACTTTTCTCTCGAAATCTTGAGAGTATCAGTTTTAGTTGTCTGACTTTTTCTTTGCTCTCATCATATGACTAGCCTATCATCTTTCTTTTTTGTAAATGTCTTGGAAAACATTCCTTCTATCAATTCTAAAAATTCCTTGGTTTTAATGGGTTGCAGCCTGTTCATATGCACAATGTGTCTTTCCATTATTTTTGGGGTGATATTTAATACTTACATTATAGAGACTGATGTACTATGACTCATGGGCGCACAACAGTGTGAGAATATTGGTATTAAATATGCCTATGTTTCAGGGAAGCTCTTGAGATAATAAAAAAAGAATTTATAATTTCCCAAAAGTAATCTAGTCCATCCTCCGCCTTCATCCATTTGAGACCCTATACACTATTTATTTGAAATGTTCATCTATGGTAGAGCTACTGATAAATTAATGCTACAGACTACAGATAGGATGGACAATAGGCATTTTAAAACCACTTGATTTTGCTTCTGTGGAGAGTTGAATTTTTGCTAGTGATTACAAATTTCACTGAGATAAGTCTGAAATATTGTAGGAAATATTACAATCATCATGACTTTATTTGAAAACAAGTGTATTTGAAAAGACTATCAAATGAGAACTTTCCTTGACTTAAATTTTGTTCTAGATCTACTTTATGACATGTAAACAATTTATGTGGGTTTATATTTACTTTTTTTATTCTTCATTTTGTATTAATAATTGAGGGGTTGTATAAGGATATCTTGATGCACCTCTGAAGCATTCTTAGATACCTTGTTGTAAGAGATCAGGTAAAGCGACATTTTGTTCTACCTCATTAAAATAAAAAAAAATAATATACAGAGTGAAGTGTTATATTCTTTATATTTTTCAGTCAACCAACAAGCATTTATCAAGTGCTTTTAATGATGCTGATAACTAATATTTATGTAAAACTCACTATGTGCTAGGCACTATGCTAAGTACTTTATAAATATATGTGTCATGCGCTGTGCTAAGTGTTATGGAGTCAAAAATATTCCCTGCCCTCAGAAAAGATACATATAGGGAAGACAAAATGTTTACATTTTGGTTTTAACCAAAGTACATGCAAAAGATATGAGTAGATAGAAGACAATATGTGATGAGAAGGAATTAGTAGTTAAAAGATTAGGAGAAGCCTCTTAAAGAAAATGAGACTTAAAAAAAGTTGACATTTGAAGGAAGTTTGAGAAAGCAAGCAGTAGGGATGAGTTAGCATGGAGATGGAAGATGGAGTATTGTATTTAAGAAACTGTGAGTGGGCCACCATAGGTGGATTATAGACTGTATTTATAATATTGGAACACAGAGAAGACCTGAGGTATGAAGAGCTTTATAAGAAATACAAGAAAAATTTATATTTGCTCTCAGAGCTTAAGAGTCACTGGAGTCCATTAAGCAGGGGGTCAGGGAAAGGGGTGTGAAACATGGCTATGGGGGAAAAATAATCTGGGCAGCTGAGTGAAAGATGGCCTGGAACAGGGAGAGACTTGGGACAGGAAAACAAATTAGGAGGCTATTGCACTGATCCAAGTAAGAAGTCATGAGGGCCTGAACTAGGGCTGTGCTTGTATAAGTAGAGAGAATGACATGCATACCAAAGGAGTTTTCAATAAGCCTTGGCAATGGATTAGATATGTAAAATGAGTGAAAATGAAGAGGCATAGCATCAAGGTTTGTGAGCCTGGTAATTGAATAATGGCAATGCCTCAGGTAGCTCCCTTCATAGGAACAATACATTTGAAAGCAGGGAAGATTTTAAGGGAAAGATAATGAGTTCTGTTTTGAATTGGTTGAGTTCATGTATCTAGTTAGTTTTTAATAATGTTTTAAAGTTTGCAAACTTCATTGTAATCCTATGAGGGAGGTACTGTTATTATTCTTATTTTAGAGATGAGGAAACTGACACAGATTAAATGCCTTCCACGATCTCACAGTAAGTATCTTGGGTAAGATTCAAATCCAGGTCTTTTTAATTTTAAGTCCAGCATTTTGTGCATTATACCATCTTCTAAGTTGATATTTCTAAGAAGCAGCTAGAGATACATGCCTATGGCTCAGCAGAGAAACGAGGGATAGATATATAGGTCTGAGAGTTGTCTTCATAGAGATAAAATTGAACCCAAACAAGATTATATCACAAGACAAAATAATTTAGAGGGAAAAGAGAATGAGACCCAGGACAAAGCCCAGGAGAACACATATAGTTGTTATCACACAGATGAAGAGTTTTCAAAGGAAACTGAGGAGCAGTTAGATGAATAGGAGGAAAATCAAGAAAGAACAATATCTCTAAACCATAAGGAAAAGATGATTAATAGGGCCAAATGCTATAGAGAAGTCAAGGAGGATCAGGATTGGTAAATTATATTGGAGAATTAAGAGATGTTTAATTTTGGACTTCTGGGTCATGTGACCCAGACGGAGGAGTAGTCACCTCTGATTCTCATGATCTCTTGAAGTTTCTAAAATAAAAATTATATGTAAGAAATAAAGCAATTACAGCTGTCTGCACAGCCTAAGACACCAAGAACCTCAAAGAAAGCCAATCCTGATTTCTAATATATTCACTCAGCAACTCCACTCCTACCAACCGTCATGTTCTGATGGGGTTATACAATGGGGCCTATTGGCTTATGGGATCCAGAATTCTGAAATCCTGCTTTATTGTGAATGTCTTAAAAAGGGAACAATATGACTCCCTAAGGTGGAGCCAACATGGCAGAGCAAAATCAGGAAGCAGCTCAAGCTCTCCCAGTTTTCCTGGAAAATCACATGAAACCAAGCCTCTGAACAGAGTCTGAGGGAAATGAAATCACTCTCCAGCTCAAGATAGATTGAAAAAACTTCAAGAAAGGTCAGTCTCACTGGGGAGAAAAGAGTGGTCAGCCCAGGTTAGACAGACTCTAGGAAACCTACTGAAAGGGTCTTAATCACAGCAAATCAGCAACTAAGACTCAGTCCGGGCTCAGCAGAGGAGCACAGCAGAGGGGCAGCTTCCAGTCCCCATTCAGAAGGCAAACTTTGGGAAACCAGAGCAGACAAAGTTACCCGCTCCAAACACAAGGGACCCATGTGCCAAAGCCAAGGCTTATGGGATCCACTAAGTAATACCCTACTTGCTGTTGCAGTTTCTGCTAGCACTCTCTTCTCTGCCTCTACCCTTGTCCAATACCTTCCATTACTCAATCATTTTTTGGCAACAAGCAACAGAAATTAGCTCTGCCTCCCCAGATTCTTCAAGGGAACAGGTGGAGCTGTAAGAAAGCAGAGGTGTAAAGGGTGGAATTCTGGTGAAGTATACTTGAAACAAGGTATTAACACAGAAGAATTGATAATATAGTGCTTATCTAGTTCACATATATACTTAGTACTTAGCATAGTGATGTAATGGTTCTCTAAGTTCACATATAATCAGTAGGCTGTAATGATGCAATTACAATAAGGCATATAATAGCCAACAAGAACTGGAAGAGAGACATTCCATCTCCCACCATCCTGCTGGCTCTCTTGTCTACTGCATTTGCACTAAGACCAAGGTCCATCTGAAGGTCTCCCAGAAAGTTAGCCTGGCCCTAGGCGAAGGAGACAGTCTGTGAAGGAGATAATAAAGACTTTGGACTTTATTCCTAACTATTCATGTGGTGATTATTCTGCTGAAACCAAGACCCATTCAGAAGACCTCCAGAGAGCTACCCTGGACATTACACAGAGGTATTGGCACACATACTGTCCTGCAGCAGAGCTCAGCCAGAGAACTAAAAAACAGAGAGCTAAAACAGTTGCCAGTATATGTGCATATGATTCTATCAGGAACTGGGACCCAGCTGATTCCCATCATATTCCCCCATCCTCCAAAAATCATTTGGGACAGGGTCTAAAGTCAGCAAAATTTGAGTTAAGACAGTATTGTTAAACTTCACTTGAAATCCTTAATGAAAAATTAAAAAGTTAGAAACTGAATGATAGGAAAATGTAATGGGGAAAAAAAGATGGAAATTACCAAAAATATGAGGTGGAAGAGAAAGCTCAGTTAAAAGTTTTGAGCACACAGAGAAGTAGCTAGGTGATACAGTGGATAGAAGACTGAACCTAGAGTGAGAAAGATCTGAGTTGAAATCTGACCTTGGACACAGTTTACCTTTGTGACTTTGGAAAAGTTGCTTAATTACTGTATTCATCAGTTTCTCCATCTATAAAATGGGTATAATAATAGCACTTATTTCCCAGGGAATAGCACTTATTCCAGGGAATAAGACATATAATTCCAAACATAAGACCAAAGAAAATGATTCAACACTGATGAGGCAGAGCCACTGATGTAGCTTCCCAAGAGACATGGAATCACAACAGGGTATTCCTTAATGGTTAATCAGCAGAAATAATTGGTAGAATAGAAAAACTTGTATCTATGATGGTGAGTCTCTTTAAGAAAAAAAGAGACACAGATTAGGAAATAAAAATAAATAAAAGACAATTTGGAAAAGAGAAGCAAAAAAACCAAATATTAAAATAATGCATAATCTCTATTCAAAAACAACATGTTGATCTTAAAGACAGGATACATAGAGACAATTTAAGGATTATAAATCTCCCAGAAAAGTAGGATAAATAAAATAAATTACCCCATAAATAAGGAAGAAAACATTTAGGCAAAAGATACCCATGGAGTTAAAATGACAAAAGCAAAATAACAATACAGACATCTTTTTCTAAAAGTATACAAGGAGACAAGAATTATAGAGAATTCTATCAAACTTTTACGGAATCATCTGTACTAACACTAAATAAATTATTCTCAAAAATTGAGAGAGCATCCTACCAGATTTTTTTTTTTTTTGAGAAAAATATAGTCCTAATAAATACTTAAATCAGGGGAAAAGCAAATAAAAGAAATGATAGTAAAAGAACAGGACTGAAAATCTAATATTAATTTTAAAATTAGAAAGTCAACAAGCTTAAAATAGACAAAAAAGATGAAATGTCAATAAACTAGAACCAAAAAACACAATAAAAATGACTTCTTGTTGTTGTCATTTTTCAATCATATCTGACTCTCCATGACTCTCTATGGGGTTTTCTTGGCAGAGATGTTGGAGTGATTTGTTGCTAGAACTCTGTCTTCCCAGAAATCAGCCAGTCAGGATCACTAAACATCTTTATTCTTGATCTTTTACAGTCAAGGTCAGGGGGTTAGGTCTAGCAATCTCACACACACCTTCCTCCCTCAAATGCCATGAAAGACTGAGCGACTCAATTTCCTCTTCCTCCTCCTACTCCCCCTACACATCACTTCCCCCTCTTTGTCCCACCAATCAAGTCAGCACAGAACAGCTGGGGAGGGTCAACCTTCAAACAAGTTAATATGGAACCATCCAATTGGCAATTAGTCTCATGGTGCTCCATTATCCAAGTGCATTTGCTCAGTTCTAGCCCTTTACAATTTATTTCCTTCTTCAGCTTATTTTACAGATGAGGAAACTGAGGCAAATAGAGTTAAATGACTTATCTATGGTCACACAATTAATAAGTGTCTGATAGCAGATTTGAATTTATGAAGATGAGTCTTCCTGATTCAAGCCCAGTGCTCTATCTACTGTACCATCTAGCTACCTCCATGGAAATGATAAATAGAATTAAAATCTGATTCTTTGAGAAGCCTAACAAAATTGATGGATATTTTGTCAACCTGATAAAAAAGACAGAAAATCAAACCAATAAAATAACAAATAAATGACTTGTCTATCTCTTATAAAAATAATGTAAAATATATTATAAATAGTTTTAAATGAACAAAACTAAGAACAGAAAATGAATAGAAAAATACCTTAAAGACAGACAAATGAATAGAAGATCAAGAAAAGGATACAGAACAAGTTATAGAGGAAAATTCAAAGAAATAAACTCCTTGTCCTGATGGATTTATAGAGAATTCTATCAAACTTTTTTTTTATTTTAATAATTTTTTATTATATATATTTTTTTATAATATTATCCCTTGTATTCATTTTTCCAAATTATCCCCCCTCCCTCTATTCCCTCCCCCTGATGACAGGCAATCCCATACATTTTACATGTGTTACAATATAGTCTAGATACAATACATGTGTGTAAATACCATTTTCTTGTTGCACAATAAGCATTAGATTCCGAAGGTACATGTAACCTGGGCAGACAGATATTAGTGCTAACAATTTACATTCACTTCCCAGTCTTCCTTCTCTGGGTGTAGCAGTTTCTGTCCATCATTGATCAACTGGAAGTGAGTTGGCTCTTCTTTATGTTGAAGATTTCCACTTCCATCAGAATACATCCTCATACAGTATTGTTGTTGAAGTGTACAGTGATCTTCTGGTTCTGCTCATTTCACTCAGCATCAGTTGATGTAAGTCTCTCCAGGCCTCTCTGTATTCCTCCTGCTGGTTATTTCTTACAGAGCAATAATATTCCATAACCTTCATATACCACAATTTACCCAACCATTCTCCAACTGATGGACATCCATTCATCTTCCAGTTTCTAGCTACAACAAAAAGAGCTGCCACAAACATTTTGGCACATATATGTCTCTTTCCGCTCTTTAGAATTTCTTTGGGATTCTATCAAACTTTTAAAGAGTCATGTGCACTAACACTAAATAAATTATTCTCAAAAATTGAAAGAGAACCCTACCAGATTTTTTTTTTGAGGAGAATATAATCCTAATAAATATCTAAACCAGGGGAAATAAAGCATAGAAGTATAAACTAACATCATTAATGAGTGAGGTATCAGAGAATTACATTTTATTTTTTATTTTAGGTGAGATTGAGTAATTTAATGACTTAATCCCCATCCCTTGCATAAAAATGTAGATTCCTCACACCCCTTACATATAAATGTAACAAGTTCTCAAAGTGGTCCACAAACCCTTGCCAATGAGGGAGGGAGAAGGTGTCACATCTTTTTAATGAGGTCAAAATGATTTTAATAATAACAGTAAAATGTTATTTTTAAATTAAAATACTCCTCTCTTTTCCATCTATGCATCCGTAGGAGACTGGTTTTCTTTCTATTCTTTAACCAAAACAACATATTGCAACAGATTGGCTCCAAAAAATGATATAAGAATCCAGCTGTTTTCCATTAAGCCATATATTAGAGATTTGCAAAAATATGTAAAACAGTCTTCTCACTATTTTTTTGTTTCAGAAAATATAGCTATTTTTCATAAAAATATGTAATTTATGCTGACATGTAATGAGTTTGCCATTGCTCTTTTTTTAAATAAATAAATATATGGAAATGTATCATTTTACATTTCTACTATGGCAAATTTCAATAGATGTAGCACACATTAAAAAAAACAACAACAAACCTTTGAGAGCCTCAATAACTTTTAAGAGTGTAAAGGGATACTGATACCTAAAAAGTTCAAGAATGTCTGTTTAAAACAGACATAAGTTTTGGAATGACATCTGACTCTCTGAGAGGGAGGAAGAATAAATGAGAAGTGGAGGGGCAGTGTCACCATTGGTGTTCTTGGGTAACTTAGCAATAGTTTTGCTTTCTCTTATCTCAGTCTCAGATGGAGTTTGTATGGTTTCATAGCCCTTGCCATCCCCCTTCTGTGTAGTTTGCCTGCCACTCTCATTTCTTATTTCAAAACCATTATTTCCAACTTATTTTTCACCTTCCTTCCCTATACCCACTTTTGCATTGAATTTATCTCATATCAATCTTGATACATGTTGATTTAACTTAGAGGGTCACATCAAGTCACTCAAGTTCATGATAGAGGTGTCTTCCTCCTCTTATTTTAGGAAGACACCTTTGTCATGAACCTGGGCTACTGGCTGGATGTTGGCACTTTTAACAGTAATGGAGAAGTTAGGAAGAGGGGCAAGTTCAGAAGGAAGGAAAGATAATATGTTCACTTTTGGTCAAGTTGAGTTTAAGATGTCTAGGGGGATGATCAGTTTGAAATGTCCAATAGACAGCATGAGGTATTAGTCTGAAAGTCAGCAAACAAGCTGAGGGCTAGATGATTAGATTTGAGAATCAAGAGCATGGAGATAATTGAATTCATGGGAGCTGATGAGATCACTAAATGAAATAGGATAAAGAGAGAAGAGAAGAAGTCTCAGGGCAGGATCTACAAGGATAGCCGTGGTTAATAGGTATAATGTGGACAAAGATCCAGCAAATGAGACAGAAAAAGTGGTCAGATAGGTTGAAGGACAACTAAGAGAGACTAGTGTTACAAAAATATAGAAGAGAATATCAAAGCTAAGAGGTCTAAAAGGATGAGGACTGAGTCAAGTCATTAAATTTGGCAAGTAAGAGATAATTGTAAACTTTAGAAAGAGGATTTTCAATTGAATGATGAAGTTGGAAGCCAGATTATAAATTATGAGAGCAAAAGGAAAGGAAACACCTGTTGAAAGTAGACTTCTCAAGGAATTTAACCACAAAAGGGAGGAGAGATACAGAACTATAAATAGTGGGGATGGATGAATCAAGTAAGAGTTTTTTGAGGACAGAGGAAATAAGCATGTTTGTGGACAAATAGGGAAATAATAAGCAGATAAGGAGAGATTGAATTAAAAGAATCTGAATGATGGAGGGGAAAAATCTGTTGGAGATATTGGAATCTTAGTTACAATTATCTTCATGATGGTATTTTTGCAAATACTTATTAGTATTTCAATATGAAATGATAAAGTGCCCCATGAAATATTTCTTGCTTTCTTTAGATGATGGATAAAACGAATCCTACCAAACTCTCTTATTTGCTTCTTCATTAGAACCTGAATTATACTTACATTTAGCTGTAACTTTCTTTTGTTTTCTGGTTTTATTCATTATGGGAATTCATAAGTGATACAATTCAATTCCTGTAGTAATCCATTCACTGGATTTTGAATAAGGATTCCATATGTAGAATATCAACAATTAAATTAATGTTTATAGATGCTTTAAGAACCATATAATTTTTAGAACTCTGTGATTTTCCCCACTATTCTGCCAGGTCACTACAGAAGTGGAAAGGGAATGCACAGGAAATTTTATTTTTTCTTTTGTTTCACTGGCTGCCAGAACCAAAGAACTTAACACACATTAATGATGCGCCTCTAAATTAGGAATTCTTATCCTTAGTTATGTCACGGATACCTTTAATAATCTGGTGAATCTATTGCTACTTTCTCAAAATGATTATTCAAATAAATTGAAATAGAAAGAGATGCTAAATTTCAGTTAGAGATTATTGAAAATAAAGATATATTTTACTATCTAAATTCTCAGACTCCTGAAAACTATTCATGGACCCCAGTGTGCTTTTCATACTTAGCAAGGCTAATCCTTGGAAAACAGACACTGACTATTGCAATGACTCTAACTGAAACTTTCTAGCATAGTAGATTCTTCTAAAGCTTGTAGTGTTTTTATGTTCTTTAAGAACCCAGAGTTATCTCCATGCTATAATAAGGAATAGTAGTAGGAGTTTGTGGAAGATTTCTATTTTGGCACTACTTTAAACTTATCAGAGTACTTTCATATATATATATAATTTTTCATACCACTTTTTTCAGGAAATCTTCAATATCTTACTACCCCTATATAAAGCACTTTGTTTTATTTTTCATCTTTTTAGGACACTTATGAAGTAATGCTTTTCATTGTGGTTATATATAGTTACTCTTTGTCACAAAAAAATCCAGGGATATTATATGACTAAATCATAGAACACCATAATCTTGGAAAACTAAAAATTATGATTGATACAAATGACAATGGAGGGGTATATGGTGTGTACAAGTAGGTTCTAGTATTCTACCAATGATAACTTACTGGTAAGAAGTGCAAAAAAAAAAAAAAAAAAAAAAGGATATTTAAGTTGAAAAAGAGGTGGGCCAAAGGATCATAATTCTGGAGCTAATATCTAGTTCAAGTCCTTCAGTTAACAAGCTAAGGCCCAGGGAGATTAAGCCTGAGGTGACAAAGGTGTGTCAGAAGTAGGATCTGAATGCAGGTTTAAGATTTTAAAACCATATCATTGTACTAGAGTGAGAGATAAGAGATGGACAGCCTGAGTGTGTAGGAGTACAATCAGAATGTTGAATGACTTAGAAGAAAGCCTCTCTCATGATGAATACATCTTCTATTAAGGAAGTATGGGAATCTATGGACAAAAGTTGCCCAATTGAGAAGGCTTAGATGTTTCCTAACCTTTACAGCAGGTGAGAGCCTTCACATCAGTGAAATCCTAGCTGCACTGAGGAGAAATGTAATAAAGCTGAAAAAAATGAGACCTGGATGTAAGTCCAATCTCTGCTGCCCACCACCTGAGTGATTCTTGTTGTCATCCTTTTTCAGGCTCAGTTTCCCCTTCTGTAAAATGAGTGGGTTAGAGACTAGGTACCTCAACTGTCTCTTAAGCTCTAAAGCTGCAATTGTCTTTTTCAGGGCCAGTGACTGGGCATTTGGATTCTGGGCACAGTGCCACCAGAGTAGCCTCATCTGAGAGGGGAAAGGAGAGAGAGGTCCTGGGGTGTTCCTGCAGGGCAGAATGGAGAAGAGCTCACCCCAGATTGCCCTAATTTAGCTTCCTATTTTAACAAATTATTCTGACTAACTAGGTGCTAAGCTTTGTTGTTTTTATGCTGCTGAAGGATGGCAAGGGCTGTCAGCAATCTCTAAATTCAGCACCCTCTAATTTAGGTATCCTGGAGTCAAGCCAACAGAACTCTAGTTAGTTGCTCTGAGCTTCCTCTGAATTAGGCTGGGACCGTGTCTTATCCAAACATTGCAAATCTTCCACCATCCCAGCACTGATAAGGCACTGGGTGGTTGGTTTGCCCACAGGGAAATAAGTACATACACTTCCATAATGCCTTTTTCCATCTCTCTTCAGATTTCAGAAAACACTTCCTTTTATTCCACTCAACTGCACTTAGTTATAGTTTACATCAGTCTTTTTATTTCTACATTTGTCTTTTTACTCATACTAGATTGTTTTTTTTCTGGTGAAGCAATTGGGGTTAAATGACTTGCCTGGGGTCACAGAACTAGTAAGTGTTGTGTTTGAGGTCATATTTGAACTCAGGTCCTCCTGGACTTCAGAGCCAGTGCTCTCTATCCATCATTGCACCATCCAGCTGTCCCCTTATGCTAGGTCATAAAACTGATGAGAGGAGAAGGAACAAGCATTTATAGAATATGTATATTTATAAAGTGGCACATAACTTAGTGTGCCAATCACTGTGCTAAGTACTTTACAAATAATATTTCCTGCAAGGGCAGAGTCTAGATCTTTAAACTTTAAAACTTTCCCAGTGCCTAGAATAGTACCCTGAACACAGACAACACTCAATAGTCAACATTTATATAGAACTTTTAAGTTATAAAAGTACTTTTCATATATTATTTTGCTTGATCCTTACAGTAATCCTATTAAGATGGATGCTATTATCATTCCCATTTTATAGATGAGAAAACTGAAGGTGAAAAAAGTTGTGACTTGCCTGAGAATGTGAGGCAGGATTTAAACTCAGATATTCTTGCCTTCGAGTTTACCACTCTTATCTATTATTCTTCTAAATGCCTATTGAATTGAATGGACTCTCCAGCTTCTCTGTGGAGCCTTTCCTTATCCCCCAATCAGCTGAGATCTTTGTCCCATGGGACTTCTATTTTTGAGCTTACCACATTCTGCTTTCTGTGATCGTTACTGAATTCCTCGAGGGCAAAGAATGTGTCTTATTCATCATCATCCCTTTCAGAGGTCTGAACAGGGCCTTGTAAATCAATAAATATTTGTTAAGTTGAATGGAATATTCTGTAGCAAAGTAATGTTGGACTTAAGCTTGAACAGCTATTTTTTAAAATGTTGTTTTACCCTGAAGAAATGATAGGTTACAGTTTAATTTACAAGGCTGAACATGAGAAAAATATAATCACAAAACCAAAGGTCGCACATCTAAAGTGGGCATCCTCTGACACTGACTCATTGTGTGAACTTGGTCAAGTGGCCTCAGATGGGAATCAGAATAGGACCATATAAAAAACAGGGACTCTAGAGTCTGAGAATCTGGATTCAAATCTTATTTGTGTTATTTATTACCGCTGTGAGCTTGGGTAAACACTTTCACTTTCCTGGGTCTAAATTTCTTCATTTCTTTGTTCATCTATTCATTCATTTTTAAATGGTTGGGATTTAAGTCCCTTACAATATGACCACTCCCCTCCCCATTCAATAAAGTGAGGTGGTTTCCTACCACTTCCAACATAAAATGATCATAATGAAAGCCTCTCATGACCTGGCCCTTTTTTTACCTTTTCCATCTTCTTACACCTTGCACCCCTCCACCAACTCTGTGATCCAATGACACCAGCCTCTATGTTGTTTCTCACACACTGCCCCCCCCCCATCACCACACTTTGGACATTTTCCTTGACTGTTTTTCACATATACATATATATATATGTAATATAGATCAGTGGCTCATCAGTAACTTCTAATATTAAAAGTTAAAAAATTTCCCAGGGTTACACATATAACAGTGGAAGTTGAACCAATCCTCTGTCCACTATCCTATCTATGATGCCTCTCATCTATCCCCAGTCTGTGCCACCTAGCTGTTTAAAAGACCATTTTGTTTTCGGCTTTTTCTGCTCAGTATAAGTTTTTGTCCTTTTCTTATGTAGACATTTGATTTAATGAAAGAGGCAGTACAGGGGAATTCACAGAGAATATAAGTTTGAGAAGAAACAGAGACAGTTCTGAAGACCCGAGAGGAACATTTCTTCAAATACAGAAAATACCTGAGTGAAGGCAGCTTAAAGACTAGAGTACTGATGGATGTCAAAGAGGATTGTAGGAAGTGGTTTCTTAGAAGCTAATTTGAATATGACTGTTATAGAACTTTTAAATTTATTGTTGAAACCTCTAAATAAAATAACTATTTTGTTATCACAGGGCTATTGTATAACAAATATTTCTGTCACATATGACAGATATGTCAGTTTTGAATTTCTCATCTTAAATTAGATATGGAACATGATATGCAAGAACTTGATTCTAAAGAGATCTTTAGAAGCTAAAGTTTAAGAAATAAGCTGAAAAACCATAATAATAATTATTATTATATTTTACATTTATATGATGGTTTAGTACTTACAAAATATTTTAGGTTTTTAATTTCATTTGAACCTCATGACAGTCCTATAAAACAGGTGCTAATTTGAATCTCTTTTATAGTTCAAAAAAACAAGACTGAGAGAGGGCACACCCACTAGAAAGCAAGGCAGGATTCAAATTCAAATCTTTCTGAGTACAAGTTCAGCATGCTATGAACTATTTCTAACTTAATTGCCCCAAGAATAATCAGAGAGGTTTCCAAGAGAAGCTTTTGTTTTTTAGAAGATATAACACAAAAGCTGATGAAGCTGACAAAAGCTGAACAATGTTAGCAGGCAGACTTTGCTGCTGATTCCAGGAGCTGATGTGATTGGAGGAAGTTTATGATGCAGGGAGCTGATGAGAGAAAATAGCCTATGCTGTGAGAATAGCTGCCTGAGGAAAAACTGTTTTGTTCTTCTATAAAAAAGAAGATAGAGCACAAGTAGTCAGAAAGATGGGAGCAGAACCATGGGAGAGCAGTATCATAAAACCTACAGAGAAAAAAGTCTCAAGAAGATGAAGGTGATTATTATGAGATATAAAGAAAGAGTACTGGAGAAAATGAAATAATATGTTCAAATAAATAGAAAAGAGCAAACAGAAGGTCAAAATGGAACAGAGCCAAGTAGGACATTTTTTTTAGTATGCTGATAAATTTTATACATTCTTTTATAAAAAACCAAAATACAAATAGTGAAGTTTATGGTACTATATACAATCTTCTTTTCTGGGCTTTACATGTTGAAATTTATGTGTTTGTTGATGTTTGTCAAGTTCCCAATATAAAGAAGCTTTAAAGTTTTAAAAAAAGGTTTTAAAAAATCATATGACCACAAAAAATCATGTTAAAATGCTGGATCTGATGCTTATAAGCTATAGAGTCCAGGGAAAACTGTTTAAAATCTCTGAAACTATTTCCTCATATATAACATGGGGATACTAATATTTTTTACAACTTTCCTCTTAGAATTGTTTTGAGAAAAATGCCTTGAATCTGAAAGTGCTAGATAAATTTGAGTTTTTTTCTTCCTTCCTTCCTTCCTTCCTTCCTTCCTTCCTTCCTTCCTTCCTTCCTTCCTTCCTTCCTTCCTTCCTTCCTTCCTTCCTTCCTTCCATTTTCCTTCCTTCCTTCCTTCCTTCCTTCCTTCCTTCCTTCCATTTTCCTTCCTTCCTTCCTTCCTTCCTTCCTTCCTTCCTTCCTTCCTTCCTTCCTTCCTTCCTTCCTTCCTTCCTTCCTTCCTTCCTTTTTCCTTCCTTCCTTCCATTTTCCTTCCTTCCTTCCATTTTCCTTCCTTCCTTCCTTCCTTCCTTCCTTCCTTCCTTCCTTCCTTCCTTCCTTCCTTCCTTCCTTCCTTCCTTCCTTCCTTCCTTCTTTCCTTCCTTCCTTCCTTCCTTCCTTCTTTCCTTCTTTCCTTCTTTCCTTCCTTCCTTCCTTCCTTCCTTCCTTCCTTCCTTCCTTCCTTCCTTCCTTCCTTCCTTCCTTCCTTCCTTCCTTCTCTTTTTCACTCCCTTCTTTCTTTCCTTCCAAGTGCAAGTTATGTTAAATTTTATGAGGAGACAGAAGTATAAGACAGTATTGCAGCCCTTAGGGATTTGGAAGCACAATCCTTAATGATCCAGTTACAAGTCAATGATAACTTGAACCAGGACTGGAAAAAACATTGTGGATATAGATTCAACAGGATTTGGTGATGTATTGAATATGAAAACTGAGAAATAAAACATTACTGGGTTTCCAGCCTTCCAGTTGCCTGGGAGAACAATGTTACCACTTTATAGATGACTAGAATCTCAGAAAGGTGAAGTTACTTTCCCAGTGAGTCAAAAGAGGCAAAACCCAATGCTTTTTTTTCACTACATTCAGCTGCCAGAAGCCCAGGGATGAGCTAGAAGGAGAACTAAAAAGGAAGTGAGAAGAGGAAAATGTGGAAACCCTGGTACTGGACTGGCCAGACCTTTGTCATCACATCTTGGGAGAATTGCTTTTGGAAAATCTTCATGGGAAGAGAAAAAAAACATGTGATTCTCAGATGAATCAGCCTCCTTATTCTCTGTTGGGAATATTGGAAACCTCTCTCCCACATGGGCCAGCCTTTTGCCTTTTGGGAAATTTTCCAGAGTAATTACACACCCGAAAGTTTGAAACAACCTCAAATCATTCTTATTATAGTTCTTTGAAGCCTGATTAAAAGTTTCTGCTTTCTGTCATTCAACATACTATAAGCAGCAGGCAGTGGGGTTGGAGGTAGTGGAGGCAGTAAAGGAGCATGAGATTCAAAGTACTTAGCCATATATTTCCTGTGTGCTTCTACAACACTGCATCTTTCTAGGCATCTGATTCCTCATTTTTTAGATGAGAGGATTAATGTAGATGACCTCAGAAGTTCCTTCCTGCTGGAAACTGTATAGGATTCATTTGCCTCAATCCTTGAAAATCTCTATTGATTTTATCAATAAGTGAAGGAAGCTGATCTCTTTTTTCAGAGCAGAGGCTCAGCCATTTTTGTATCTTAGACCCTAACTTTTGTCAGGCTGGTAAAGCCTAGGGACTCCTCAGAACATTATTTTTAAATAATTTTAATTTTATTATTTTATTTGTACTATTCATAATAATCTTATTACTTTATTTAAATTACCTTAAAGTAAAATAGAATTAATAAAGGAAATCAATTATATTGAAATTTAGTTACAAAAAATGTTAAAAGAAAAACCCAAAACAAACAGTTTATGGATCCAGTTAAGAACCCTGGCTTTAGAGGAAGATCCAGCCTCTACTTACTTTTGGGTTTTCTTGCATGGTGATCATGTAATAAAAGTGAAAGGAATGAGTTTAAGTCATGGTTTTGCCATTTATTGAATGACCTTGGGCAAAAAAAACAAAAACAAAAACAAAAATAAAACAAAAAAAACCCAAAAAACAAAACTTCTTTCCTTATCTTTTAAAATGAAAGGATCGAACATATTTCCATCCAGGAATAGACTTGGCTTTGTTTGCCTCCGGGACATAGGTGCAAGGTGATAGGAAGAGCTTGATTTTGGAGCCTGAAGCCTGGCTCTGCTACTCACTATCTCTGGATGTTTGGGCAAGTCCCTTTACCTTTAAGGACCTCAGTTTCTTCATTTGCAAAATGAGAGGTTTGAATTAGATGACCTTTAGCATCCTATCTGACTCTAAACCTATGATCCTAAGATCTTTTGGAAATTTTCCATTGCCTTTACCAGAGCTCTTTGCATTCATATACATCCATATCACCTGTGTACCTTTTTGTACAAAGTACAGAGAGCAGAAATGACAAGGTGACATAGCAATTTAGTGACAAAATCCAGTTCACAAGTGAAAGAAGATTGGATTTGGACTCTGAGGACCTGGATTTGGATCTAAATTCTCTTATTAACTCTCTGTGTGACCACAGGAAAGTCACGATAACTCTGCCTCAGTTTCTACTTCTGCTCCCTTGTGAGTGGGAGCCCAGTGGGCTGCCTAAAGAGGGGCAAACTCTTCAATCAGAAACGGAGCATGACAAACTTCCGTGGCAACCAATAGTGGCGTTAGGAGTATGAGTGATGGCTATGTTAGCCCCTATGTGATTGGGTGGCACAGTCTAAGTAAAATATGGGTCTTGGAATAGACTCTTTCTGAAGTTTCTCCCCCCATCTCTTCCCCCACCCTGACAACACCTTCATTTCGAAATACATCTTTTCCATCTCCTCTAATCATGGAACTATTCATTGTAATAAAGATTAAAAAAGAGAGAGGGAAAAGGAATTCAGCAAAACCAACAATGCATTAACCAAGTTTGATCACATAAGCAATGATCTATACCCATAGTCCTCTATCTCTGTAAAGATGAAAGGGAGCTGTTTTCTTATCCCTTCCTTGGAACTAAGCTCGGTCAATATAATTACCAAAACATCATTCAGCTTTTGTTTTCTTTCCAATTACATTATTGTGGACTAGACTCTAAGAAATCTATAACTCTATGACCTTCTAGTCCAGGCATATGTAAAGCCAATCTGTTTCAATTTGTAATTTCTGGCCTTCATTTGAGGAGCAGCAATCAAGTGCCTCGAATATCCGCAGCTCCCTAGTAAAGAAGTCGGCATCATCAATCTACAAATGATCTGTAGTTCCTCCAGAACTTGGAAGACCCACCATAGTAAATGCTCATCTAGCTTCAGAACTAAAGTTCACTGGCCCAAGCGTTTATTAAAAACCAACTTGCATCTAATACCCAGAGCCTAATGAGCCTCAGATGGACTGGGAATGCCTCCAGATCTGTATTTTCAGGGTTATGTAAGAGTATTTCCAGCAGCTCCACTGTAGCTGGCAGGAAGATGGGGGCAGGGATAGGGTAATTCTTCACTTGAAAATCTACTGCTAAGATTGACATTTAGTTTCACTGGTCATACAAACTCATTAGAATATTGCAGTTTTTAAATCTTAGAATGTCTGGCCTAAAAGGGACTTGGAGACTATATAATTCAATACCTTCTTTACTGAAACCTAGGGAATAGGTGACTGGCTAGGGGGTCACACAGCAAGTTTAGGGCAGAACTGAGATTAGGACCAGTCTGTCCTTCTTTCTACTCTATCATACTTATCACATGCACGCCTTCCTCGTTCCCTTGGATGGATTGGGAAAGAACCCAGAGTGAATAAGTGACTTCATAGAGTCAAGGAGTTGAAGGATGACCTTGGAGGTGAGGTAAGTCAACCCCATCATTTTACAGATGAGAAAATTGAGTCCCAGAGAGAGAAGTCCAAGATCACACAAGAAACAGTCATCATTTAGATGCAGGTACTCTGTCATGCTCTCCTTGATTTGCATTTGGGTTGTGTAAAGTCCAGATACGGACCTGGCAGCCATCTATCTGGTCATTGCCAATGGCATCTGAAGGTTTTCAAGGGAGGCATATTCTTCCTAACACATCTTAGATCCATCTACTGGCTGGTCATGTTCTCTCTCTCTCTCTCTCTCTCTCTCTCTCTCTCTCTCTCTCTCTCTCTCTCTCTCTCTCTCTCTTTCACTTTCTGTCTTCTCTCTGTCTCTGTCTCTCTTTCTCTCTCCTCTTCCTCCCTCCTCTTCTTTGTCCCTCTCTCCCTCTCCTCCCCTCTCCCTCCCTCATTTGATCTGCACAACAACCTTGTGAGATAGGTTCTATTATTAGCTCCATTTTCAGATGAGAAAATTGAGAATCAGAGAAGTTAAATGACTATTGTAGGATTCTATAGCTAGCTAGTATCAGAAGGATAATTTATACCCCATTCTTCTTTATCACAGTGCCTGGTATACAAGAGATGATTAAGAAATGCTTTTTAATTCATTTACTCTTGATTACAAGTCCAGTTCTCTATTTGCCACACCAGAGTTGTCAAACATGGCATTCATGCACAGCAATCATCTTAAACTAGATTAAAATGTCACTGAGAAATAATTAATACAATATATAAAATAGAAGAAAACATAGATAATGTTAATAAGTGGTTTTCTGTGTCAATATGCAGCCTGCAGACATCTGTTTGTATGACTTAATGGTCATTTCCATTTTAGTTTGACACTACACACTATACTATACTTTTTCTCAATAAGACTAATAGACATGAGATGATTTTCTTAGTATAGAGCTGTTATAACAGGTGTCTAATAAACATTTTAAGATCAACACATATTGAATCTACCAGAGAAAAATTAAATGCTAATGGAAAAAGGGTTAGACTTGGCTTCAATTTTTACCTCCAAAACATAAAGTCTGTGTGACCATGGGCAGATAGTGCAATTCTTTCTGAATCTCAGTTTCCTTATCTATAAAAAGGGTAAAAGTAACTCCTGTAGTCCCTAACTTTCTGGGTTATTATAAAGACCAAATGACACAAGTCTGTAAGGTATTATGTAAAACTCAAAAACTATCATATAGCACTGACTCTGCAGTAGGACTTCAGATATAGGAGGGCTCAGGATACATTGGGACAATACAAAAAAGTTTTCTCCAAGAGATGGGCTTTGAACTGAACCTTGAAGGTTGATTTGGGACTCCTTAATCCTGGGATTAGATGGGTAATGACACTAAGGTTTATGAAGCTCATCAGCCACAAAGATTAAAATGTCTTGAAGAAAAGTGGATCCAAATCCATATTAGAGAAAAGAAATTTAACTTTTCCACAAATGTTCCAGTGAAGCCTTCTCAAAAAACCCAAATATATTTCTAAAGAATTTTCAAAGTATGAGCATTAAAAAAGAGTCCATATGCTTCAGAAATGACTGCCCACACCCTCTAGCAACATCTGCTACTGATTAAGTATCAGTGAGTTCATCCCTAAACACTTGGAACTTCATTGGCTTTCATAATTTCCAAATAAATTATTAGAAC
Organism: Sminthopsis crassicaudata; assembly: GCF_048593235.1. Classification (NCBI taxonomy): domain Eukaryota; kingdom Metazoa; phylum Chordata; class Mammalia; order Dasyuromorphia; family Dasyuridae; genus Sminthopsis; species Sminthopsis crassicaudata. The sequence goes on from NC_133618.1 coordinate 506,521,422, forward strand.
TGAAGGCACCTTCCATGTTTTCCTGCAGCCAATCCTATAGGGAATCTGGCCTTAATCTCTTTTTCTCCAAAAGACTCCCAACGATCCCCATTTCTCTGGTTAAGTATTTTCTGCTTGCTGAGCATCCAACGGTTAAACATAATTTGGAACAAGTTTTCTGAGAAATATTTAGTCAATTAACATCTTTCTCACCCTTTTAATAATATAGCTAGCTTCCTATAGGTTGGCTTTCCTATGCTTGGTATGTGTTAATGGGATTTCCACTGTCAGATCTTCGAGCAAGCACAGGGGTAAAGTTTGATGATTTCTGGGAAATTTTGTTCCCTCTTGACCTTGTTTTTCATCCAGAGAAACACGTCTCAAATTGGACTCATTCTGTTGCAACTGACCCTAAGACAGAACTGTAGGGTGTTAGAGCTGAAGTCCTTCTTAGAGATTAATCTATCTAACTCCTTCATTTTATAGAGGGTCCCAGGGAAGGAAAGGGACTTGTTCAAATCATAGGGTCAATTAATGGCACAACTGTCCTCAGAGACTAGGATTCTTTGATTGCTAGTTCTTGCTGCCACACTCCATGAGATGGGGTAGGCTGAGTGAGGAGATCTCTTCTGTGAGGTGGAGAGGCACTGGCCAGAGCTTCCTCAGCAGACAATGCAGCCGGCACTCTGATACAGATTTTCCAGCCTGCCTGTTCATATTGCCCCTGACCTGATCCCACTTAGAAGCTGCTGAGGGCAGTGCATGACTCATAGGAACAGAGTCTGCATAGGAATGACACTCTAAACAGAAACTGGAACCAGCTGTCATCTTAAGCCTCCAAAAGGCTACTTTCCTACAGAAAGAAAGAAAGAAAGAAAGAAAGAAAGAAAGAAAGAAAGAAAGAAAGAAAGAAAGAAAGAAAGAAAGAAAGAAAGAAAGAAAGAAAGAAAGAAAGAAAGAAAGGAAGGAAGGAAGGAAGGAAGGAAGGAAGGAAGGAAGGAAGGAAGAAAGAAAGAAAGAAAGAAAGAAAGAAAGAAAGAAAGAAAGAAAGAAAGAAAGAAAGAAAGAAAGAAAGAAAGAAAGAAAGAAAGAAAGAAAGGAAGAAAGAAAGGTCATTTACAATAGATATTCATACCTGCTGACCTTGCCTAGAATGTTTAATCCTGAGCCCTAGGAAAGGATGGGGTTGAATCTTATAAACATGTATAGGAGGAATACCCTTGGAGTTTGAAGATTCAAGAAACTTAAGCCCTGGCTGGAGTAGATTACATATGGAATCAGAATCAGAGGGGTGAATAGAATTCAAATGTTAAGACTCTCAGCCTTTCACTATCCTATGCTGTCCCTGGAGAGAACAATTTAAGAGAATATATCCTCAGGTTCTAAAGATGGATTGGGGTTGTCTGGGAAGGCTTCAAGGAGAAGATGGGATTTGTGAGTAGGAAGTGGATTGGAGTTGTGTGAGTAGAGAATTAGTATCCTGTAGTTGAGAAGCCATTATCTTCTATGGAGTTCTTTCTTAAAAACAAAACAAAACAGGAAAGAGTTTAGTTATTTATATACACTCATATCCCATATAGTCTATATTTACTTTTGATCTAACAGAAAAGTGGGAAATTGTCATCCACTGATCCCATTGTTGCATATTGGGTTTCCATAGGATATTAAGTAGCTTCAGGGGGAATGTATACTTCAGGTAAGCTGCCCTTCTACTGCGAGTGTACTTGCCCAGAAGATAATTCAATAAAAATACATTAAATGCCTACTATGTGCAAGACATGGGGGATAAAACAAAACAAAAGGAGCTTATATTCTACTATATAGAGATAGAAAAATAAAGGGCTCCTGGAGGCAATCTTGAGATGATACTCTTAGAAGACTGCCCCCCCCCATTGCAGCTCTAGAAAATGAGTCATTCTCAGTTTTTGCCATCTTTCTCTCACGAGACCTTCATCAGGGAGATGTACTAACCTCTGAGATGCTCAATGATCCTTTCCAATACTAGATTTCAATGGCCTATAGATGTTTTTGATAGGGAAAGAAAAAGGAAGAGCAGCACCATGGGTTTGATATCCCTTTGGAACAAGGGCATTTGGTGATGATGGACTGAGACTGTCCTAGAAGGGGCTCTTCTCCAGGACTAGGCATAGTTTCACTAGGTGGTGCTAAAGCTTTGATTTTTCTGAAGGCTCATCTCCCAAAAAACTCACTGAAAGTCCACCAAGTAGTTCTTGTATTCCTGAGTAAGTTCCTTTTTTCACTTCTCATGGCACTTCTTTATACTGTGCCATCATATATTAGCCAGCATGGCATGATAGAAAGAGTCTGGAGTTGTTGTTAGGTGACTCAAGTTCAAATTCAGGTTCCAGCAGCAAGTTATCTCCTGATGTTGGTCTTTTCCTTCTTTGGGCTTCAATTTCATCATCTTTAAAATGAGGCTGTCAGACTAGATGAAAATAAAAGGCCCTGTCCACTTGTAAAATACTTCGTTATGTGGCATACTCTTTTAACACCTAGAAAAATAAGTTTCTATGTGGGCTTCTAATGTATTTTACTTAGTATAAATTGGGTCCATAATAGGTACTTAATAAATAACCTTTTATATTTGTATAACATTTTTATACTTTTCAACGTGCTCTTAAATAAACTTATTATTGTCTTGTTGGAATATAAAGAAAGAAAGAAAGAAAGAAAAAAAGAAAGAAGGAAAGAAAATTGCACTCAAGGTCACAGAGTTAGTGACTATAATAATGTTATATGTCAAACATACCTGGTTTATACTATTGTCGTTCCACTACTTGACCCTGACTTTGCATAGATAGATGATGTGATCATCAAGTTACCTTTTAATATTTGCCATCAGAGACAGGTGTTTGACCCTTTGGAAATAGATTTGCCTTTAGCTTTTGGGTCAATAGGAGCCAAAGACTTGAGAAACAGGTTGCTTTACTTAGTAGCTAGAAGACCCATGCCAAAAAATAGCTGTAATTCATCAGGTCATTGCCCATAGTTGCTGCTTAATAAATATTTATTAACCATGAATATAAATTCCTTAAGATCAGGGATTTTTTCTTTGTTTCTTTTTTTCTTTGTGTATCCCCTGTGCTTATGCTTAGCACAGTACCCAGCACATAGTAGGTGATTAACTAGATAAGTGCTTGAATGATTGATTTGCTAAATTTATCATTGATCAATGAATGACATTTTTTAGAAAACAAAATTTCCCTTTAACATAAGATAAAACTTTTTTAATTAAAACAATTTTATTAAAATTTTATTTTTTTCTCCTCATGTGTGTCTACTCCTTGGGGGAAAGAATGTCAAATAATTCTTGAACAGCCCATGTCTGAAAAATATAAAAACAACCAATTTATCAATAATAGTTGTCTAAAACCAGAATAGGCAGCTAAGGAAGAAGCTCTAGCACTTGTGATTCACAAATGAAGGCTGCCAGTTAGGCAATCAATATTTATCAAGTACCTACCATGAGCTGGTGCTTTGTTAAGTGCTGGGGATACAAATATGAACAAAAGAAAGATAGTTTCTGTCTCCAAGGAGCTTATAATCTAATAGGAGGGGGGAGGACAATCCATGAAAAAAGCATGAAAGGAGAATGTGGGGAAAGTATCTAATACAGGGTGTGGTGAAATCCAAAGAATTACAGCCAGATAAGAAATGAAGAGGTTACTGGCCCACACCCCCTTTTTATTTTTATTTGTTTATTACAGCTATACCTCATTAATTTATTTATTTTTACATGTTTATAGTTACTTGAGAATTTTTTCCCTCAATAGCATTTTATTTTTCCAAATACATGCAAAGATAGTTTTCAACATTCATTTTTGTAAACCTCTGTGTTCCAAATCTTTCTCCTTTCCTTTCTGACTTCCTCCTTCCCCAAGACAGCAAGCAATCTGATATAGGTTAAATATGTGCTATTCTTTTAAACATATTTCCATAATTGTCATGTTGTATAAGAAAAATCAGACCAAAAGGAATAAAAAACATGAGAAAGAAAAAAAACAAAAATAAAATGTGAAAATATGCTGTCATCTACGTTCAGTCTATATAGTTCTCTCCCCTGATGCAGATGGCATTTTCCATTCCAAATCTATTGGAATTGTCTTGAATTATTAGTCCATCATAATTGAAAATCACATAATCTTATTGTCAGTATGTACAATGTTCTGTTGATTCTGTTCACTGTTCACTCAGCATCAGTTCATGTAAGTCTTTCCAGACTTTTCTGAAATCAGCATGCTCACCATTTCTTATAGAACAATAATATTCTGTTACATTCATATGCCATAACTTATTTAGTCATTCCCCAACTGATGAGCATCCACTCAATTTCCAGTTCCTTGCTGAGCCCCTTCTTTAAATGGAGGTTCAAGGAAGAGCTCCTCTCTAACAGATGGTACTTAATGTGCTAATAAGGTGTGAGTACCTTCATTCCATTTCCTAGTATCTTTATCTCATTTAAGCCATTGTCCAACCTTTGTCAGGGATGATGTGGCAGGGGATTGTGTTCAGGTAGGAGTTGACTTAGAAGTCCTCTGAGGTTCCATCCAACTCAGATTCTGTGATTCTATGTATTAAACAGGAAACCAATTCCCTACTAGGGAAATCTAGAGAAGGATGTGTCAATTTTCATTTTAGTCTTTATATCCCCATTGTCTTGCATAGTACCTGGCAATTGTACTTCATCCAACAGTGGAAAGCCAGAGTTTTGTCACTGCACCAGTAAAGTAGCAGAAAGTTCTGTCTCCACTACAGGAAAAAATGGTAAGTGAGCTTAGGAGGCCTAGCTAAAGTTTCACACCTGGTATTAAACACAAGGGAAGAAAACCAGACAAGTAATTTGATTCTATTAAATTCAACAAGCATTTATTAAACTTTAGCTAGCCCTCCTAAGCTCACTTGCCATTTTTTCCTGTAGTGGAGACAGAACTTTCTGCCACTTTACTGATGCAATGACAAAACTCTGGCTTTCCACTGTGGATGAAGCCTTAAATCTGAACTTTGGATTCTGCTTTGGCTCCTTGCTTTAATCTTAAAAGGTTGATTTGGGATCTTCATTTAGATTATAGAGGATGACTTTGCAGTATGAATGGGACAACGATAATAGAAAATTGATAGAAGTTGGAACTATTGAACTCTTATTTTGTTTCTATTTTTTTTCTAAAAAAATGAAATTTTGATTGATAAAGATAGAAAATATGAGCATCAAAGAGTTGAGATCCGAATTATAAGTGAGGAGCTCCTAGATGAATCTAAAGCACCAGGATGGAACAAACTACATCCTGCTTTATGGAAAGTGGGCACAACTACTATCTGTTTTCAATGCTTTTTTTTTTTTTTTTTTTTTTTTTTTTTTTTTTGTTGAGGCAATTGGGGTCAAGTGACTTGCTCAGGGTCATATAGCTAGGAAGTGTTAAGTTTCTGAGGCTAAATTTGAACTCAGGTCTTCCTGACTTAAGAGTTGGTGCTCTATCCACTCACTGCACTACCTACCTGCCTCTGCTTTCAATGATTTTTGCAAGAGTGTGTAAATAAAAGAGAAATTACAGAATTGGAGAAGAGCAAATATTTGAATTATCAAAAAAAGAATAGAATTTAGTTTACAAACTATGGAATAGTGAGCTACACTTGAGTTTGGGAATTCAGTAATGGTAGACTACAAAATTCTATTCTGTTTTATGTTGATAACAACAACAATAATATTAGTAGAACTCCTTGTAAACATTTAAAAAGAGAAATAATAGTGGCCATCAACAAACTTCATGGCTCACTCAACAAGAAGTCATGTCAGATTAACCTCATTTTTTAAATTCATAGGGTTACTTGACTGGTAAATCAGGCAAGGCCAGAGACATAGTATATTTAGAATTTTGCTATGTTCATTGACACATCAGAGATGATACAGGGTAGATGATAGTGTTATTTGATAGATTCACAATTGGATGAATAACAGAATCAAAAGAATGATCTTTAATGGTTAGATGCCAGCTTAAAGAGAGATCTTTAATGGGTAGCATAAGCATAATGTTGAATATTCTATATTATTCTATGCTAGTGCAGTTGCTTTATTTAAGCCCCAGTGAAGGGTATTAAATTTGTTCCTATTAAATTTCCATATTAACTTGATATGACTCATTGTTCAAACTTGTCACAATCTTTTTGAATTCTATTTTGTCCAGTATATTAGCTATTCTTAGCTTTGTATTACCTGCAAATTTGATAAATCTTCTATTAAAAAAAAAACAGAGATGCCCAATGATTGAAGAATAGCTAAATGAAGTTTGGTAGATGGAAGTAAGGAAGTGTGAAATGAGATAAATGCCAGTTCAGAAAATTATTCATGTTAATGAGGGAGACTACATGTAAACAATGACATAGAAAACTATATATATATATATATATATATATATATATATATATATATATATATATATATATATATGAAAAATTGAAAATAATCAGTGAAAGACATTAAGATAAGGATGTTGGGGAAAGTCTTTCTGTAGAAGTAGAATTTTAGTTAGAACTTAAAGAAAGCCAAGAGGTGGCTAGAAGGAGTCAGTTAATTCAAGGTAAGGAAGACATCTAATGAAAATGTGCAGAGTTAGGAGATGGAGTGTGTTGCACGTAGTCTCCCTCATTAGACTGTGAGTTTCTTGAAGGCATGAGCCTTTTTTCTTGTTGTTGCATTTCTTTGTATCTTTGGCTCTAAGCATTTATCATACAATAAGAACATACAAATGTTTGTTGACTTATTTTTTCCCTTTTTTCTTTTTTATCAGAAGGTGTTTTCCAAGTTGTATAATTCTACAATCATGATCACCTAATTCATATCTTTCTATCTTTTCTGCTTAAGAAAGCATGAAACCTTATCAAATCTTTTAGTGAAATATAGATATACTATTTCTATAGCATTTCTCTGATCCAGTTTAGGTCATTCTACAATGAAACAAAAGGAGGTCAATCCATTATTGTCTATACTTGATGAAGCTACATTGATCCACTGATGCCTTTTCTAATGTGGCTCCCTTTAATAAGACATTGTAGAATTGAGGTCAGGATCACTAGATTATGGTCTTCAGATCTTGTTTAAGAGTTATTGGGATAATATTTGCCTCTTTTTAATCTGTGATGCCATTCCCTTTCTCATTATTATTTCAAAGATTCTCAGTACCCGACACACTTCTCAATACTCAAGGATGTAGTTTGTCTAAACCAGGTGACCCGAATTCCTGAGGCTTGATTTCTATTTTCTTACTTGTCTCATTTTGAATTTCTGTTACCATTGTCCCTGTCATTTTCTATCTTGTATCATATTTATTTGTGTATATGCTGTATCTACTCCACTGCCTCCATTAGGCTTGAAACTACTAAGATGTATATTGTAATTTTTTTTTTCTTTTTGAATTCTCAGTCTAGCACAGTGCCTTGCAGTTTCTCAGAAAATTCCTGTTCAATTGAATTGAACTGAATGAAGTGAATCAAAATTGACATTACTGGTATGAGTTCAGAGAGTTGTTCCCCTTCTAGTCAGAAACTTTATAGACAGCTGCCTACATGCTCCTATTTCTGAGACTATTGTCTTTCAAATTAACTCCTTCAGGTCTTATTGATGCATGAAATTCCTCTAAGAGGACAAAGATTTCCTGTAGTGTTCTGTAAGAGACAAAGCTGCAAATCCACTATCTCTGGGGTTTGGCAATTTCACACTGAAGTAAAAATGACAGATTTTTAAAAGTTTCAGTGAGCATGTTTGCAATGAGTGAGAGGGAAATGGAGCTAGATGCATTAGGAACTTAAATATAGGAAAACGAATACTAGAAAAGAAGAAAAACACAAGAGAAGAATGTTTAGGAGCTTGGAGAATAAACTTTATGGCTTTTGTTTTCCATGGAGCCCATTGCTGGGGTCCTTGACATATGTCTCCAGAGAACTTTCTCTGTCATGCCTATGCCATACTTCCTAGGTATTTTTTGGTCTGTTGTAGCTTAAAAAAAAATACACCAAGGATATCAAGGTTGAATGCAAGGGCAGAACAGCAATAAATGGTGGGAGCTGAGGTCAAGTAAAGGTTGTCTTCCATAAAAATTGGAATAGTATAGAACTGAAGAAGTCCTGAAGGAAGAAAATCTTAGGGGAGTCTTCTAGTTAGTTCTTTTTTCTTTAGGCTTCTAAACTATCCCTTATGATTTTCTGTTCAAGTTCTAAACAATGAAATCCTCAATGTCTTCTCTGAAGCATATAATGCTCAGAGTCTGAAGTAGAAGGAGGTGGGGGATTTTAGGGTTTGCCTTTCTAATCAAAAAAATAGAAATAACCACTCATGTGGTAGATAAATGGGAAGATGAAAGATTCTAGATGATATTTCTTCTCTGTATCCCAACTCTACCTCTTCCTCTAAGAGCACTGAACGTGGAGTAAGAGCCCCTAGCTTCTAGATCTAACCTTGTTATTAAATCCCTGCATTCATGATTATGTTAGTGACTGGATAAGTCACTAACCTGGGGCATCTTTTTGCTGATCTCTAAAAGAATATAGGTTAATCTACAGGACAAAATGAAATGCTATCATGAAATCGCTTTACAAATTGTAAAGTGCTATATAAATGCTAGTTATTAATTACTACTACGACTATTACAATCACTATTACTACTACTACTACTACTACTACCATTACTACTACTACTATCAATACTACCACTACTATCAATACTACTACTACTATTATCACTATCACCACTATTACTATTACTATTACTACTACTACTATTGATACTACTACTACTACTATCACTACTACTATTACTACTACTACTATCACTACTTCTATTACTATTACTACTATCATTATTACTACTACTATCACTATAATTATTACTACTACTACTACTACCACCACTACTACTACTACCATTACTACTATTACTACTACTACTACTATGATGACCACTACTACTACTGCTTACTGGCGTAAGGCTGCTCTGTATGCTACAGCTTTTTGGAACCACAGGTGAGTGTTAGTTTTATCAGGTGGACCCCAAAGGTGAATGAGTAGCCCTGAAAAGGGCTCAACAAACTCAAGGGGTGCTAGTCCTTCTGAATCCCGGGTTGAGAGCAATCTACATGTCTCAAATCCATTGGTGAGTTAGGGGGATGTCTACCCCAAGCATGTGAAGACTTTCCAGTGGAATAGATGGATGAGAACAATTTGTTCCAAGAGCCATGAAGGTGGCTGAAGCTGGCATCAAAAAACTATTAAAGCTTGGCATTGACAACAACAAGGCGATCCACTGCATCCTTAGTCATTGCCAGTCATCTTGACCTTTGTCCTGCCATGGGGCTTCAAGGACTCAGGAAGAGAAAGAAGTTAGAGACTTAATGCAACTCTGCCTCACTTAAATCCAATTTATGCATAAGACATTAACCAGTGACATCATTGCTCCTCTCTGAAAACAAAGGAGATACAATGGCTCCTCTCCTTTTCTTTATAGAGGTGGAAAACTAGGGGTGCAGGACATAGCATAAGACAGACTTTTTCAATTTGTTTGTTTTGATGAATACTTCCTCTCCCTTTTAAAAATTCTTTCTTATAAGAAGTGTCTTTCTAGGATAGGGTAAAAGAAGGGAGAGAGATAAATTGGGGACGTAGGTAGTGTAATAAAAAGAAATTAATGAAATTTATTTATTTATTGTCCTCAATAGAATTGTTGAAATGAAAGAAATGAAATGTTGAAATTGTTGAAATGAAATGAAATTTTGCCTTGCATTATCACACTGCCTACCTTTCTAGCAAGCAGAGTTGACTGACATATTGTTTGTAGACCATCACGAGCATAACTTTTAAATACAAAATAGCAATGGATAGCCATGGTCTGACTCGAAAGTTTTTTTTTTTTTAATCTAGATCCCTCTTGACCCAAGGAGCCTTCTGACAGTGTCACCTCTGTCCCCAATGGGAGTCTGTTCTTTGTATCCATGCTTCTTTCTTCTTGACCTATGATCCATTAATTGAGGACACTCAAACGTGTCCCAAATTAGATGAAGGAACATGTTCTTTCCCCCACCCCACTAGTACACGGTGTTCTTCCCCTTCCATCTGTTACTGGTTAGCTACAACTGCAGACAATTTCTTTCTCCACCACCATGTTCGCGGTGCCAACACTTGATACTGTGCCTCTGGTGAGCGGTAGAAAAGAATGTGTGTGCGTATGTGTGTGTGCATAGCAAGTTTCCAGTACTGGGTCTGATTTCTCTTCTGATGTCTGGGGCCCGGTGAACCCCAAATCAGTCTCTGGAGACAGGAGCTCTCTTCTAAGTCACACATACACATAGAAATAAACACACGGACACACAGATAAATTCCCAGTAAAGCCTATTCTCTGGTTTGGCTATGGCTTTTCCATCACCCTCCTCCTTCTTTAATGTGTGTTGAGTGCTGACAAAATTTTTGGCAACTATGTGCATGTGTACACAAGACATATAGACTAAGGGAGGGACTGGGGGAACCAGAGTTGCTAAATAAATATAACTTATATTTGGAATCTTCTAGCCAAAAAAAAACAGTTAAATACTAGAGCTATAATTATTCATAATCAAACAATCAATAAACTTGTCTACGATGTGCCAGATTCTGTGGATATAGAGACAAAAATGAAACAGCAAGCTCTGAAGGAGCTTACTTGGGGAGATGACAGGGACACTTAAAAGTACATACTAAATACACAAAATCATTATAAACTTCTGAGGCATGTGACCAACAAGATGGAGAATTAGACATTTTCTCTGATCCTCATGATATTTTAAACTTCTTCAAAATAGAAATTATGCACCAAAGGTAAACCTACTTCAGTTGTCTCTGTGATCTAGGATACTTGAAACCCTTAAAAACAAACAAACCAACCATGAAGTATATCCTAGGCTCACACATCAGCACTTTCCATTGCTCACTGAGCAGTGAGACTGCACTAAATGACTGAAGTACCTGACCCATGCGATTGCAACAAAATCCAACCCTCTACCCTGTTAGATTCCTTCTTCTCCGTTCTCCGTTCTTTGCAGTTTTTCTCCGTGCTGTCAGAGATCTGGTCCAGGTTATGAAAATTTATTAGAGCCTCAATGGTCAATGCCTTGGCAACATCTTGTGCTGCAAAAGATTTATGTAGAGAGCAGAGGAACAGAGGGAATGGGCAACAACTTTTAAGCTTATGGTTGAAATTGGGCACAACCTGATGTTCCAACATCACCTAACTCCTCTCAGCCTTGGAGATACAAACTCCAAATGACAGAAATTATGCCTGACTATAGTGGGACCAATATAGCAGCATAAAGTAAAGTAAAACAAGTATCTCTATACAAGCAAAACATAATGATCTCAAAAACAAGATGTGTAGAGACAACTTAAGGACTATAACTTTCCCAGAAGAAAGCAACTTAAAAAACCTTGGACATCATAATGCAAGAGATAATATAAGAAAACTGCCCAAAGAGTCTGCTCATGGAAGATGAAATACCACTCCAAAGAATTCATATGTCCTCTCTTGAAACTTGAAAGTTCTAAGAGATAGTGACTAAATTTAACAATTCAATTCAAAAGCAACATGTTCTGCCACCAAGAGAAATTACTGGATGAAATTTGAATGAAAAGATGTTTGAATAACATAAGATTATTCTATAACCATTAGAAAATGCAGAAGGGAATGGAAAAGCAAGTTCCAAAGAGTAATAGGAGTTTAGGGTATAGTCCAAGATGACCTATCCTTTAAATCTGAGCTCAACTTGAAATGGAAAAATATGGATGATAATAATGAGGAGTTTTTGATGCATTTTTTTAATTTTTGAGGGACAATTGGGATTAAATGATTTTCTCAGGGCACACAGCTAGGAAGTATTAACTGTCTGAGGTTGTTGAACTCAGGTCCTCCTGACTCCAGGACCAGTGCTCTATCCACTAGCCCATCTAGCTGCCCCTCAATGCATTTTTATAGAAAGAAAATCTGATCTAAAGAAATTATTTGCTTCTCAAATACTATAGACAATAGAAAATGATGGAGAAGTTAATGAATGCATGGGGGTGGGGTAGAATATTCAGTGAAGGAATTAAGGGCAGCAATAGCAATAGAGTGATAATAAAGACACCAGCAAGAGTCTTCTTTTTAAGTTTACCCAGGAGTTAGAGTGATGATGGAAATTGCATAGAGGTATCAGTGGAGTCTTGAGCATTATGGACAGAATTCAGAGATAAATTGTGAAGTGAATTAAAGTGGCTTTTTTTTTTTGGTGGGACTACTTTACAAAATGGGAAAATACATGTGTGGGAAGGAGAGTAGAGGAAAAAAGAAATGTATGATGTTAACAGTTCATACTGAGGGCTAGTGGGGAGGAGAAGGTGACTCCTGTATTCTTTTAGGAAGAGAAGAGTCTGGAAAGAAGTAGGTAAAGAAATGGGGGAAGGAATGTAAATAGGAAAGAAAGGAGGTTATTTCTTGTTTTGATGGCAGGAAAGAGTTCCACTAAGGAATGTTCTTATGGATGAAGATAACTTTTTGTCAAGGGAGATGGGGACAATATAGTGGCTATTGTCTGGATGACTTAATGTCTTAAAATAGTATTTATCCTACCTCATGAGTGAGAGAGTTGGAACTTCCAGGGAAAACTGCCACCTAAAAAAGTTAGAGGATATAGACCAAGCTAGGAATTTTGAAAATAATAAAGAATAAAATAACTAGAGGAGAGTATAGATCAGTGGCAGAATGAATAGTCAGATACATGAGAGGAGGGTGTCCTACTCTCATTCTATTATTTACAGGAGATGCCATTGTTCTTAGACTGAAATATAATGGAAAAGAGGAATCCATGAAGCAAACACTATAAGACAATGGCAGAAACTGTCTAGAGGAGAGAGTTCAAAATGAATACCTTGGAGTTTTTTATTCTATGAGGGATACAGAGAATAGAGAAAAACTAGATAACTGTAGGAGTTATGAACCAGAGAATGAAAGTCAAAGATAGAAAGAGAGGATACAGAAGAATAAAATGAGGAGAATCCTTTCTTAAAAGGGTTGCAAAGATAAAATTTAAAAAAAACTACTAATAAACAGGATTAGTTGAAGGAGAGGAGAAGGAGGAATCTACTTGAGTGAGAGAAAAAAAAGAAGGAAAGAATAAATAACCAAATCAAAATAGGAAAGAAAAAGGAATTGCTAAGGAATTTCCAAAGGAAAAGGATAAAATGTAGAAGGGGATTGAGGGATTAGGGAAGAGTTACAGAGGGAATAGTGATATCTAGAAAAAGATTTAAGTTAAAGTAACTGAATCTAATGCTGTGTTTATGATGGAAGAAGAAAAATCATAAGTTAAAAACTCAACATTAGAAACAAATGGAGGAAAATATAAATCCAACTCATAACTTTAAATGTGAATGGATTAAATAATAAAACTAAAAAGAGTGACAGATTAAATAACAAATAACCCCCTACCACTTGTTGGGGTTTATTTGTTATTAAATGGACACATGCATAATAAAACTGAGGGGATAGAAAAAATATTATGCATCAAGTGAATTTAAAAAAAAAACAAAACACAGACACTGTAGTCATACTGTCTGTCAAAGCAATAGCAAACATTTTAAAATAAAAAAAAAAGATAAACAAGGAAACTACATTATGATTAAAGGAAACATAGATGACAAGCAAACATCATTAATGAACTTATATACTCCAGATGCCTCGGCATATAAATTAGCTGAACTACAGGAAGACATAAACAGTAAATAACAATGACCCAAAACTTCAATAACCCTCTCTCAGTTCTGAATAAGACAAACTGAAAGATAAACAAAAGAAAAAATATGGAGTTCAACAACTTGTTGGAGAAACTACAGTTAATTAGAAGAGTTTAACTTTTAAACTAAAGGTAAAAGGCATTTTAAAAATGTGTCAGCAAAAGAAATTAAATATTTCTCAGTACCACATGGAGCTTTTACAAAAATTGGCAGTGTCTTGGGGAATTGCGATATTGTAAACAAATGTAAAAAGTCAGACATAGTTCTTTAAAAACCATACACAATACAAATAGTCATTGGTTCAGGGACCACAAACAAAATAAACAGACCCAAATAGAGATTTTAAAACATCTATCTATCTATCTATCTATCTATCTATCTATCTATCTACCTATCATCTATCTTTCTATCCATTCATTCATTTATTTAATAAATGTTAATTCAAAAAAATTGAGTTCCAAATTCTTTCTGTCCCTCTACCCCTTTCCTTACCTGTTAAGAAGGCAAATAATATGATAACCATTATCCATGTGAAATTACACAAAATATATTTCCATATTGACTGTATTCAAAAGAAATAGAGAAAGAATAAGGAAAAAAGAAAGAAAGGAAGGAAGGAAGGAAGAAGGAAGGAAGGAAAGAAGGAAAGAAAAAAAGAAAAAAGGAAGGAAGAAACTCTATAAAATAAAGTGGCAAAATATTTTTAAATTTACAGTCAGGTTTTATCAATTCTCTTCCTGGAGGTTGGTAGCATTTTTAGTATGAGTATGTTTTCAAGGATCATTGTATTATTCAGATTAACTGGATCTTTCACAGTTGTTCATTGTTTCAGCATTGCTATTATCATGTACCATTCTCCTGGTTCTGATCACTTCACTTTGAACAAGTTTATATATCTTCCTAGATTTTTCTGAACCCATCCTACTTGTCATTTCTTATAGCATACTAGTATTCTAATACAATTATATGCTACAACTTGGGCATTGCCTCAATTTACAATTTTTTGCCTCCACAAAAAGGACTGCAATAAATATTTTTGTATTATAGGTCCTTTCCATTTTTATTTAATCTCCATGGGATACAGACTTAGTAATGGTATTGGTATATAAACCATAGTAATGGTAACCTAATGGTCAAAAGGTGTGCTAAGTTTTATTGCCCTTTGGACCTAGTTCCAATTGTTCTCTAGAATGGCTGGACCACTTCACTGTTTCACCAATAATATATTAGTGTACCTTATTTATTCACATTCCTTCCAGCATTTCTCATTTTTTCTTTTCTGTTATGCTAGTCAATTTGATAGTTATGAGGTGATAGCTTAGAACTGTTTTAATTTGAATTTATTTAATTATTAGTGACAGAACATTTTTATATGTCTATAATTTTGATTTCTGCTCAAATCCTTTGATCAATTGGGTAATGACTTTTATTTTTCTAAATCTGACTTAGATCCCTTTACAGTTGAGAAAAGAGATCTTTATCAGAGAAACTTGCTGTAAGCTTCTCCTCTTTGAATTTTTTGCTTTCTTTCTAATTTTGACTCCATTGGTTTTGATTGTGCAAAAGGCTTAACTTCAATGTTATCAAAATTATTTTACCTCCCCATATCTTTTATGTAGTCATAACCTTTCTTCATAAATATATCTGGCATGATTCTCCAATTTGCTTTAGCTATCTCCTTTATGTCTAAATCATGTACTTATTTTGACATTATTGGTATATGGTATGAGATGTTGAGTTATGCCTAGTTTCTGCCAGACTTCTTTTACATTTTCTCAGTAACTTTTGCTGAATAGTAAGTCCTTGTCCCCAAAGTTTGGATCTTTGAGCATATCAAGTTCTAAATTACTGGGTTCCTTTATTTCTTTTATTGTGTACCTAATCTATTCCACTAATCAACCACTCTATTTCTTACCCAGTACAAGGTTGTTCTGATGATTACTGCTTTATAGTGTAGTTGAAATACTGCTATCTTCATTTTCTTTCCCTTGAAATTTAAAATTTTTTTGTTCTTATAAATTAATTCTTTGGTAGTTTGTTATAGCACTGAATAAATAAATTAATTTAGGTAATATCATTTTCATTATGTAGTCTTGGTCTACTTATGAATAATTTATATTTATCAAATTGTTTACATATATCTTTAGTGTGAAAAATGTTAGATCTTATGTATTTTATCCCAAGTATTTTATATTGCTCAAAGTTATTTTGAAAAGGCTACATTTAATATTTCAGATTTTCTGAATTTGATAAGTTTTTGTGCCTAAATGCAAGGTCAATTTTTATGAAGATACCATGTATAGGTGAGGAAAAGGTTATCTGTTATGTTCTCTTTCAAAGTTCAATCTCCTTCACTTGGGGCTCGGCTAGTTTTCTGGAGGCTTTCTAGAGTCTGGTTTCAGTGGAGAAGCAAAGGAGGAGAGCCTGCCACTAAGGTGGTGTTAGATGGGATGAATCAGTCTGAGTCCAAGGGCTTGTGCTCTAGCCTCCAGCTTCCAGTCTTCTGTTCACTTGTCTTCTCTGGGTCTGTGAATTTCTGAATCTACCTGGCTGAGGCTTCTAGCTTATATGCTCTACACTGAGTATAAACCAATCATTATATCACTAGGAAACCATTATTTGTTGTAAGATTAAATCAATCATACTGAACCATGCTAAACTAGATAACCATTGTTTCTATCAATTCCACTGACTTAGCACCTTGTAAGAATCCTTTGTTTCAAGTTCAGAGTTCTGGTCTATAACAGGTATATATACTTCTTTTTATTTCCCTTCCATTTTATCCAGAGGTCTGTCATGTCTAACTTTTGTAAGATTCTGTTTGCTTTTCTTTATTCTATTTTTATCTTTACTTTTTTCTTATTTAAAAAATATTTGTTATTTAATATTTCTTATTAAAAAATTAAAAAAATATTTCTTATTTAAAAATATTATTTATCTATATAACACTTGTTTAAAAAATTTATTTAATCTTATTTAAAAAAATATTGTTTATCTATATAACACTTTTCTCTTTTAAATATTCTCCCTCTCATGTACTGCCTCTTTCAGTTACTGAGAAAGTACACAATATGATATCAATTATGCATGTGATAGTGTGTAAAACACATTTCCATATTAGCCATATTGGAAAAAAAGACAAAAAATTAAAGTAAGAAAATTATACATTAATTTGTACTCAGGTCATTAGTTCTCTACCTGGAATTGGATAGCATTTTTTCTTTTAAATCATGAGTTCTTTGGAATTGTCTTAGGTCATTATACTGATGAGAGTAGCCAAGTCTTTCACAGTTGATCATCATTATAACATTGTTGCTTCTGTGGACAATATTCTGGTTCTTCTCTTTTGACTTTGTATTGGTTCATATAGATCTTGCCATGTGGAATACAATACTATTGTACTATACAGTATATTATTATACTGTATTATATTATGATAGTATTATACAATCATTTAGCATTAGCACAACTTATTAACTATCTATCAATTTATGATCATCCCTTCCATATTCAATTCTATGCCACCACAAAAATGCTATAAATATTTTTTGAACATATAGATATTTCTTCTTGTTCTTTGATCTTTTTGTGATCAGAACTAGCAGTGATATTACTGGGTCAAAGAATATGAAAAGTTTTATAGCTTTTTGGACATAGGTCCAGATTGTTCTCTAGTATGGTTGTACCAGTTTGCTACACCAATAGTACATTAGTGTACAGATTTTCTCTCATTCCTTCTAGCATTTATCATTTATGATGACTGCAAAATGATATTTCAAAGTTATTTGTTTCTCTGTCTCTCTCTCTCCATATATATACACATATTCTTTCATTATTGAAACAATTCCAATGAGAGTGAGGTTCAATAACTTCCTGAAATTCCTCCATTTCCCCCCTCTACTGTAAAAGCTCTTCCTTGAACATATTTTTAAAGTGAGAAAAATTTCCCCATTCTACCTCTCCTTTCCCCCTGCTTCCAGTATATCTCTCTTTCTTATTCTTTCATTTTCTTTTTTTTAATTAAAACTTTTAATTTACAAAGCATATGCCTGGATAATTTTTTCCAACATTGACCCTTGAATAACCTTTTGTTCCAAATTTTCCCCTCCTTCTCCCCTCTCTCTCTTCTAGCTGGGAGATAGTCCAATTCATGTTAAATATGCTGAAATACATATTACATCCAATATATGTATACATATTTATACAATTATCTTGTTGCACAAGAAAAATCAGATCAAGAAGGAAGAAAAAGAAAAACTGAGAAAGAAATCAAAATGTAAGCAAATAACAGAGAGAGTGAGAATGCTATGCTGTGTTCCACCCTCTGTTTCCATGGTTTTCTCTCTGGGTGTAGATGGCTCTCTTCATCACTGCACAAGTGGAACTAGTTTGAATCATCTCAATGTTGAAGAGACCCACGTCTGTGAGAATTGATTGTTATATAGTCTTGTTGTTGACACGTATAACAAACTCCTGGTTCTGCTCATTTTACTTAACATCATTTCATGTAAGTCTCTTCATGCCTCTGAAATCATGCTGCTGGTCATTTCTTACAGAACAGTAGTATTCCATAACATTCATATACCATAATTTATTCAGCCATTCTCTAATTGATGGGTATCCACTCAGTTTCCAGTTTCTTGCCACTACAAAGAGGGCTATCATAAACATTTTTGCACATGTGGGTCCCTTTCCCTCCTTTAAGATCTCTTTGGGATATAAGCCCAGTAGAAACACTGTTGGATCAAAGGGTATGCAAAGTTTGATAACTTTTTGAGCATAGTTCCAAATTCCTCTCCAGAATGGTTGGATCTATTCATAGTTCCACTAACAATGTATCAGTGTCCCACTTTTCCCACATCCCCTCCAACATTATCCTTTCCTGTCATCTTAGCCAGTCTGACAGGTGTGTAGTGGTCTCTCAGAGTTGTCTTAATTTGAATTTCTCTGATCAATAGTGATTTGGAGCCACCTTTTCATGTGGCTACAAAGTTTCATTTTCTTCATCTGAAAATTGTCTATTCAGTTCTCTATAAATTTTAGAAATGAAGCCTTTCTCAGATCCTTTGGATGTAAAAATGTTTTCCCAGTTTATTGCTTCCCTTCTAACCTGTCTGTATTAGTTTTGTTTGTTCAAAAACTTTTTAACTTAATATAGTCAAAATTATTTTATGATCAATAATGATCTCTAGTTCTTCTTTGGTCCCTAATTCCTTCCTCCTCCACAGATCTGAAAGGTAAATTATGCTATCTTCTTCTAATTTATTTATAATATCATTCTTTATGCCTAGATCATGAATCTTGGAATATGGTGTTCTGTCGATCAAAGCCTAGTTTCTGCTCTACTAATTTCCAATTTTTCCAACAGTTTTTGTCAAATAGTGAATTCTTATCCCAAAAGGTGGGGACTTTTGGGTTTGTCAAATTCTAGATTATATATTCATTTATTATAGTCATTGGTTATTTTGTCCTGTGAACCTAACTTATTCCAATGATCAGTTAGTCTGTTTCTTAGCCAGTACCAAATGATTTTGATGACTGCTGCTTTACAGTTTTAGATCTGTACAGCTAGGCCACATTCATTTACTTTTCTTTTCATTAATTCCTTTGAAATTCTTGACCTTTTGTTCTTCCAGATGAATTTTGTTGTTATTTTTTTCTAGTTCAGTAAGATAGTTTCTTCGGAATTTGGTTGATATAGAACTAAATAAATAGATTAGTTTAGGGAATGTTGTCATCTTTATTATATTCGTTCAACCTATCCACAAGCACTTGATATTTTTCCAATTGCTTAGATCTAACTTTATTTGTGTGGAAAGTGTTTTGTAGTTTTGCTCATATAATTCCTGACTTTCCCTTGGAAGATAAATTCCCAAATATTTTATATTATCAACAGTTATGTTAAATGGAATTTCTCTTTTTATCTCTTGCTGTTGGATTTTGTTAGTGATATATAAAAATGCTGATGATTTATGTGGTTTTATTTTGTATTCTGCAACTTTGCTAAAGTTGTGCATTATATCTAATAGCATTTTAATGGATTCTATGGGGTTCTCTAAGTATACTATCATATGTGCAAAGAGTGATAATTTGGTTTCCTCATTACTTACTCTAATTCCTTTAATCTCTTTTTCTTCTCTTGTTCTTTTATTGAATAGCAATGGTGATAGTGGGCAACTTTGTTTCATCCCTGATCTCATTGGGAATGGTTCTAGTTTATTCCTATTACATATGATGCTTCTTGATGGTATTAATAAGATGCTACTGACTATTTATTCCTATACTCTCTAGTGTTTTTAATAGGAATGGGTGTTGAACTTTATCAAATGCTTTTTTCTTCATCTATTGACATAATTATATGGTTTTTGTTAATTTGATTATTGATATAGTCAATTATGCTAATAGTTTTCCTAATATTGAACCAGCCCTGCATTGCTGGTATAAATCCTACTTGGAGCCTTGCAGGCTTAATCTCCCTGGGCCTTAGCTTTCTCATTTATTAACTGAAGGACTTGAACTAGATATCCTCTTAGGTTCCCTTTAGCTTCAGAACTATGATCCTTTGGCCCACCTCTTTTTCAACTTAAATATCCTTTTTTTTTTTTTTTTTTTTTGTATAGGTTCCATGAACTGCCAACAAGAAAGTGTACTCCTTTCTGTCTCCATTCAATTTTCTCCAAAGATCTATCATACCTAACTTTTCTAGTATTTGATTTACGTCTTTAACTTCTTTCTTATTTATTTTGTATCCGGTTCTGAGATATATAATTTTGCTGTCTATTTCTTCTTGTAGCACTCTTAACTTCTCCTTCAATAATTTAGGTGCTATACCACTTGGTGCATATATGTTTAATATTGACATTGCTTCATTATCTCTTGTTCCCTTTAGCAAGATATAGTTTCCTTCCTTATCTCTTTTAATTAGATCAATGTTTACTTTTGCTTGATCTGAGATCAGGATGGCTACCCCTGTTTTTTTTTTTTTTTTTTTTTTTTTTTTTTTTTTTTTTTTTTTTTAACTGCACCTGAATGTATTATCCTCTTTTAAATATGTTTCCTATAAACAACATATTGTAGGATTCTGGCTTTTAATCCAGTCTACTATCTGCTTCTGCTTTATGGGAAAGTTCACCCCATTCACATTTACGATTAAAACTACTAATTCTGTATTTCCTGCCATCTTATTATCCCTAAATTATACTATTCTCTTTCCTTTTCCCTTTTCCCTTCTCCTCTGTGTTTAACTTATGAGCACCACTTGTCTCAAGCAACCTTCCCCCTTTATAATCCCTTCCCCCTTGGAGTCCCTCCCCCTTTCTCCTACTATTTCTGTTTTTCCTTCTTTTTAGCTTACCTCTTCCCTTTTCACTTTTCACATTCCTCTTTTTCAATAAGGTGAGAGAAATTTCTCTGTAAACCAAATATGTCTAATATTTTCTCTTTGAGCCAAATCTGATGAAAGTAAGATTCACATAATGTTCATCCCCCTCCATTCTTTCCCTCAAATGTAATAGGTTTCCTTTGCCTCTTCATCAGATATAATTTCCCTCTTTTTATCTCCTCTTTTCCCTTTTTTCTGGTACAATCCCCTTTCCACTTCTAGATCCTTTTTCATACCATAACAGTAAAATCAAATTATACATGCACTCTTTATGTATGCCCATAACAGAAATACAGTTCTCAAGAGTTGTTTTTACCTTTTTATGTTTCTCTTGAGTTCTATATTTGGAGATCAAAATTTTTGTTTAGCTCTGGTTTTTTCATCAGAAATAAATGGAATTCACTTGTTTCATTGAATGCCCATCTTCTTCCTAGAAGAGAAGGCTCAGTTTAGCAGGGTAGTTTATTCTTGGCTGTATTTCAAGTATCTTTACCTTTGGGAATATCAAATTCCAGGACTTTTGATCCTTTAAGGTGGAAGCTGCTAGATCTTAGGTGAACCTTATTGTGGCTCCTCTGTATTTGAAATTTTTTTCCCTGGCTGCTTGTAATATTTTTTCCTTGGTATGATAGTTCTGAAATTTAGCCTCAATATTCCTTGGAGTTTTAATTTTGGAGTCTCTTTCAGGGAGTGTTCAGTGAATTCTTTCAATGATTCTATGATATCAGGGCAATTCTCTTTGATGATTTCCTGAAAAATAGTGTCTAAGTTCTTTTTTTTCATCATGGTTTTCAGGGAGTCCAATAATCCTTAGATTGTCTCTCCTAGATCTATTTTCCAGGTCAGTTGTTTTCCCAACTAGGTATTTTACATTTTTTCTACTTTTTTCATTTGTTTGGTTTTGCTTGACTGATTCTTGATATGTCATTGAGTCATTCTTTTCCTTTTGTTTAATTCTGATTTTTTTAGTGAATTATTTTCTTCATTTTATTTACTTCTTTTTGTATTTGTCCAACTGAGTTTTTAAATGAGTTGTTCGGTTCTATAGAATTTTTTCCATTTTACAAATTCTGTTTTTTAACAAGTTATTTTCTTTTTCTATTTCACAAATTCTGTTTTTCTGGGAGTTGCTTTCTTTTTCCATTATATCAAATCTATCTTTTAATGAGTTACATGCCTTTTCCATTTCACTAAGTCTATTTTGTAGTGAATTTTCTTCAGATAGTTTCTGTGTTGCCTTTTCTAAACCCTCTTGCAAATTTTTCATTTCCTTTCCTCATTTTTCTTCTAGTTCTCTTTTAAGATCTGTTTTAATTTCTTCTAGGAGAGCCTTGTGTGATGGGGACTAGGTTATATCACCTTTTGGGGCTTCATCTGGAGACAATCTGCCTATAGTCTTCTTAGGGTTTGAAATCTGTTCTTTTCTTTTGCCATAAAAGCTGTTTATAGTCAGAGTCCTCTTTACTTTTCTACTCATTAAAAAAAAAAGTTAAGGTCTGCCTTTAGGGCAGGGAGATTTTCCAAGCAGCTGCAGCTGTTCTGGATTAACACTGATTCACTCCCAGTACTGGGTGGGCATGGCTAGGTCCTGTGAGATTCTGGATTTTTTGGGGGTTCACTATTGATCTTTTGTGTTTGTTTTGGATGTTTTATAACTTCTCTGATGATCTACTGGCTTGCAACTAGGGAAGAGTGGCCAATACTGCTGTAGATTCCCGTAGATTCCTCCCTGTAGATTCTCTACCACACAGAGTCTGCACCATCCAGAAGTGTCAGTAATGCGCCAGGAGTTTGCACTGTTTATGCTGGTGTTTGTACTCAGCTGGTTGCGCTGGCTGCCTCCCTCATGTTTCCAATTGAAACAGACCTTTTCTGGTGATCTTCAAAATTATCTTCTGCTGATAATTTGTTGTACTCTCAATATTTGTGGGTTCTGCCAGTCCAGAGCTAATTCAGAGGCTGAACTTTGTAATTATTGTGAGGGTTGTAGAGAAGGTCAGAGAGAAATATGTGTTGTCTCCATCATCTTGATTCCCCTGTCCACTTTTCATTTTCTTGAATGTTCTAAGATATTCTACTAGCATCCATGCCCTTAGTCTATATAAGCTCCTTTTAACTGTCCTACAGATAAAGTTTTTAGGAGTTACATGTATCTTTTTCCCATATAGAAATGTAAATAATTTAATCTCATTGAGTCATTTGTGATTTTTCTTTTATGTTTATCTTTTTATGCTTCTCCTGAGTCTAGTGTTTGAATGTCATTTTTCCCATTGTTCTTATCTTTTCATCAGCAATGCTTGAAAGTTCTCTATTTCATTATTCCATTTCCACCCAAAGGATTATAATCAGTTTCTCTGGGTTGTAATCCAAGCTCCTTTGCTGTACAGAATAACAATCTCAAGCCCTCTTCTTTAATGTGGAAAATGCTAAATTTTGTATATTCCTGACTGTGGCTCCATGATATTTGAATTGTTTCTTTTTTTGACTGCTTGCAATATTTTTTTGCCTTGGAAGCTTGGGAACTTGCCATAATATTCCTGGGAGTTTTTATTTTGGTATCTCTTTCAGGAGAAGATCAATAGATTACTTCAATTTCTCTTTTACCTTCTAGATCTAAGACATCAAGACATCTTTCTTGATAATTTTTTAAAAAGATGATGTCTAAGCTCTTTTTCTCATGATGACTTCCAGCTAGTCAAATAATTCTTAGATTATTTCTCCTTGATCTATTTTGCAGTTCAGTTACTTTTTCAATGAGATATTTCACATTTTCTTCTATTTTTTCATTCTTTTGACATAGAGGGACCTTTTAAATGTCATAAAATAACTTTTAAAAACCGAAACAAAGCATCATTAAAAATAAGGACACAATATAGCCTTTCCCAATAAATACAGGAGTGAAGCAAGAGTGTTTACTTTCTTAACTGTTATTTGATACAGTTTTGGAAATGATAGTACCAGCCATAATATATATACATATATATATATATATATATATATATATATATATATATATATATATATATATAAAGAATTGAAGGCATAAAGATAAATAAAGAGAATATAAACATATTCCTACTTACTGATGATATGGTGATATACTTGGAATATCCTGGGAATCAGCAGAGATACTAATTCAGACAATTAATAGCTTCAGCAAGATTGCAGTCTAGAAAATAAATCTTGACTTATCAATCGCATTTCTGTATGGTAGAGGAAATAATAGAAAGATTAATCTCATTTTGTATATGTACAACATTCATAAAATATCTAAGAATTGGTCTACCAAAGCAC
This sequence comes from Sminthopsis crassicaudata, assembly GCF_048593235.1. Taxonomy (NCBI): domain Eukaryota; kingdom Metazoa; phylum Chordata; class Mammalia; order Dasyuromorphia; family Dasyuridae; genus Sminthopsis; species Sminthopsis crassicaudata. The sequence goes on from NC_133618.1 coordinate 506,545,877, forward strand.
ATGAAAAACTTGTATAGATTCAATTTTACAAAGTGCTCCTTAAAATAATTAAAAGACCAATTTAAATAGATGAAGGAACATTCCATGGTTAAACCATGCTAATGTAATAAAAATGACAATACCACTAATGTTAATTTATACTTTTAATTCTATACCAAATTGTTAGTGAAATACTTTATGGAATTTGCTAAAATAATGACTAAATTCATTTGGAAACAACAAAAATATCAAAGAAATGATGAAAAGAAGACTAAAGGGGAATGGAACTTCTAGATCTCAAACTGCATTATAAAACAGCAGTCATAAAAACCATCTGGTATTGGTTAAAAAAAGGGAAAGAGACAGATCAATGGAACAAACTGAACAAGGTATTATCAGAAACAATGAAACTCAATAACTGAGTATTTGATAAAGTAATAAAAACACATACTATCCTCCTGAAATTCCACCTCCCCCACCAAAAAAAACTTATTTGATTAAAAACTGCAGTGAAAACTGGAAAACAGCCTGGCAGAAATTAGGCTTAGAAAAACAACTTATATTATATTCCATAATACATTCTAAGTGGATATGTAACTCTAATATTATAGATTATTCTGTACAAAAATTTGAAGAGAAACAAATTATATACTTCTCACAACTATGGGGGGATATATTCTTAACCAAATAAGAGATAGCAAAGATAAAGCAAATAATTTTAATTACATGAAATTGAAAAGCTTCTACATAGACAAAATAATCACATCAATAGTAATAAAATTATAAAGAATAAGCATTATAAAGATTCAAATGACTAGATGTAAAAGGACAATCCAAACCTGACTTATTGTAGAGATGGGAGGTCTACAAGTATTATACATTGCAAATATTTTCATGTTTTTTTCCAATGTATTTATGTCATGTTGATTTTTCCTTCTTTTTTCTTTTCTTGTTTTAAAAATATAATGCTTTTTATAGAAATTGACCCGCTAAGAGGAGAAAGAGAGATACTGGGAATAACTAAGATAATATAAAAATAGAAGACAATAATTAGAATCTTACTTAAAACAAAAACCAAAGTAATTTTATGGGAGAGACCCTATTATTGGGGGGCATTGGGGAAAGGCTTTATGGAAGCAGCTTTTGAGCACAGCTTTGAATGAAATTGGGAATTCCAAAACAGGGGTGAGAAACTTCTTGCTGTAAAGTCATTTGCTAAAGAAACTTTTGATGATGATGACTTGAAAAGTAGGCACAGCAATCTCCCATTGCTTGAGTTCTATAAATTGATAATTTTGTATGATCTGTGAATGATGTCATAAATATCCAGATGTCTCTTGACAGAAAAAAAGGTTCCCCATTCCTGTTCTAGAAGGTAGAGTTGAGGAAAAAGAGCATTCCAGGCAAGGGTGAGAGTTATAAATATAATTTTCCTATATAGGAATATAAACAGTTTAACCTTTTCAGATCTCTTATGTTTTGTCTTTCTTGTTTATCTTTTAATGTGTTTATTGAGTCTTTTATTGAAAGTCATATTTTTTTATTTAGCACTAGTCTTTTATTTAATTAAATATCCATTTTTTTTTCATTCTGAAGGATTTATACTCAGTTTTGCTGGGTGGGCAATTCTTGATTATAATCCTAATGTTTTTGCCCTCTGGAATAACAAATTCTAAGTCCTCTGCTTCCTTAGTGTAGACACTACTAAGTCTTAGAAATGTCCTGACTGTGGTTACATATTTGGATTGTTTCTTTCTGGCTGCTTGAAGTATTTTCATTTTCACATGGGAGCTCTGGAATTTATATCTTCATTTTGAGGATTTCTTTCATGAGGACATCAGTGGATTTTTTCAATTTCTTTTTTACCCTAGGGTTCTAGAATATCAGAGTAGTTTTCCTTGATGATTTCTTGAAATATAATGTCTGGGCTCTTTTTAAAAAAACAGTTTTCAGATAATCCAACAATTCTTAAATTATCTTTCCTCAATTTATTTTCCAAGATTGTTGTTTTTCTACTTTTTTCATTGTTTCAATTTTGTTTTATTGTTTTCTGATGTCTCATGGAATCATTAGTTTTCACTTATCCAATTTCAGTTCTTAAGGAACTGTTTTCTTTAGTGAGCTTTTAAGTCTTCTTTTCCATTTAGCCAATTTCACTTTTTAAGGGTATTTTTTCTTTGAGTAAATTTTCATATATCTTCTTCCATCTGACCAATTCTGCTTTTTAAGGAATTCTTCTCTTCACCATTTTTTTAAACCATTTGACTTGTTCTGTTTTTTAAGGTGTTGTTTTCTTGAGTATTTTTTGTTCCTCCTTTATCAAACTGTCAATATTTTTCATGATTTTCTTGTATCACTGTCATTTCTTTTCCCAAACTTTCCTCTACCTCTCTTATTTGATTTTAAAAACCCTTTCTGAGCTCTTCCAAGAATTTTTTGTGGGTGGTAGTAGTGGAGATAATGAGACCTATTCACATTTTTGGGGGGTATTGGCTTTGGATGGAGCTGATTTGATATTGTTTTCTTTTGAGTATTGATTTTGATCTTCTTTGTCACCATAGTAATTTTCTATGGTTGTTCTTTGTTGTTGTTGTTATTGTTTGCTCATTTCCCCAACCTATTTGTATATTTGGCTTTATGCTAAAATTGGGCTATGCTCCTTAGGTGGAGAGGATTTTGTTCCAAGTTTCAAGTTTTCTTATGCTGCTGTTTTCAGGGTCTGTAGGTTTACAGTTCTCCTAAGATGGTATGATTTAAGGAGAGGTGTGGTCATTGTTCTCTTGGCCTGTGTTCTGGCATATGAGTTAACACAAGAATATATTTTTTTTTGTACTTTGAATTGTGTTCAGGGTTCCTGCTTCTGCTAGTGTTCCTCCTTGCCTTGGCACTGACCTGGAACTATTATGGGTAGTACAACAGGGTTCTGCTCTTAATGCCAGTAAAATTTTCCTGTAATCTTATTTTGACTATTTGTTTGACTTTCATCTCTTTTACAGTCTGTAGAGTGAGCGCTCTGGAATCCTATACCAATTCAGTAGCCTTCAAGGATTGCTGCTGGCTTTCTGAAGTAGGGTTTGTACAGGCTTGGTCTGTGATAGCTTGTGTTCCATTCTCACTGCTTGTGAAAGCGACCTTTTCTTTCAACCTTCTAATTTGTCTTGGACTGGAAAACTGTTTTATCTCATCCTTTTGTTGGTTTTGCCATTTAAGAATTCATTTTGAGGCATTATTTAAATGTTGTTTGGAGGGGAATTTCAAAAATCTCAGGGAATTCCAGCCTTTATTCCTCCATCTTGGCTCTGCCTCCCACATCTTGATGATTCAAAAGTGTTAAGATGGCATATCAACTACCAGTTTGCTCTCTGATGTTTATCTCGTCCCATTTTATTAGAAAAGACCATATATTTATTATAAAAATATGAAATCCCCAATGATCCTAATTTGTATTAATGTGACCAATTATGTGGTAATGTACCTCATACAAAGCACTCAAAGCTTGTATCACATGAAAAAAGTTTAATAATCAACATTGGTTTAAGCTACCTAAAAGTGCTCTAAATATTTCTATCTCCTTTATTTATTATCACAAAGTTGATGACTCATTTCCTCAGTTAAGGTTTTGTCATACACTGAAAATGTAGTTTAAAAATCCAAATTTAGTGGGAATTTCAGAGTCTTTGATGTCCACATACAAACCAACATAAGAATGTCAAGAGTAACACATGTAAAATGTGGCATATTCTAAGGAGACAGTTTAATCCCACTATGTTTTTGCCTAGCTTTCAATCCATGATCATCACTCCTGAAGGCAAATGAATATGGCTTTGGAAACAGACACACTAAAGCATTGTGTTAAATGACTGGATCTACATCGATGACATCATGTTATGTGACTTTATTGAAAAGTACATTAACTAGTTGTTTCATTTAATAAAAACTTTTTTTATACAACATCAAAATGCCATTTGGATTCAATTAGCATACTATTCTTATTGTGCAACAAGAAAGAACAGAGACTAACAGTTTAGAACTTGAATTAGAAGACCTAATTGAGCCAAAGAAGGTAATTTCTCCAGACAAGATATGCCTAGCATAAAGCTATAAAAAAGAAAACTGAGGATTTGTATGCCAGAGGATTGACTAATATCTTCAGTCAAAATCTAATGGGAAGAATATATTTAGAGAAATTAATACTGTGGAACATACACATAGTGCCCAACCTGATTCCCATCCATATGGAGATTCCAAGAACCTATTTCCAGGCATGAGTAAGATATCCTCTTCTATTTCTTGTTAATGTATTACAAGGTGATGAAAATTATTCTGCTGATCCAGAACTGAGTATATATACAGGTTTGAGAGGATGATCTTTCTCCCCTGGTAATTTTAAGTGAGGAAAGAGAACTTATGTAGGCCTTTCAGTTAGGAGCAGAGACTTGTTTCCTTTGTATTTATTTTTTCCCTGATCTTAGGTGAATGAGTGAATGAGACAGATTATGTCCTTGTGAGCTTCAAGAGGAGAGGGGAATTTGGGTGGGAAGAAAATCTCCAGAAAGCAAAGACAATCAATAGCCAATGGCATCAACACAATTGAACAATGGAGAAATTTGTCATCTGGCTGTGCTATGTCCAGAACTTTATAGGAACTCCAGAAGGGGAAAAAAGGAATTTCAAGGCCAAGTCATATTCTCTCCTACCTTTGCAGGTGGAGAGAGAGATGTTTTGTACTAACTGGTTTAAATTTAAGCCTAATATTCCTTGGGATCAAATACATGCAGATGGGAGAATGCATCCCTTGCTTTGGGAAAATATTTTTGTATTCCTGGGCTTTCTATACATTCTCAGTAAATATGTTGTCCAGTTTTCAGTCATATCCAACTCCTCCACTTTTATTGGTAAAAGTACTGGAATGTCTGCCTTTTTTTCTCTAGTTTATTTGACAGATGAGGAAACTGAGGTAAACAGAGTTAAGTGACTTGCCCAGGGTCCCATAGCCAGTAAGTGAGACCAGATTTGAATTCAGGAAAATGATTCTTTCTGATTGAGATCTGGCACTCTATTCACTGTATCACCTAGTTATCCCAATAAATACCTTTGTATAAATATATGTATATCTACCTTAGTAAATATCTTCATGTAAAAATTAATTGATATTAATTAAAGAGATCTTCACTGGTTAATTAAAACTGAGGAGACCTTTTGGGAACTTGAGAGTGATAGAAATAAAATCCTCAATGAGTCAGAGTTACCTCTAGAACTTTGAAGGAAAGGAGTAGTCAAGTAATTGCCTTCTGGGGACCTGCTCCAGGATGAGGATTAAAAGAATGAACTGAGAGTGAGTGCTTTCAAATCCATTATAAATAGAATAGTTAGGACTTATATAGCATTTTAAGGTCTTTGAAGTATTTTACATTCATTATCTTCTTTGATTCTCACAATAGATTGTGCCACTTTCATTATTTTCATTTTACAATTGAGGAAATCAAGACCAAGAAGTTAAATAACTTGCACAAAATCACCAAGATATTCTCAAGTTCTAAGATAGGATTTGAACTCAGGCCTTCATGAGACTAAGTCCACAACTCTATTCACATCACTACCTAGCTGCTACATTTGAATGTCACAATAAGCCTGTGAAGCTGATACAAGTGATATTACAAGTGAGGACTGATATTCTTCAATTTTGCAGTGGAAGAAATTGAGGCTCAGAGAAGTTAAAAACTCTCCTGAAAACATGTAACTACTTATAGCCCAACCCTCAATTTGAATCTGAGTCTTCTTAGCTCCAGAATCAATATTCTACTTTTTTCACTTCTGTTCCCTAGCAGTGAAGGCATTTTAAAAGATTGTTTGATAACTTCCAGTATCTAAAAAAATGCTTAGTATATCATGGATGCTTAGTAAGTGTTTTTAATTTATCATTTGATGTGTTACTTCCATGTGTGTTCTTATGTAGGATTTAAAAAAAAAAAAGGATCCCAGCAAAGATCAAACTCTGAGAAGTTTTTAAATCCCTCAAGACTTGAGAGATCATTACCTAGAGGTCACCTAAAGCAGAAAGGATGTTGAAAAGGAGAGATGAGGGGAGAGAGGCTTCTAGGGCTCCCCTAACCAATGTGCTTGCATATTCAGAGTGAGCTCATTGCAGCCACCATGGTGCTTGCAAGGGGGTTGCCAGTCCCCTAGACATGAAGGAGAGCAATCTGTTTTCACTTAGTTGGGCCTCCTGGGCCAGATGATGTAACTGGAGCTCACCCCTGCGTTAAACTGGCAGGCTGCCTCCAGTGACAGCTCCAACTCTCCAACTGTAAGTTACTGAACTAATGAGAAAGGGGGGGGGGTGCAGGAGAGAAAAAAAGACCAGCAGAAGCAGACCAACTCCCTTGGCCTCCTTAGCATCCCACAGAGTTTTGACTGTTTTAATACCAAAGCAGTGGTCTCATCCAAGAAAGCTTGGCTTGTCTTCCTGAGAGAGAGGGGGAAAATTCAACTGGGATAGGAGTTATGGGGGACCCCCTTTGCCATTCAGCAATGTTAGGTGGGGACTTGGAAATGAAAAACCCATGCATGGCAGGAGAACCTTACTTGGTCAAAGAGAGCAAGTCCATAGTGATTTATGGGTTTAAAACATTCTTTTCTATTATTTTTCTTTCCTTTTTTTTTCTTCCTCTGTTGAAAGAATGTCTCATTCCCCAGCTCCACACAGCCCCCGCCCTCCAAATGGACCATGCTACAGTAGAACTAAGTGTTGTGTCAGCAAGCATGTGTTTCTTGTAACATTGGGCCAGCCGCAGCCCTGTGTAAGGGGAATTGTTTATCCTTTCTGCCTCTTTGGAAGGTTTTCCCCCTTCCTTTTTCCCTCTGCCGTCATAGATCCCTCCCCCAAAGTCTAAGATACCACTTGGCACATGCAATGGGAGCTTTATTTGATGAACCTCATCATCAGATCAATGAGCAGTCTAAGCCAAGGACTAATAATCCCTTATATTTATTTAAGTACTGAATTCCTATCTTTTCAAAGTAGTTTCACTTGGGTTATTATTTGAATTTTGACAGTCCTGGGAAATAGGAAGGATCATTCCTGCTTAATCTGAACGCTCCCCCTTTCTTTGCTTACTATTATCCTCATTTTATAGTTAAAGAAATCAAGGTCCAGAAAAGCGAAATGGCTTACCTCTCATTACACAATCAATAATGGAATAGCTATAATTTAAATCCAGGTTTTCTGACCCCTAATTAAGGGCCTACTTTTTCATTCTGCCTCCCAATCAATTTAAATGTACTTACTATTCCTTCAGGGTACAGTAATTTGAAAGAAATAGAGAGGAAATTTGCTATAATAATTAATTTTTATATAGTGCTCTCAGGTTGGCAAAGCACTTTACTTATATTATCTCATTTGGTAGTTATTTGACTATTATTTTTCCTATTTTATAGATGGAAAACTGAGGCCCCAGGTTACACAATGAACTCATAGCAGACATGGGGCTTGGACCTCAGTCTTCTGACTGCTCCTTTTTCCCCTTCCTGATATTTTCTTCTCCAGATACTTTCACAGATGATTCAACTGAGGCAAAAAGGAGCTAGTAAATGTCTGAAACCAGAATTGAACTCAGGAATCTTTCTGACTTGAGGCTCAGCATTTTATCTACTGTGTTATTAGTTGCTTCAAGTAGATAAAGGGTTTGCCTTAATCATATATGCTAGCTACTATTATAATAATGTTTTAAGATTTAGAAAAACCTTTATAAATATCTCATTTGATAATGTAGTTGGTTATATACAATGCTCATGTCAAGGCATTATTTATAATGCCTTGTATTTCTAATTAGAGAGTTAGAAAATGATCCTTCTAAATCTTTCTTCATACATTTCTTCTGAATCTTACAATCTATTTACTGATGAAAATTTGTCTGGGATGCTAGGTTGCATAGTAGATAGAGTAGACTGTAGACCTAGAGTCAGAAAGACTCCTCCTGAGTTCAAATCTACCCTGAGACATTTACTAGTTCTATGACTCTGGGCAAGTCATTTGACCCTGTTTGCCTCAATTTCTTCACCTGTAAATGAGCAGGAGAAGAAAAGGGGAGAACACATCTTTTCCAAGAATATCCAAAATGGAGTAAAAAAGAATAAGACATGACTGAAATAACTGAACAACAGAAACCATTGAGTTTGCTCCCTACATTTTTTATAGATGAGGCAACTGAGGAATGAAGTACTAGTGTATTCACCCAAGATCACCTTTTTTTGGGTCTAATTTGTTTTATTAGTTTTTTATTTAATATTTTCCCCAATTACATTTAAAACACTTTTTTCACTTATTTTTAAAAAACTTTTGAGTTCCAGATTCTTTCTCACCCCCATCTTTTACCTCCATCTTACCCCCATCTCTAGCCCCCATTAAGAAACCACCTGTCATGAAAAAACATAGATCACCCACCCTACAGAATAAAACAAAACAAAAAACCCTCAAGAAAAATAAAGTTTAAAAAAGAGAAAGATTATGCTTCAATCTGTATTCAGACACAGATTTTTCATCATGAGTCCTTTAGCGTAGTTGTGGATCATTGTACTGCTGAGGATAGCAAGGTCATTTACAGCTGACCATCCCAGAAGATTGCCATTATTTTGTATACAGTACATTTCACTTTGCTTGAATTTATGGAGGACTTTCCAAGTTTTTTTCTGAGAGCATCCTTCTTATCATTTCCCACGGAACAATAATATTTCATCACTAGCACGTAACAATTTATTCAACCATCCCCAAATTGATGGACATTCCGCCAATTTCCATTTCCCCCCTTTTTTCTCTTTCTCCCAACACATTATTTTCTCATCCCTTAATTGAATTTTCTTTTAGATATTATCCCTTCATATTGAACTCACACCTGTGTCCTCAATATATACTCCTTCTAACTGCCATAGTAATAAGAAAGTTCTAATGAGTTACAAATATCATCCTCCTATATAGCAATGTAAACAGATAAACCTTAAGTGCCTTATGATATCTCTTTATTGATTATCTCCTTATACTTCTCCTGAATCCTGTATTTGAAAATCAAATTTCATTTTTTAAAAAATTTATGATAGCTTTTTATTTTTTGAAATACATGCAACAATAGTTTTCAAACTCATCCTTGCAAAACTTTGTTTTCCAAAGTTTTCTCCCTCCCTCTCTACCTCCCATATCCTAGACAGCAAGCAATTCAGTATAGGTTAAATACACTCAATTCTTCTAAACATATTTCCATATTTATTATGCTATGCAAGAAAAGTCACATGAAAAGGGAAAAAATGAGAAAGAAAAACAAACCAAGCAAACAAACAAACAAACAAAAGATGAAAATATCATGCTGTGATCCACACTCAGTCTTCTTGTCCTCTCTGGATGCAGATGACTCTTTCCATGACAAGTCTATTGGAATTGCTTTGAATCATCTTATTGTTCAAAAGCCAAGACCATCACAACTGATCATCACATAATCTTGTTAGATACCATGTTCTTTTGATTCTACTCACCTCACTTAGCATAATTTATTCATTCATTCTTCACTTAATGGGCATCCACTCAGTTTCCAGTTCCTTACCACTACAAAAAGGTCTGCTACAAACATTTTTTTGCACTTGTGGTTCCTTTTCCGTTTTTTATGATCTATAGTATGCTGAATCAAAATGCACAGTTTGATAGCCCTTTGGGCATAGCTTTAAATTGCTCTCCAGAATGGTTGGATCAGTTTCCAGATCACCAATAATTTATTATTATCTCAGTTTTCCCACATCTGCTCCAACACTTATTATTACATTTTCCTTTCATCTTAGCCAATCTAAGAGATGTGAAGTGGTACCTCAGAGTTGTCTTAATTTGCAGAAAATCAAAATTTTCTATTTGGCTCTGAACTTCTCATCATGGATATTTGAATATCCTCTATTTAATTGAATTTCCACTTTTCCCCCTGAAAAATTATACTCAGTTTTGCTGTGTAGGTGATTCTTAGTTGTAATTCTAGCTCCATTGCTCTCCAAAATATTATATTCCAAGCCCTATGATCCTTTTATGTAGAAGCTGCTAAGTCGTGTGTTATCCTGACTGTGGCTCCACTTGTTTCCTTCTGGATGCTTGCAATATTTTCCTCTTGACCTGGAAGTTCCAGAATCCAAGGAATATGGAGTTTTCATTTTGAGATCTTTTTCAGGAGAGGATTGGCAAACACTTTTAATTTCTATTTTTATTCTCTGATTGTAGAATATTGAGACAAATTTCTTTGATAATTTCTTGAAAGATGATATCCAGGCTCTTTTTAGATCATGACATCCAGATAGGTGAATAATTTTTGAATGATCTCTCCTGGATCTATTTTCCAGGTCAGTTGTTTTTCCACTGAGATATTTCACATTTTCCCTATTTTTTTCATTATTTTTGGTTTTGCTTTATTGTATCTTGACTTCTCATAAAGTCATTAGCTTCCATTTGTTCAATTCCAATTTTTAAGGAATTATTTTCCTCAGTGAATTTTTGTACTCCCTTTCTTCTTTGGCTAGTTTTGTTTTTTAAGGCATTCTTCTCCTCATTAGCTTTTTGTACATCCTTTTGCACCACTCTCAATTTTTTCCTAATTTTTCCTCTATCTCTTTTGATTTTCAAAATGCTTTTCCAGCTTTTTCATGGCCTGAATTTAACTTTTTTTTTTTTTTGAGGCATTAGATGTAGGAGCTTTGACTTTGTTATCTTCTTCTGAGCATGTGTTTTGATCTTTTTTGTCACCATAGTAAATTTCAGTTGTCAGAAACTTTTTCTATTGTTTGCTCTTTTTTTCCAGCCTGTTCCTTGATTTTTGACTCTTTGTTAAAGTAGAGCTCCATTTCTAGAATGGAGGATGCACCGTTCCAAGCTTCAGGAGTTTTGTGCAACTATTTTCAGAGATCCTTCTAGGAACCTGACCACATTTTCTCTTTTTCGCCCTGGAGCTGTTAGGAATGTCTCTGCCCCATGGTAGCTATGTTAAAGCAACAGAGTCCTTCTTCACTGAGACTTTAATAAAGAAACCTTCTGTGAGCAAAGGCCCAGAAAACTGCCACTGCCACTGCCACCACAACACACCTATTCTTGGTTTGCAGATTTCCCAAGTCCCTTCCACCCTACTGCAAACCTTTCTGCTTACCTTTCAAGTTGTCCTTGGTGTCCTTGGGCTGAATGGTCTAGAAACCACCAGTACTGCTGCTGATTCAGAGACCTGTCCTGCTTTACTAGCGTGGGGCTTGAAGTTGTGCAAGTGCAACTGACAGGGATGAATCCTGAAAAATGATGGAGTTGAACTCTAAAACTCTCCTCTGAAGGAGACCCACCCTTCAGGGCAGTTAAGTGGTTTTATTCTGTTGGAAATCTTGGCTGCACCCTCTATTATAGAGTTGAAGATTAGCCCAGGACCACTCCCAATAGCTCAAACTTAAGTGGTCTCATTCAGTTGGAGATCTGGGCCTAATATTCTAATTGGGTGGCTTGAAATTCCAAGATAATTATTCTCTTTTCTACTTGAAGGCTTGGGGGCATTGACAACATTGAGGGATTCTCATTCAATTTTGACTGCTATAAAGGACAATTCTGAACTCCAAATCTCTACAGAAGTCCAAAGTAGGATTATGCTTTGTCAAGGGACCTCTGTTCTTAGTAAAGTTGCCTGCCAGGACTCTTGCCCTCTGTGAAAATACCCTCTTCTCAGTGGTAACTTTTATTTCCCTAACAGGACTCTTGCCACTAAGAAATCTATCTTCATAGCAAAGCTGGCTTCTCAGTGTCAATAAAAATCCCTTTTGCCATTCAGACTTTTCAGGTTTGTGAATTCTTTCACATTGGACCTGTATGCCAACCAGAGGGGATTCTCACCTCAATTCTGTACCACTAGACCTGCATCACAACCTGTGCTGGGATTGTGTACTAGACTCTCACCTTTGTGTCACAGACCTTTTATGCTGATCTTCTAAGTTGTCTTCAGCTGAAAAATGTTATATTCTGTCTTTTTTGGTGTTCTGACACTCTAAAATTTGTTAACGGAATTTGGAGCTGTTTGGGGGAGAGATTGGGTTTGTTCTTTCTTTTATACTGCCATCTTGGCTCTGCTTCCCCAAGATGCTTGTTTAAAAAAAGTATCTGATGTAGAATGTGAATCTAGCTCTTCCAGACTTTGAGCCTCCTATGCTTTTCTATCTATTGAAATTTCAGCACATTTGGGAAGGGTTCTATTTGTTAGGAGTTTCCCATTACACCAAGCTTGAATTAGCTTCTGCAGCTTCTACTCATAACTTCTTAGGTTCCTCACTCATAAGTTCTTCACTCTTAGCTACTGCTTATACCTTGTTTTCTTTCCCCTAGCTACATGTAAAACATCTATTTTTTTTTTAGTTATACATGTGTATTCTTTTTTTTTTTTTTTACATATTTTCATATGAATCTTATTGGGAAAGAAAAATCAGAACAAAAGGAAAAGCCACAAGGAAAAAAAACCCCAAAAAGGTGATCATAAAATATGTTAATCTCTATTCACTCTCCATAGTTCTCTTTTTGGATGCAGGTAGTGTTTTCTTTAATATCTGGAGTCTTCTCTGTGTCTGTGTCTGAAACTGAGACTGAGCATACTGAACATGTGCCAACTGTAGAACCATTACATCACCATACGAAATACTAAGTATATGTGAACCAGAGAACCATCATCTCATCAATATCACTGAGTTAACACCTTGCTGTAAGAATCTTTGCTTCAAGTATACTTTTCTCAAAGTTCTCCAATACCTGCGGTCCTTTACAATTTTCCATCCAAAGTTTATTGGAATTGCCTTGGATCACTGAACTGCTGGGAAGAATCAAGTCCATTATAATTGATAATCACACAATCTTGCTATTGCTATGTACAATGTTTTCCTAGTTCTGCTTGCTTCATTCAGCTTCAGTTCATGTAAATCTTTCTAGGTCTTTCTAAAATCAGCCTGTTTATCAGCTTTTTATTAAACAATAATATTTTATTACTTTCAGATACCATGACTTATTCAGCCATTCCCAAATAGATGGGCATCTATCTACTTATGCTTGCTGCAACCAAACAGAACAAAGTTCATCCCTAGTCTATCTGATGAATTCTTCTTCTACTTTCAATACTTAGAGATGATTCATTATATCTAACCTATAAGTTTTCTTGAGAATAAATTTTCTTAGTTCTTCTAAATGATACTTATGTGACACAGCCCCTGGTCCTCTCAATCTATCAATCAACAAGATTTATTAAACATTTACTAATAATAATGGAGTTGTTATTGAGTATTTTTTCCATTGTGTCTGACCTTTGAAAATCCCATTTGGGATTTTCTTGGCAAAAATAATGGAATGGTTTACCATTTGTTTCTTCAGTTCATTTTATAGTTGAGGAAACTGAAGCAAACAGGATTAAATAAATTGCTTAGGATCATACAGCTAGTAAGTGTCTGAGGCTGGATTTGAACTTACAAAGATGTCTTCTTAACTCCAAGCCCGGGAATCTATTCAGTACATCACTTAGCTGCCCACTGATAATAATAGTAGCTAACAATTATATAACACTTTAAGGACTGGAAAACACTTTTCAAATTTAATCCTCACAACAAAAATCCTTAGAGTTATTATTATGATATTAATTTTACTGATGAAGAAATTGAGAAAGGGAGAAATTTAAGTGACTTTCCTAGAGATACACTGTTAATGTCTATGGCCAGATGTGATTACAAATTTTTCTAATTTCAAATCCAGTAGTCTATCTATTGCACAACTTTATTATACTCTTAAGTTTTGTGCTTTTCACATGGGATACAAAGTAAGACAAATATAGTTCCTGTTCTCAAGGAAATTATATTCAAATGAAGGAGACAAGTAAATAATTAGGTACATACAAGGTATGCATACTATAGATGGGGAAAGGGAATAAGCATTTATTAAGTGCCTACTATGTGTCAGATCCAATATGGAGAACTCTTCAATAAACTCCTTTGATGTTTATAACAAGCATGTGAGGGAGGCACTATCAGTGTTCCCATTTTAGAGTTGACAAAACTGAGACTCAGAAAAATTAAGTGACTTGCCTAGGATCACATAACTTGTAAGTATCTGAGGTTGGATCAGAGTGAAGGTTTTTTTGTATACCAATCCCTGCACTCTATTCACAATATCATCTAGCTTAAAAATGAAAAATATCCCAGAAAAAAAGGATAGAAAAAGCCCAGAAAGGTTCCTTACAGAAGGCGGTATTTAAGTTTAGAGATGAAAGATTAGAACAGAATAGGGATAGAGATCTGACAGAATAATAGCGTAGGGATAGGAATTGCTTTTCCTTCAGTCTCTTGAGGAGAGACATTGACATTATGATGGCGATGTCCTGTCTTGTACATGAATTGGATGAGTGGGGAAGAGTTATGCAAAGTCTTTTAACTTCACTTTCTCCTCAAGAGTCTTGAGAGTTCAATGGCAAAATAAAGGTCAAGACTGACCAATACAGAAAACAGTAGCTATTTACACTCATTCTAAGCCAACAAAACCTAAACAATGAGCCACATAGACCTGGATTGGGGTTATTAATGGCCATTCAATAAAAGCTAGAGTGATTTAGGTTTTAAGGTGGAGTCAAGTAACTCCATTTAAAACAAAATGGAATTTAAAACACCTATTTTTTCATAGTTATATTCAAGAAATCAAAAATGAAAACCACTCAGGACAAAAAGTAGATTATCTCAACTTTTTGAAAAAACTAATAAAAATAAATGAATGAATGAAGAAAGAAAGATAAAAGAAGATAAAGAACAAGAAGAAGAAAGAGGAGGAAGAGAAAAAAAAGAGAAGGAAGGGGAAGAGGAGAAGGAAGAAGAGGAGAAGGAGGATGAAGAGGAAGAGAGCAAGAAGAAATAGCAGCATTCTTCAACTTCTGCTTGAATTGGCAGATTAGGTCCCCATAGGGCAGTGTCTATTACTCTCAGATAACCTGGTAAAGATAGATAATACAAAACGTTCTTCTAAGAGCCGATTTCGCTCTTTACTATCAATACAATCTCCATGCAAGGAATAGATGTGTTGCCATTTTCAAAGAGTAGCAAGTATTCTATTATGAGTTGATGGTAGAGAGTACATGGATATCAGAAAACTATAAAAAATGAGAAAAGTAGGAAGGGGCTAGGTCATACTGAGCTCATGTTCATTGTTCTTCTTGGGACCAGAAGATCAGTGAGTAACGGTACTTTGATGGGGAGGATACCTGTTTTAGAGGTAATGCTCTCATTGCATGAGCCCTTTTTAAGATGGGAGCTAAGACCAAAGTTAAGAAATGCTTCTGAGTTTTGCAGTCCAGAGGAATGTGAGTAGGCTCAGTTACTCTTGAGTAATGTTACAGGTACATTTCAAGTATTTAGTGTTTAGATTCTGTCATTCCTTAAGATGTGGCCCAATCTATCTCTTCTAGAAGAAGGCCTTCTTGACTCCTCTAATTCACTCTGATTTCTACCTTATCTGAACTCCTAAAGTTCATATCATCTGACAGAAGCCAGAGCCTGGTCATAAACAATATCTTAGTGAATGTTGTTCCTTTCCTGAGACAAGTTTCCTGGGACTCTGGTCCTACTCCTTTCTCCAGCACAGGGCTGATTATAGATTTACATAGATTTACAGCTAGGAGGAACTTCAGAGAGCATTTTGAACAACTCCCTCATTTTACATATGAAAAATTGGAGTCCTATAAAGATTAAATGACTTGCTAAGACCATACAGTTTGTATATAATGGAGCTAAGATTTTAGAATCAGTGAATGTAGAATCAGAATTGGTGAGCCTAAGTAGCATAAATCAAGCTTTTAACTCAGGGCAACAAGTATTAACTGTGCAGAGCAATGTAAGAGATAACAGGCAAAGGTAAGAAATTTAAGTAAATTACAGTTCCTATGCTAATATAGTTTAATGTTTTAAGGGGAATAGAAGATGCACACAGATAACTGTAACAGAAAATAGCCCCTGATGAGTATGTTAGAAAAATACAACCTTAAAGTGGAAATGGAAAAGTGGGGTGTAGGGGAGGAGGAGTGGTTAAAAGGCTTATTGTGAATATAATTCTCAGGGTAGCTATGTGGCAGAGTGGCTAGAGAACCAAATTTAGAGTAAAGAAAACTTCCCTGGGCAAGTCACTTAATCCTGTTTGCCTCCGTTTCCTCAGCTAGAGCTAGAGATGGAAATGGCAAATCACTCCTCGGTCTTTGCCAAGAAAATTCCAAACAGGGTCACAAAGACACAACTGAACTGACTAAACAACAAATATAATTCAGTCCTGGATATTTAGTAATGGAGATCTAACCCTAAGGAAGCACCTTTTAATCAGAACTTTGTCTGTCCATTTAGATATTTAAGCCAATATATCCACTTCATGTATAGAATGTAAATGATGGTACCACATAATGTTAAACTTTGAAGAGACCAAAAAGCATGGGATATTAAAACAAAGAACAAAATATTAGAACTGGAAGGAATTTTAGAGGTCCTTAAGAAAGAAGTGACTTGCCTGAACTTGGTTACAGAGTTAGGACTTAATTGGGGAGAGACCTCCTCCTCTCTCAGGCTCTCCCTATTCCATTGTGCTGCTGTAGCCTCTGGCAGCTGAGTCAGTCCAAAATGTTCTAATTATTTAAGCCAGCTGTTCTGCATCTGGCCTGGGTCTACTGTCACCTTCTAGCAACAGATCTGATGTTTATGGCTTTGCTGGTCTCACTATGGCAATGCCCTCCAAGGTCAGTCGTGGGGGATGGTACTATGTGGTTTCCCAGACTGGTACTGCAGAAAAAGAAGAACCATGACTGATACTGAAACAGCTTTCTAGATCACTTAGAGAGAACTGTGGCCTGGATAGGAAAGGGTTAAGCAATGGCTAGATTTAGTCATAGAAATGGAAGGCTTTTAAAATCACCCCAAGTTTGTAAAAGGAGGGACTTTTAATTGGCAAAGGCTAAAGCTTCTTTATGAGCTTTCAGTCTTCTGAAGTTGAAGTATTACCCAACTAAATCGCCCAAGAATGAGTATTTTCCCCACCCCCTCACTTTGCAGGGCTGTGCATATTTCTAACCTTGTAACACAGAGATAGGAATGTAATGCATGAAAGAGATTTTCCATTTGTCCCTCTTTAAAGGGAGTATCCCTTCAAAAAAAAAAAAAGGAAATAAAATTTATCACTGTATTTCATTTGATCTCATAGAAACATACAAGATACTTCCAGGGCTTATACAAATGGAAAAGAACTTAAGTGCTTACAATGTGTCAAACACTGTACAAAATGCTGGGAATATGAATAGAAGTTTTGAAATATTTCTTGCTATCAAAGAGCTCACCTTGTAATGGAGGATACAGTACATATGGGAGAATTTAGGAAAGGTCTGGTGGACCTTGCTGTGGTATAACTGAAGAGCTATGGTCATATCCCAGGAAACTTTATGTTATACTTTTGGAAACAAAATATCTTCTTAGTGTCTGGGTGGGAACGATTGAGAGTTTGGACTTAGTAGAGAGACAGAGACAGAGAACTTTTGATCTAGCCTTGAAAAATGGTTAGGATCTCAATCAGTAGAAAAGGTTAAAAAGATGGGCATTTCAAGCTGAAGGAAGTTATGAGCAAAGGCATGGAGTTGGGAAGGTGGAGGGAAAATGGGAGAAAATGAATAAAAACTAGTTTGGAATCTTGAATGTCCTTTGAAAGGTTTGGAATCAATTCCCTGAGCAATGGGGAGCCTTCAAGAATTTGTGAGTGTGCAATTGGTTTTAGGTGAGAAACCTGAAATTGACCTTAAAAATGAGCAGCCAGTGTTTCCTGCTTGTCACTGCAGGGTAAAAATAGCAAACAAGGATGAAGTTATAATTTCAGAATGTCCCCCAATAAGTTTCCCTTAATGTTTCTTGAAATGTCAGTGGATCTAAGCCTGAATTTTATAGCTTCCTTGTTTCTATAGCAACCTCATCTTCTGATTCAAAAGAACTACCCCAGTACTCTCTGCAGGTCTTTGATGGAACAGGCTTTTTTCTCTGGATCCTCCCTCCATTTGTGAACTCTCTTAATTCTCATCTATAATGCCTTCTCTGGATTTTTAACTTAGTAGGAAAACATGAGATACCTAGAAGAAGGACCACTTTTGTGATCACATAGGATCAAAATGAGAAATACTTCTAAAGATTCTTCAATCAGAAGAGTGGTGTTTCTAAGTGCTGAGGATGTTTTTAAGGGCAGAAGGACTCAGACTAGAAATTAGGTGACATTTGTGTTTAGTATGCCTTCCCTTTCTTGTTTTGGTGTATGTCATCACCTCTTACCTAATGCCACATGCTAGCCTTTCTCCTGTCTTAAGTGCAACTCAAATGATTATTAATTGTTTTTTCTTTCTATCTTCCTCTATTAAAATGAAATTATAGAATTACATACCAATAAAAGACCTTAGGAATCATGGTAACACATACTTAAAACTGGAAAGACTCTTTGTTCCCATCCGCTGCATGTGTGAAAATTCTGTGATGCTAACTTTCTTGAGGAGAAGATTGTTTATTTCAACAATTATGGTGACTGCATACATATGACAGCAGACACATGTATTGCCCATGTGAATTTAATCCTAGATCTTAAGTCCTCAGCTTCTGTTTTGTATTTCTTGTCCTGAGCATAGGTGACTAAATATTGATTCTGAGATGCATGTTTCAAGACTTTAAGGCAACTTCATGAGTTGAATAATCTGAGTCATATCTGACTAGAAGCAAGAATAGTTTTCTTCAATCATACTATACCCTTCTTGAAGAGGATTATTATCAGCCCTAAACTGCTCGAAAGTATGCTTCTCAAGGGAGTTATTCTAACAGAGCAGAAGCAATGTAAAAGTGACATTTATTAAGCACCCACTATATGCAGGGTCTTGTGTTTAGTGTTGGAGATACAATGATTCTATCAATGTGTCAATTGTATGAATTTTATCAATGATCTTATATTCAAGTCTGATAAGGTAAGGGAACACATATACAAATAAGTATAAAACAAGGTTAAATGATCAATGTATATTGAATTGAATTGAATTTCAGAGGATGTAGGTGAAAGTCCTTCTCATGTTTTAGTATTTATAGATCAGATCTAAAACTATATGCTAAATGTTTTACAAATCATAAAATGATATATAAATCCTAGGTATTATTAAATTAAGTATCAACATCTCATTTTACGTTTTAAATCTTTCTCAGTGTATCTATAGGTTTTTTGAATTGTATATAGAGTGTGTGTGCATGTATGAATGTGTGTATAATACATAACTGTCACAAACCTAAAAATATCTAGAAGAGATCCTTGATATAATCTAATCTGATCATTTCATTTTACGGATATGAAAAGTGAAACTACAGAGGTCAAGTAGAAAAAAATCTCAGTTTAACAAAACCAGAATTTGACCCCAGGTCCTTTGGAAAACTTCCAGTATTGGAGAATATACTTCCCTTTAAATCAGTTCATTCTATTTATGGATAATTAATCAAAAGTTAAATGGATAATTAATCAAAGTTAAATCTATGTACCTTCCACCCAGTGTTCTTAATTCTATTTTCTGGATCTAACCAGAACTCTCTTAGAGGAGATTCTAATAAGTGGAAACTAGTCTGTCACTACATAAATCTCTTTAAAGAAAGCTTTCAAATCCCTGTTTCTTTTTTCCCTCCAAATATTCTCTTCTCAAAGTTAGAAGGCATAGAGGATAATCAAGACAAATCACTCAGCATGCTTTTGACTCAGATTTCTTAATTATAACATGGAGATAATGCCTACTTTGTATGGTTGTTGTGAAGATCAAATGAGATAAACATATATAAAGTTCTTTGCAAATCTTAAAGCACTATGTCAGTGATAGTTATTGCTATTATTGTTTTGTTTTTATTATTATCTATTCTTTAATGGAATTATTTCTAGCCCCTTCACCTTCTTTGTCACCCTCCTTGACGATCACTGAAATTTAGAGTTTCCGTGTTCTTGTTTTACTTTTCTTTGTGCTTTCTGGGAATAACAATGAGCTAATATGACAAATTAAAATGTGTACTAATAGGATAGGAAGTGAGAAAATGATGTTCAGCCTCCTCCCTTCTCTGCCTTCTATCAATGTATCATATTCTGTCTCTCTGTACTGAGAGGCAGACTAGGAAAGACTCTTAATGCATTCCTTAAGCTCATTCTTTGAGATTAAAGAAGTAGTTTATATTTCTCTGTGAAATTGTTCTTCCACTTCTTGGAATTCTTCTACTTTGCACCTCTTTTTTTCATTCATTCATTTATTTTCTTTCTTTCTTTTTTCCTAAGGTAGTCTAAGGGCAGCTAGGTAGTACAGTAGATAGAGCACTGGCCCTGGAATCAGGAGGACCAGAGTTGAAATTTATCTTCAGACAATTCCTAGTTGTGTGACCCTGATCAAATCACTTAATCCTGTTTGTCTCAGTTCCTCATTTGGAAAAATGAGCTGGAGAGGGAAATGGTAAACTATTACAGTATCTGTGGCAAGAACTCCCCCTCCCATGAGGTCACAAAGAATCAGATATGATTGAATTAACTTGACAATGATAAAGTAATCTATGTAGAGGAGAATAGAATATCTCCTATATTCCCCACCAAACGGAGACCTTCTTGAGGGCTGGGAACACATTTTATGTGTCCTTAGATTTTCTTAGTGCCTTTCCTCTAAATCTCCTTTGTTGCAGAGATTCCTGAGGTTGGACTAGCTGACCCCTGAGGTCCCTACCACCTCTGAACTCAATTCAATTCAATAAACATTGATTATTTTACCTTGTTCTATAATTATATGTATGTGCTTTCCATTCCCCTAGTAGACTTCAAAGTAGTAACCATACTTGTCTTTCATCCTTGTATTTCTAACATCTAATACAAGGCCCTGCATATAGTAGGTGCTTAATAAATGTTTAAATCAAATCCGGATCTCTACTCAGTATCTAGCAATGGTTTTGCTCAATATATTTTGAATGAATGAGCAAATGGATAATTATTCATACTCTTTTCAGCAATAAACTCTTCCAGACTGGAGGGGAATATATCTGGGGAATCTGGTGGTGAACATGTCCTGTTTGCCCTTTTGCTCTTGAAGGAACAGACAGAGATGAGAAATGGCGATCATCTGTTGATCTAGAAACCTTGTCTTA